>NC_057794.1:330631585-330965267 GCF_018294505.1 Triticum aestivum
AATGTACATAGTACAAGACTTAATATCGATGTTTCAATTCGGTGTACATTGTAAGATTTGAACTGAGGAGCAGGCATACGGGTAATTATTTCGAATTCGTGCCATACTAAGTTTCGAAAAGTTGACATTGACTCAGTTTGTTGTGCTATTTTGTAGGTCATATGTTCCATCCAAAAGTTTTCTCACTACCATGGTGTTCATCATATACATATGCATTTGTATTAAAAAAGTAGCATGGATACAGTGAAATGCGAAATCCACGTTAGAATTGGAGATCGCTACGTGACACACACTCTAATTCAAATAACTAACTACGTGACACACACTCTAATTCAAATAAATAATTATGTGAGACACACTCTAATCCACGTTAGCGTGGGTACCGTTTTGATTTTTTTCCAAATAACTCATTAATTAATTTATAGTACTCCCTCTGTTCACTTTTATAAGACCTTGAAGACATTTCAGACAATGTGCAAAACAGTTCATTTTAAGTTGTTTGAAACGACTTACAAAAGTGAACGGATGGAGTATCTCGTTTCGAATGACTAATTATTGCAAGGAAAACACGGGCATGGTAATACATACAGATTCGTTTGCAAATGAAAGAAGATTCATTTGCATTCTCAAATGTAGGCGCACCAGGCAAACCAGGGTCGTGTCGTTGTGGACGCTGCTTTGGTGCCTTAAAGGCAACTGCCTTTGTGTCACTGACATGTGGGCCAGCCACCTGTTGGGCCCATATGTCATGGACACAAAGGCAGGTGCCTTAAGGCACCGAAGCATAGTCCTGTCGGGGTGGTCGCGTGTGTCGGACGGACGCGTAGCACCCAGCCACCCCCCCCCCCAAAAGGACGAGGACAATATAAGTTCGCGGTTCCACATTTCGGATTGAAATATCTGGCGGCCCCAATTCTAGCCCTGCAAAATCTCTCTTCTCCACCGTCCCCTTCCGCGCCCAGATTGCTCAAATCCCTAATTTGCTGCCAACCCTCGAATCGCCCCTCGTCTCGTCTCTTTCCCCACCGTTCCCCACCTCTGTGCTGGACGACAATGACGAAGATGACGGTCGCACTTCACCACCTCACCGGAGCTACCTCATCTACGCCCTCGTCCACCGCACCGGGTGGTCCACCGACAACGTCGGCCACCGCAACTGACGTGCCTCAGAGACACCGAGTTCCACCGCATCAGGTGCGCTTCACCGACGCCGTCTTCCAGCTCACTGGGGCTACTTCACCGAGCACATCGTCGCACCTCCGCCCCCCGAGGCCGTTGGGGCTTCACCACCAGTCTCGTCCACTGCATCGTAGCGCTCCGCTGCTACTCAAGATATGCATCCGTGCGCGGCCAGCCAACGCCAGCGCATCACCCTCAACGGCTCTGAAGTGACCCGCACTCTAGCTAGGCGAGCATGCCCAAACGCCGGCCCGAACTAGGTATCCACACATCACTCCCTTGTGCACTGTTCCGATGATGTTTGGATATCCTTTCACTGACCTCTTAGCTTACACGCCTATGCAACTCTGACCGTAACTCTTATTTCTTCTGGAGATATCATCTGAAACAAGCAAATCCATATTTTAGCGAAGCATGACGGCGCTACGGGATCTGGTACACATCTTGCACACCCGTATAACCTTGTAAGTATCTGTCCTCCGGTACAACATCAAGGTCGATTCCTCTTATTTGATCAACCATTCGCCATGTCAAAAAATGTAGAGGGGGATGCAAGGAGCACAAGGCATGCACATCGAAGCAAGTGGTAACATGGACTTGTACATGGAACATCCCAAGCGCAAGCAGAGCTGCAGTGAGCCTGTACAACGAGCTAGCGTAAGTCCCTGCATTTCATTTAATTTGTACTGGCATTCGTGTATGATTTGTGTGCAGTGGCTGATCCACGAATTCAAGTTACCAGGGGCGAACATTTAACTTAAAAAATACGAAGGCACTTGCACTCAGGAAATCAACATAACTTGACAAATGTGAAGCTACATGCACTTTGAAAACCAGCTAATGATCCAAAGTAGTTCAGATTATAAACACTAAATGATGCAAGCACCAAAAAACACAAAATGCAACATGGTGTACAAGGACTACAAACATGGTCTGTACCTGCTCGAAGTGTAATTGGACGTATAACCAGTGCGCAAACTGCATATCAATATATCTATCTTGCACAAGTATGCCAATAGTTTCAAACAACAGATTAGAAAAGTATTTATGCTATGTTGTCATGATACGGGGACTTTCTGGTAGATGGCCTCGACATTTCCTCAAGCTATGAAAATGCACTATAATTTGCTTGTCATCAGTGCCTGCAAATCTCTGTCTCTCTCAACATAGTAGATCATCATTAGACACTAAATCCTTCAATGAGCTTGCAAATGCTTGCATTAGATCCCTCATTAGACACTATATGTTCATCACCAGGAGCATGTAAAATGTTTGCATCAAATGTTTCATTAGCAGTCTGTTCATTAGACACTTCAGGCTCAAGAACAACATGAGCTTGTATGTTTGCACTGGAAACTTGATTAGATACATCAGATTCAGTCAGTTCAGTATTGATTGGGGGAGTTATAAAATAAGTATAAATTGGTTTCATTTTCTCATAGATTCCCTACATTCAAGCAGGTTTACAACACCGTCAGGTTTAACTATTGGCCAGAAATTGAACAGTTGAATTAGATATAATCAGGGATGTGATGTACCTGCTCGTTGTGCATGCTACTCTTGCAATTAGCGATTGTCCGTTTGCGCAAGCTCGATGCCATGCCCGTGCTGCCGCGCTGCCTCCCACACAGGCTACACCCAGGGTTGGATCTTCATCTTCTTGTCCTTCCGTTCGCTTGAAGCCCGGCGACCGCCCTCCAACGAGGGCGCGAGGAAGTGATGTGTCGGTCTGTCGAGCGGCGGCTAGTTTAGGAGCGAACCAGACTGGAGGTTGGAGCGAATGAATTGGGATTTTTCCTGATGTCGATCGATATGGGAGGCGCTCGTTTGGGCCGTGAGCCTACTATAGGGCCTCCCTTGCACTTATGTTATTGGCCCATCCAAATTGAAACATTTTTCTTCATTTTCTACATTGCCTGCTCTTGCATTGGGACGAACAAAACTAGCATGGGCCAACCTGGACGACTCAAACTAGGTGCACATTTTCTAGCCACCTGAGGCGGCCGCCCATACTAGCCCCTATGGTGGCGTCGCCCCTTTTTGCGTGTATGATTGGATAGTGAAAAATATTCCAGTGGCGCTTTTGATTTACCCACAGAATGGTTGAATTGCTTGTTTCTATGAACTGAGTTCGCCAATAATGTGAAGGATGCTAGTCTTTTCATCCTATTGTAGATTTCTTAGATCTCAATATGCCAAAAGTAATCGCATGAAATATACAGTAAAAGCCAGTGTGATGTGTTTGGCTACAACTAGTCTGACTACACGTCCTCATATAACATATCAAGGACGCACCATCTTACCAGATTAACCATTTGACTTACCCATGCAGTGTGGGAAGAAAGAAGTATTGGGACTGCGTATCCAAGCAATTGATGCCATGGACTCCTTCATACAACCATGTAAGCGAAAAAGAAGTTGCAGTGTGCCTGTACAAAGAACTAGCGTAAGTTCAGTTACCTGCTTCTCGGAATTTTAGTTAGCCACTTATTGCAAAATTGTTCGATTACGTTGCTTGGCTTAATTTAGTTTGCTACTGATTACATAATGGCACAGCCTGTTAATCATATTGTAGACTACGCCTATCTATATGGTTACAATGATGTTAATAACTACTTTTCAGCATCCAATTGAAACTCTTTAATTCCTTGTTTGTTTAACTGGTTTGCTGTTATAACTCCCAATTGAGATGTTTTGCTAACTTCAACTTTTCTGAATCCAATCGGAACTTTAATGGCAAAACAGGTTAACCCAAGATCAAAGAGCGAGGTCCCCATGGACGTTGCATCATCCCACAGCAGTGGCACCGGCCCAATCATGCATTATGAATTGCCAAATGCTGATGCTCTAGAGGCTAAACTAGTAGTAGAAAGAGATTCTGCTACTGCACTTAGAGATGAAGTTGACATGTTGAGGAAGCAAACAGCATAATCACAAGCAGTACTCAAGACAACCATTAAATATTTGGTGGATTTCAAAACGAAGCAAGCTGAGACTGACCAGATTGTTAAGGTCCTAAAGGAAAAAAGGAAATTAAATTCCTACTTGGTAGATCATAGGTGAAATGTTCTTTCCATAGTTGAATAACCTTTGTGTTGTCTGTTCATGTAATCAGTCGAACCATTTGTTTTAGAGATCATGTAATAATTTTTTTTTCTTTATTTGAGCACAAGTCTGTATTAATTGATAAGACTCAGAGACATTTCATTTGGATTGCTGTGCCAGACCTACAAATATGCCAATCGGGCTGAATGTGCATTCAGCAATACTAGTATTGATGGACCATAAGTGGCACGCATCGGAAAGGGCCAAGAAGCTGGCTAAAAAAAGGATGCAGTTGTAGCCAAAAAAAAGTACAGCGGCCTGGCTTATGTATGTTAGTTGATATTATTGATCCATATACTCCATAAGTGTTTATATGTCTGTTAGTTCCGTACATTCTTGGTTGATTGACTCGGTATTTGAATCTTGATACATCGCTTGTGTACATATCTAAATGGGAGTACGCATTATGCTGCGTGTGACATTTGAGTTGGACATGAAGTGTTCCAAATATTCGAATTCACCTTAAACTAGATTCTAGTTTCTGAATTTGAGTATCGGCATTTGTAAACCATATTCATATATGACAGTGGAATACATCTTTGTCGTCCTTTTGAAGATATATAAAAACACATAGAATGATTTATAAAGATTCATATAGGAATACAAAATGGATTTGAATTTAGTTGCCATAGTAAACGTGGATGCTTATTGTCCCAAAATTCGAAAGAAACAGCAAAATGTCCACTCCCACATCGGCTGCCCGAAGCCAAGTGTTTGGGAGATGGAAATTACTGTCTACCCATTACACAGACAATCCATCGGCCCGATTTCCACTGCTCTAAATAGGGGTAGGTTAGTAACTTCAATTAGACGCGACACGACCGCCTCTGAGCCCATTCCGACACGGTGGGCGTCAAACATGGGTGGCAAAACTCATTTGATTCAAGCTCGTCTGAAAGACCTCTGTTTCTCCCTCCATTCCCCATTCATACACGGTGGGCGGCAAAACAAACTCTCCTCGTCCGAAATAGATGTAGGCTAATATTTTAAATAGGGGCAGATGTGTAACTTCGATCAGACGTGACACAACCGCCCTACCTGTCAGCCCCGTTCATACACCATGGGCACCAACCATGGGCGGCAAAACACCCTCTCCTCGCCCGAAATAGTTACCGGCAAATATTTGGGAGATGCGAGATTACCGTCCTATCCCCAACCGACAAGACGTCCAAATTTGAAACGGGGGGTAAGTTCGTAACTTTCCCATATTTCAGACAGGCGCGTCCCAAAAACATGGTTCCCCGTACCTCTCCCTCCATTTTCCCATTCATACACTATCCGCGCTAGAACACCCCATTCCCACACCAGCCTCCGTCCGCCACCCCATCCATCGCCGCCGTCCTCCACCACATCCATTGCCACTGTCCTCCACCATGCCGGAGAACCTACCAAGACCACGTCGTCCACTGCTAGAGATGGACATTTCTCATCAATGGCGACAGACCAATAGCCTTGCATCGCGTCCTCTCTCTTCATCGGCGCCGTCGTCCTCTTTGCCGGGGCCGCTCACACGACCTTCTCTTCCACCGCAATGGGACTTATCCCCGGATGCACCCATCTACCGTCGTAGATCTGCTTCAACGCCACTGACAGCCATCGCACCCCCGATGCCTACACAGCGCCGCAAGAGAGGTGGTACTTCATATCTCTTCAACTTTTTGATCTCAACCAGAAAATAGATCTTAACTTGGTTACTCTACTTTCTTTTCAGCTCTTAGAATTTAGTTCTTAGTTCGAAGCAAACAATGGATGCTAAATATCATTTCTCTGGTTTGCAGCTTCAAATCTGCCATGCCATAATACGGTTTAATTGATCATGCTTAGGCTTTAATTGATCATGTTGGTTCCGTGGTGGTTTCTTTAATAGAAATCAGAGGGGAAACCCTCTTTTGCTAAAAAAATATATGCTTAGAGTTTCCCCCTTTTATGATCACTATACGATCAGAATACGTGCTTCGTTTCATAATAACACTGCTCCACCCATCAAGCTAAACAAGCTTAGTTGTTCAAATACGAATCTCATACTATTAAAACAGAGTTGTTTAATTGGTCAGCTAAATGTTCCTAAATTAGTTTTGAAAATGCATGTTCGCCGCTCGGGTGTGTATCTTTGTGTGTGGTCTGGTTAGCACGGTTGGGGAGGTGAACTTTGCATATGCAGGGGTTTATAGGGAGACACTCTCCGAGTTGAAACCGCAATGCATTTCATAGATAATCTGACTACTTTTTATGTTTTCATGAATCTCAGATTCTGAATAGCATCATAATGATTATGAGCTTGCGCACATGAAAAGAATAAAGCAGAACAATGCCATGGCTGTCAAACTTGGCATTAAGGGACTGAAATCAAGCCTGGATGCAATGCAATGCAAACACTCTCCACCTACAGATTCATGCTCAGAATATGATCCTAACAGTGATTCTGAGCTAGAGGGAGACCTAAGTCAATGTAGCTCCCTAGTGGAGGAGTCAAAGGAAGATGCCCTATCTTATTCACCCATCAAGGTACTTGCTCTAACTTTCCAAGGTTACATTGCTCGCACATATCTTGCAACTGATGCTTTGCATTGCTTCTACTTTGTTGAACTGCCATTAGCTTAGTTTACGCATCGTGTATGTGAATACACCCTGCCTATCCATTTTCAGTACATATTCCATCTGTCATCATACCATATTTATCCATTCAAATGTTGTTCTTGTGTATCAGACGTTCAAAAGGAAGAGGGCGATTGCTGATCATGGAGGAGCACAAGCAAAGTATTTGGAAAAGGTAGTGGCACCTGATAAATCAAATAGCCCATTAGGTGTAGTTGCAATATCACCTAACCCACAAAATACCCCAACTCTAGCAGACTCTAGCCCTACTACACTGGTCATTTCTGATGCCCCAACTCAGCAGACCCCAACTGCAGCAAATAGTATGATTATGCCAGTTGACATAGCACTAGTTGTACGACGCAAAACCCCCATTCCAGCAAAGAGTACACCAAATCCAGTTGCCAAATCCCTTTTCGAACCAGAGAGAGCCCCAATTGTAGCAAATAGGACCCCTGTTCCATTTCTTCCCAGTTTAGAAGACGAAGCTTATGCTGTTGTCAAGAACTTTGTGCGCATCTTTCCTTCATGGAAAGATTATACCGCAGACACAGAACAATTTCCAGTCTTCCTCCGCAACTTATGCGTAAGTAATGTACTAATGTTATCCATGGTCATTACTGCATATGTTTCTGTTGATAGAAGACACAAGATTTCATTCTTTTAAATAGGCGAGGCGCAAACTGGATTGTGATGACGAGCAAGGGTTGGTTGCACTTTTCAAGCACTCGTTGATGAAGTATCATTCCCACCTGAGGCAAGCGCACTTCGATGGCAAGCCTCTGAACGAAATTTCTGTAAAGTCTCCGGTGCTACATTTATCCGACGGTGACTGGAATAATCTTGTTACACATTGGTCTCGGCTGCAGTGTAAGGTACTGTCTATGATATCACATCACAATTTGAACCACATTTCTGCATTTGCCTTAATGTCCCACTTGTACAAAAACTGTTACAGAAGAACATTCATTCTCAAGGGACCACAGAATCTTGCAACTATACTGCACACTGCATTGCTCTTGTGAGTACCTCTTGCCCTGTATGACCATATTTACTTTCATAGCTGTTTGATTATGTAGCATCACTGCACATGTTAGACCCGTAATCGTCCATTTGGTGGACATTATAAGATCCATATGGACTCTTACATAAATTTAGAATCAACCCAATGCTTTTGAAGAGGTTTAGCTTTGCAGTCCTCTTGTAAGGATTGAACGTGGTCTATCACTGTACTTACATTAACAGCTACTCCCTCCGTCCCATAATATAAGAACGTTTTGTACAGTACACCAGTGTTCGAAACACTCTTGTATTATGGGAAGAGGGATTGGTTCATTTTGTAGCATTCTGCATCTTATCTCCCTCGCCCACCATTTACTAAAAAAGATCAGATCTATATTTAATCTTACCAACAAGTAGAATACACAGACAATGCCAGTGCAGAAGTGTAGCCCATTGCTCTTGTCAGTACATTTTGTCCTATAACGCTTGTACTTCCAGGGATTGGTAGTTGATTTTGTATCATCAATCTGCATCTTATCTTCATTATCCTCTACCCCTTCCAGTATTATCATATCTATAATTACTCTCTACAAAATGTAGAGTACAGGCAATGCTGAAGAAGATTCTGTGCTGAAATTCTTGAGTTATCCTTCCCTTGACATGGAGAAGGGCATTATAAAGCCGGTGTTAACTGTTAATGTAAGTCGGTCCTTCTAAAGCCTTTATCCTTAACTGCTGTTTAATTTGCTCATACTCCCTATCGTTTACTGCTGTTTAGTTTGATGTTTCTACCAAAATGCATGTTCGTAAGAACCGTAAGTTCTAAGTTTTACTTGTAAAACCAAATTCCTTATTCATACCATGCACATTACTTAATACTCCCTATATGTGTGCTTGTTTTTGTGGATCTATAATCTAGTGTGTGGTGAAGCAGCCCACGTTTGCACCTTGTCATCTCCTGTTTTATCTTACTGATGTGGCTGATGATATGAACAACATGCCATGCACATTATCCAAAATAGATACAATGATTTTCTTTGCCCTTCACATATGCCCTTATTCATACCATGCACATTACTTAATACTCCCTATATGTGTGCTTGTTTTTGTGGATCTATAATCTAGTGTGTGGTGAAGCAGCCCACGTTTGCACCTTGTCATCTCCTGTTTTATCTTACTGATGTGGCTGATGATATGAACAACATGCCATGCACATTATCCAAAATAGATACAATGATTTTCTTTGCCCTTCACCTATGCTTGTTATGTTGACATGGTAATCCAGTAGTGTGGTGAAGCTCCCCGCATTATGAACAATGCCCAATTATGCTATTGATATTTTGAACATACTCTTTATTTTCTAATTTGAAATTGGATAGATGAAAGTGCAACTATCCCTGGGTGGTTTTGGTAATTCCTATCAACATATAGCTCATTGAGCTAACATTATTCCAAGATTAATATTTCAGGAAAAGCTCAATGAATGGCATGGCATGGATGAGGAAAGTGGATCCCTCAAAATTCCAAGGACAAAAAAGTTTGGCTCAAGCTTGAAGCTCAAGACTCTACATTTTATATTTTAGTGATCCAAGATCACATTGAGTCTATAGGAAAAGCCAATACTATCAAGGAGGGATGAGGTGTTGCTTAATGGCTTGCTTGCTCAAAATGCTTACTGATATGCTCCAAAACCCTCAACTACCTTCCCACATCCACATATGACCTAAACCAAAAGTCAAACTCGGCCCCACCGATTCTTTCTATCCGGCGCCACCGGGTTTCAAATGTCATAGCCACTGCCACAAACCCTAGGCAAATCGGTCTCACCGATAGGGTCTCGGTCTCACCGAGATGGGATTGTAATATCTCTGTTTCCCTTCGTAATGTTTCGGTCTTACCGAGATGAGCAATCGGTCCCACCGAGATTGCAATGTAAACTCTCTGTTTCCCTTTTGTAACACTTCGGTCTCACCGAGATGAGCAAATCGGTCCCACCGAGTTTACCTGACCAACTCTCTGGTTAGCTTATTACCAAAATCGGTCCCACTGAGTTTGTGTAATCGGTCACACCGAGATTATGTTATGCCCTAACCCTAACCATATCGGTCCTACCGAGTTGCATCTCAGTCCCACCGAAATCCTAACGGTCACTAGGTTTGCCGAATCGGTCCGACCGAGTTTAACCATTCGGTCCCACCGAGTTTGGCAAATTGTGTGTAACGGTTAGATTTTGTGTGGAGTCTATATATTCCCCTCCACCCACTCTTCATTCGTGGAGAGAGCCATCAGAACATACCTACACTTCCAATACACATTTTCTGAGAGAGAACCACCTACACTTGTGTTGAGGTCAAGATATTCCATTGCAACCATATGAATCTTGATCTCTAGCCTTCCCCAAGTTGCTTTCACTCAAATCTTCTTTCCACCAAATCCAAATCCTGTGAGAGAGAGTTGAGTGTTGGGGAGACTATCATTTGAAGCACAAGAGCAAGGAGTTCATCATCAACACACCATTTGTTACTTCTTGGAGAATGGTGTCTCCTAGATTGGCTAGGTGTCACTTGGGAGCCTCCGACAAGAATGTGGAGTTGAACCAAGGAGTTTGTAAGGGCAAGGAGATCGCCTACTTCGTGAAGATCTACCGCTAGTGAGGCAAGTCCTTCATGGGAGACGGCCATGATGGAATAGACAAGGTTGCTTCTTCGTGGACCCTTCGTGGGTGGAGCCCACCGTAGACTCGCGCAACCGTTACCCTCCGTGGGTTGAAGTCTCCAACAACGTGGATGTACGATAGCACCACCTATCGGAACCACGACAAAAACATCCGTGTCTCCAATTGTGTTTGAATCCTCCAAACCCTCCTCTTTACATTCTTGCAAGTTGCATGCTTTACTTTCCGCTGCTCATATACTCTTTTGCATGCTTGCTTGAATTGTGTGGAGATTGCTTGACTTGTGCTAAGATAGCTAAAATCTGCCAAGAACTAAAATTGGGAAAAGGCTAGATTTTTATTTGGTCAAGTAGTCTAATCACCCCCCCCTCTAGACATACTTTCGATCCTACAAGTGGTATCAGAGCTTTGGTCTCCATTTGCTTTGATTTCCATAGCTTTTGGCGGTCATAGCCTTGGTTTCGCAACCTAGGAGAGTATGGCATCTAGCGAGGGAAATTGTCACCGTAGAGGTCCTTACTTTGATGGCACTAATTTTGCTAGTTGGAAGCATAAGATGAAAATGCATATTCTTGGACATAACCCTGCCGTTTGGGCTATTGTGTATATTGGCTTGCAAGGTGAATTCTTTGACAGGAAAGAACCGAACCATGAAGCCACCGCGGAAGAGTTGAAAATGTTGCAATACAACGCTCAAGCTTGTGATATCCTCTTCAACGGATTGTGCCCCGAAGAATTCAACAAAATCAGCCGTCTTGAGAATGCAAAGGAAATTTGGGATACTTTGATTGATATGCACGAAGGTACCGACTCCGTCAAGGAATCCAAATTGGATGTGCTTCAAAGTCAACTTGACAAGTTCAAAATGAAGGATGGTGAAGGTGTTGCTGAAATGTACTCTAGGCTTGCCTTATCACAAATGAGATTGCCGGCTTAGGGAGTGAAGAGATGACCGATAGATTCATCATCAAGAAGATCCTAAGAGCCTTGGATGGAAAATATGATACCATGTGCACATTGATCCAAATGATGCCCAATTACAAAGATCTCAAGCCAACGGAAGTCATCAGAAGAATTTTTGCTCATGAGATGTCACTCAAGGATAAAGAGGAACTTCACAACAAATCAAGTGGTGCTTACAAAGCCTCATGTGAAGCCCCCACATCATCGAGTGAGAAACAAACCTTCAATGAAGAATTGAACTTAATGGTGAAGAACTTCAACAAGTTCTACAAGAGTAGAAGCAAAGAGAGAAGCTCCAAGTCAAGGTCCTACAATGACAAAAGATCTTCTAGTCGAGAGAGAAACTGCTACAATTGTGGAAGGCCCAGACACTATTCCAATGAGTGTACGGCCCCCTACAAGAGAAGAAGATTCTCCCAAGAGAAGAAGTGGAAGAGAAGAATCACCATCTAGAGAAAGAAGGACTAGAGATGATCGTTATGAACGAAGACCCTCACGGAGAAGCAAGGATTCGGAAAGAAAGGACAAGTCATCAAGGAGCTACACAAAACAAAGACATCAAGCTCATGTTAGTGAATGGGTATCCGGCTCCGACTCCGACAACCACTCCGAGAGAAGCTATCACTCCGACTCCGAATATACTCAAGATGAAGGTGTTGCCGGTCTAGCACTTGTGACAACCAAGTCCTACGACATATTTGACTCACCAAATGAAGGAGTTGGAACATGCTTCATGGCTAAAGTCCCAAAGGTATCACACCCCGATTATGTTGATTTCAATAGTGATGAAGATGACTTGTTAGGTGATGATGATTTACTTGTTGACAACTCTAGTGATGAATACTGTGATGAAACGTCAATTAATCATGCTAAATCCAATATTGTTGCTTCTAGTAGTTCTCTTGATTCCACTAATGATTCTCTTAGCCAAGTTACACTTGAGAAAGAAAATAGCTTATTGAAGGGAATTATAGAGAAAGGTGTTTACAAGAGCCTTGCCGGAAGTAAGCAATTCGAGGAAATTGTACGCAAGCAAGGAAGGCACCGGAAGAATCAAGGTGTTGGTTTTGAATGAAAGTTCAATGCCAATGGAGTTGAGTGGGAAGAAGATCAATACCCCAAGACGAAGTTTGTTCCTCAACAAGAGAAGTATGATCCTACTTCTTTCAAAGGGACACAAGCTCAAGATGATCTTCCACCACAAGACCACAAGCAAAAAGGCAAGGACAAGCTTCAAGAGGAAATTGATGCATTTGAAGAAGCTCCTAAGGCCTTGATCGAGTGGGTTCCCAAGACTACTTCAAGTTCCACTTCATCAAGTACAACTAGAACACTGAGGATTCCCATCAAGATGGTGTGGATCCTGAAGAAGAAGAACTACAGAGTTCTTGAGGGTGACTCCGCCAACATACTTCACTCTTATCATCTTGGCAAGAACAAGTGCAATCAACTTCCACATCTTGCACTAGTTCAAGGAGTCACAAACCCTCTTGTTGGTAAGACAAGGGACAAGGTTACCTAAAAGCTTTCATAGACATCGTCTTATGTGTGCATCACTTTATGTCTATGGATATCCTTGTTTGTTCCTTGTGGGACTAACCCATGTAGGTATTGAAAGTGCAACTCACTCCAATGGATAGCTTCAA
This sequence comes from Triticum aestivum, assembly GCF_018294505.1. Lineage (NCBI taxonomy): Eukaryota > Viridiplantae > Streptophyta > Magnoliopsida > Poales > Poaceae > Triticum > Triticum aestivum. Next base: position 330,644,750 of record NC_057794.1, read on the forward strand.
ATGATCTACATCAACATTGAGCATCCACATCTTCAACATCTACATGAAGTCATCATCGACAAAACCCAAGGTTAGTTCATCCCTCTTAGGGGGGGATCTCACATCTAGGGGGAGCTTTACTCTAAGAATTGAGCTAAAGCAACTCTAATGGTGTGAACACAACAATGCTTTATGTAAAAGTGGTAACCCCACTTGTGCTTAAACGATGAGTATGACCTATGATCAAATATTCTCATTTGACTCCTAAGTCAATATACTCATATATAGATGACCTAGTCATCGCAAATTGTTTGATAGATGCTAGAATTGGTTGTGCATGCTTTGCCACATATTTCAATTGCCATTTTATTGTGTGAGCATGTTGATTGCATATTTCACTCATTCGAGGACATCCACTTGTTGTTTTGATTGATTGTTTTTCTTTTCTTTTGCCAAGTGGATGGACAAGAATGCCTAAGAACCCTCTCTAGCTATCTATACTTTTCTCGTCTCAAACTCTATTCATGCTACATCACAAAATTTGATCAAGTCAGATTCGAACCACTCTGTGTGAGGAGCACTCGGAGTCCCCGATTCGTCATAGACTTAAACTTCCAAAACTTCTTTGTGCTTTTCGGTCTGACTGATTTCTCCATTTCGGTCATACCGAGATCACTAAGTCGATCTAGGTTTTCAATCTCGATGCAACCGATTTGAACCTTTCGGTCACACCGAGTTTCAGTAACTGCTTGCAGTTATGAATCTCGGTGCCACCGAGTTGTTCCACTCGGTCACACCGACAGGGTCGGGCTATATATACTCACGGGCAAAATTTTGGAAATTTCTCTGAAACCCCTTCGCCCGTGCATAGCTCGCTCTGCCTCCAGGGTCTCCGGATCGTCTTCCTCATCGCCAGCCACTTCCTGTCGCTGGTCTTTGCCGCTGTCAACAGAATTCTTCCCCGCCGTTGCTGCCGTAGCAAGTTCATCGCTGAACTAGGGTATGGACTCAATCACAGTGCTATCCCCGTCCGATTCCTAGCACATTGTGTTCACTATGATTCTTACCATGATTGAAACGCTTCTATCCAGTCAAAACACTCCGTAGATTAGAGTTGAATTGAAAATTTAGGGTTAGGTTTCCGCCGAAACCATCTCGGACCAACCGAGTTTAGGACTTTGTGAAACCCTAGCAGTCTCGGTGCCACCGAACTGTGACTCGGTCTGATCGAGTTCAATAGTTTAGGTTCCAACAGTTGCTTCGGTATCACCGAGTTTACAAATCGGTTGATTCGAAATGCTTTCTGTGGAAAACAAAAACTAAGTTTTTGACTCATTCTTTTGCAAAAATCTCTGCATTTTGTGATGCTCATCCACTCTATCTCGTCTATATCTATTCACAGGGTCTGCTGTCAGTGTTTGCAATATGTCTGATCAGAGTGACAGCCAGAACAGGTCAGAGGAGAAGGTTCACATGAGTGAGGGCACTAGTCCCTCTAGCAGTTTAGATGATGGTAGCAGGAGCACTCCCAGCAACTTGCCCAAAGCTGCCACCAGAACAAGGAAGAAGAAAACTTTAGAGTCTGAGGATGAAGACTATGTGGCAGTTGAGGATGAGGCCACTTCCAAGAAGAAAGTGGTTAAGAAGGAATATAGCACTGCTGCTGCCACCAAACCAGGCATGAAGCAAAAGGTTCCTACAAAGAGAATTCCAATGTCTAAGGCCAAAGCATCTACTCAAGTCCCATTGGGATATGAACCCAAAGAGGCTGCTGCAGAAGGGAAGAAAAGGAAGGAAAGGGTCAAGAAGACCACGGCCAGAGTGATTGGAAAGGCTTCCATGATGGAAGAAGAAGAAGAAGAGGTTGCCGCACCAGCACCCAAGGCACAAAGCTTATGGGTGATGCTATCAGGATAGGGGCTGCTTCATCAAAGCCCAAAGAAGCACCCAAAGCAGCCTCCAAGCCCAAGAGTGCACCTAAGAGGAATACCAGGAGTATACCAGCTGCTGAGAAGAACAAGGCCCTAGTGCCTGAAGTTGCTGCTGATGAAGATGATGAAGGACAAGTCCTGAGAAAGCTCAAACCCAAGATTCTAGACCACAATGATGCTCATCCTGTGGCTGAGAACATGAAGATCAGGAGAGACTCAGGATTGAGGAAATGGAGAGAGACAGACCCATATGCTACAAGAAGAAGAACTGCTGTTGATTACAGGTTCCACACAAAGGAACAGCAAGATTTCTATGAGACAGTGTTGCTGGACAAGAATCCTATAGTGTGTGAAATGAGGTGGGTCGAGTGGAAGTATATCAAGGAAAATGAGGAACACTATCCTGGTGTGTTTGATAGCTCTAGTGCTTGTGAAGTTGCAGACTTTGTTGGGCAGAAGCTCACAAAGTGGAATGAGGAGCTCATAATGCAATTCTACTCCACAGCACACTTCTATCCAGATGGCAGGATAGTATGGATGACTGAAGGTACAAGGTACCACTCAACTATTGAGGAATGGGCAAATCTGATCAATGCTCCTAAGGAAGAAGAAGATGACTTGGATGTCTATGCCAAGAAGAAGATGGATCACAACTCTATGGCAAACATGTACAAGGAGATTCCTGAAGATGATCTTGAGACTCACCAGTTTGGGTCAGTAAAACACTTGCTGTCAGGGCTGCCTACAATCAATTGGATCCTTAGGCACACTCTCTTGCCCAAGTCTGGTGATCACAGAATGATCAGAGGCCATGCAATTAACTTGCTACATATATTTGATGTGCCACAGAAGTTCAAGGTCATGAGCCTTATAGTTGAGACTATCAAGAGGACTGCAGCAGACCAGAAAAGAAGTTGTGGATATGCCCCACAAATCCAGGAGTTGATAAACTCAAAGATGGGCATAGGCACATACCTGTTGGATAAGGAACACTTGCCTATCTACCCAGACTTCGAGGACAATCAAGTTGTGATGAATGAGAATGAACCATCATCAATACAAGCTCGAGAGAAGAAGGAGAAAGCAAAGAAAGAGAAGGCTGCCAAGATGCCAACTCAAGAGGAGGCATCTGAGTACTTTTTGAAAAGCAAGCAGGACCAGCTTGGTTATTTGATAGCATCAACTCTAAGGATTGAGAAGGGGTTGGACACCTTGACTCAAAACCAGGAGAGCTTGGAAAGAATCGTGGAGCAAAAATTCTATGACTTGGATGTGAAGGTAACTGAGATTCAGTCTGTTGTGGAGCAACTTCAAGATGATATGCAGGAGAGGAAGGGCAAGACAACCACTGATGCATTTGCCAGAGTGCCTAGAGCTCAGAGGTCTGCTGCAGTGCCTGTTCTAGACACCAGAGCCACGTCATCTGCACCAGCTACAGCTTCAGTGCCACCAGCTCCAGCACCTACTCCATCAGCTCCATCTACTTCGACTGAAGCCTCCGTTCTTGGAGTTCTCCAGACACCACCACCTGAAGACCAAGATTGAGAGACGTTTTAGTGCTATGCATTTTCTATGAACTTTTTGGTAACTTGTTGCCAAAGGGGGAGAAAAATGTATAGATCATAGGCTTCGAGAGAGAGAGAGTTTGCTTTTGTTCTCTCTTGTCTTCTTGGTTGAACTTTGTTTGTCTTTTGATTGCTTGAGATACTATGCTATTATCTGTGAGACATTGATGATCATGTGGTTGATCATAAGCTACACTTATGCTTGTTAGATGATATTATCTTACTTATCCTTATATGATCATTCACTTTGCTTGGTGATGAGTGCATGTATTTAATTCTTATCATTTTGAGCGCTCCACCAAGATGTATGTGACATGGAAGAGTAACCCATGATCCTAACTCACTGTGCATTTGCAGTCCAAAGCAAATCTTAAGATATGCACAAATTTAGGGGGAGCTCTTGCTTTTCACATACTTCTCAAAGCGACAATATCTTTCACTCTTATTATCATTTGTCGAAGCTTTGATCTATATGTTGTCATCAATTACCAAAAAGGGGGAGATTGAAAGTGCAACTATCCCTGGGTGGTTTTGGTAATTCCTAACAACATATAGCTCATTGAGCTAACATTATTTCAAGATTAATATTTCAGGAAAAGCTCAATGAATGGCATGGCATGGATGAGGAAAGTGGATCCCTCAAAATTCTAAGGACAAAAAAGTTTGGCTCAAGCTTGAAGCTCAAGACTCTACATTTTATATTTTAGTGATCCAAGAACACATTGAGTCTATAGGAAAAGCCAATACTATCAAGGAGGGATGAGGTGTTTCTTAATGGCTTGCTTGCTCAAAATGCTTAGTGATATGCTCCAAAACCCTTAACTACCTTCCCACATCCACATATGACCTAAACCAAAAGTCAAACTCGGCCCCAGCGATTCTTTCTATCCGGCGCCACCGAGTTTCAAATGTTATAGCCACTGCCACAAACCCTAGGCAAATCGGTCTCACCGATAGGGATCTTGGTCTCACCGAGATGGGATTGTAATCTCTCTGTTTCCCTTTGTAACGTTTCGGTCTTACCGAGATGAGCGATCGGTCCCACCGAGATTGCAATGTAAACTCTCTATTTCCCTTTTGTAACACTTCGGTCTCATCGAGATGAGCGAATCGGTCCCACCGAGTTTACCTAACCAACTCTCTGGTTAGCTTATTACCAAAATCGGTCCCACCGAGTTTGTGTAATTGGTCACACCGAGATTATGTTATGCCCTAACCCTAACCATATCGGTCCTACCGAGTTGCATCTCAGTCCCACCGAAATCCTAACGGTCACTAGGTTTGCCGAATCGGTCCGACCGAGTTTAACCATTCGGTCCCACCGAGTTTGGCAAATTGTGTGTAACGGTTAGATTTTGTGTGGAGTCTATATATACCCCTCCACCCACTCTTCATTCATGGAGAGAGCCATCAGAACATACCTACACTTCCAATACACATTTTCTGAGAGAGAACCACCTACACTTGTGTTGAGGTCAAGATATTCCATTCCAACCATATGAATCTTGATCTCTAGCCTTCCCCAAGTTGTTTTCCACTCAAATCTTCTTTCCACCAAATCCAAATCCTGTGAGAGAGAGTTGAGTGTTGGGGAGACTATCATTTGAAGCACAAGAGCAAGGAGTTCATCATCAACACACCATTTGTTACTTCTTGGAGAGTGGTGTCTCCTAGATTGGCTAGGTGTCACTTGGGAGCCTCCGACAAGAATGTGGAGTTGAACCAAGGAGTTTGTAAGGGCAAGGAGATCGCCTACTTCGTGAAGATCTACCGCTAGTGAGGCAAGTCCTTCGTGGGCGACGGCCATGATGGAATAGACAAGGTTGCTTCTTCGTGGACCCTTCGTGGGTGGAGCCCACCGTAGACTCGCGCAACCGTTACCCTCTGTGGGTTGAAGTCTCCAACAACGTGGATGTACGATAGCACCACCTATCGGAACCACGACAAAAACATCCGTGTCTCCAATTGCGTTTGAATCCTCCAAACCCTCCTCTTTACATTTTTGCAAGTTGCATGCTTTACTTTCCGCTGCTCATATACTCTTTTGCACGCTTGCTCGAATTCTGTGGAGATTGCTTGACTTGTGCTAAATAGCTAAAATCTGCCAAGAACTAAAATTGGGAAAAGGCTAGATTTTTATTTGGTCAAGTAGTCTAATCACCCCCCCTCTAGACATACTTTCGATCCTACAATAGAATTGACAGAACAGTTATCATCTTTGTTTATACACGTGGAAAACCTGTCATCTCTCTGCTTTGTTTCAGGGTGATATGCCTGATGACATGCACAAGTCTGCTGAAGGCTGTGAGACAAACCCAACATATATTGCAGCAAAAAAGGAAAAACATCTTGAAGATAGCGAGACAGCCCCAAAGTCTTGTCTTGATGCAGTGTTCAAGTTACTTGACACTAACAGTCAGACAAGCTCACAGAATTCGTTGTCTGAATCAGTTTGACTTCTTCAGTCCCAAGTTCTAGCAGAAAGGCATTCTGCAACTCAACTTCGACTTGAAGTTCTATCTCTAAGAAAGATATCAGATAACACCAATGAGAACCTCATCGCTAAACAGCTACACCAGGAAGCTATGACCGACATGCTAGGCCGGTCTCACAGCGTTGCTCAGCAGCTTGCGCAGCAGTTCCCCCGCAAGGCTAACCTTTCTTGAACTGTCTTGGAAGTGGTCTTGGTTCAGTATTATTTTGTTATGCTGCAATGGTGCCCAATTTTTGTAATCTGCTTCTACGTTGCGCTTTATGATCACTGGTGGCGAACTTCGATGCCCAGTGGATGTAATATACCTTAAACCCTTTATTGTATAGTGTAGGTTTATTCTAAGTTACTATGCCGTAATTTCATTATTGTATAGAGTAGCTTTGTTCTTAATTCATACTAGTTACGCAGCAGCATGAAATGAACCCCAGCCCATGATTGTGTGAATCAAATCACGGGCTTTTAATAGGCCAAAATTGTCTCGGTCCTTATTTGGCCCAATCAGATATCGGCTGCGAGCAGGCCGGATGCAAACAGGGCCGTAGTTAGGCCCAACTATATGACTGGCTTTTAACAGGCCGAAATTAATATAGGGCCGAAATGTTAAATGGGCCCTTAATAGGACAAAACTAATATCAGGCCGAATTACTAAGTGGGCCTTTAGCAAGTGGGCCCAAAAGCATAGTGTCCAGTTGACGGGCCGAATCTGATATGGGCCATAATTGAGCCCAAAGTCTCTTAAAGGGTCGGACCTGATCTGGGCCGTAATTTGGCCCAGAACGTGGTAGGCTTTTAACAGGCCGGATCTCATATGGTTCACTATTAGGCCCGGAGTGTGGCAGGCCATTAATGGACCGGATCAAATATGGGCCGGCATTTGGCCCAAAACATGGCAGCCAGTTAATGGGCCGGCCTACTAGGGTCCTCAAAATCTTGTGAGCCTACAGCTGGGCCGGCCCATTAATGTCGGCAAAATCTCGTGGGCCTTTAGCTGGGCCGGCCCATTATGACCCGCAAGAATCTTGTGGGCTTTACCTGGGCCGGCCCATTATGGCACACAAAAATCTTGTGGGCCTTTACCTGGGCCGGCCCATTATGGCCCGGAAAATCTTGTGGGCCTTTAGCTGGGCCAGCCCATTACGGTCCGTAAAATCTCATGGGCCTTTAGCTGGGCCGGCCCATTATGGTCCGCAAAATCTTGTGGGCCTTCAGTTGGGCCGGCCCATTTAAACTTGTTGGGCCGTGCCACGTGTTGACATATCATAGGCGCATCTCTGACCCACTGACGAGCTGACACGTGTTTCGTCTGGCCAATAAGAATTTTACACGTGGAAATTTCCCATTGGTCGGGGCTGTTAACGGGTTATCGGATCCAAAACCCGACCCGATAGCTTAACGGCGTTCCGTTACGGTGGATGCCACGTGTCGGTCACCCTTGACGAAAGCACTTCTGTGACGCGCGATTTATCGTCATGGAAGTGGACACCTCCGTGATGATAATTTTGGTAATGTCATGGAACACTTCTACGACAGCACAGGTATGACTATCTTGATTCTATCATAAATTTGTCATGGATGTACATGCATGACAAAAAAAGCGACCTAATGTGACAAACACGTATCATCACGGAAGTGTATATTTTTGTAGTGATGTGGGCCTAGACCATGCTTGTATTTCCAATGTTGTAATTTGTCCGACATGCATACATACAAACAGTTCGTTTAAAGTTTCACTTTGCCTCCCCTATGTGTCGCTTCCCATCTTAGTTTTGACATCCCATTCGGTTCATGCCCCGACACATCTTGACAAGATCGATTGATGTTGAGAGATCAATTGTATGTCGTGCAAGGAGATAAAGGTTTGGTCTATTTCTATGATAGAAATGACCTGCAGGGCGGGGGTCTGTGGGGATCAGAGGGAGTATCACTGGTACGCGTCAGTCCTATACAAACGGTTTTAACCCCTTTCCGCGACGACATTTGGAACCATCGCCAAGTGAGTGTGAGCGATAGGGGGGTCCTTCCCACATGACCTAGAAACCATCGGGGATATGCCCTCCTGGCACACACTCTCGGCAAAATGAGGTCGTGTGCGACCGCCGAGCGCTCAATACAGAAATACGTACAATAGAGCTAAAAAATACAATTATACGGTGAAATTGTTTCCGGTCGCAAGTACATCCCACACAGTCAGTCCCCGCTAAACGTTTCCGTTTGTATCTACATCCCACATAGTCGCTCCAAAGAAAACGTTTATGTTCACAGGTACATCACACACAATTTTTTCTGTTAAATTGTTTGCGCTATTGAATGCATCACACACGGTCCTTAGAAGAAACTGTGTGGCAAAGGTTGTCCATCACACACGGTTTTTATGTGGTAAACGTTTGCGCCAGGTGGCCTAACGCAAACAGTTTTCAAGAGAAAGTCGTGTGTGATTGTTCATTGATCCAACATGGTTTATTCCTAGAAACTGTGTGCGTTGCCTGAGGTCATCGCCCACGGTATTTTTTCAACAACCGTTTGCAATAGCAAAACCCAGTTAGCAGGCTAATTATCCGATTATTCATAATCCATTTATTAATCTAATTGACATTTCATATTAAGCACACAATATATTTCATTTTCATAATTTAAATACATCAGAGTACAACATCATATAGCTTCAGCACTCAGCTACCCCATTACACAACTACACCAGGACCAAGTTTCACATGCAACATCTATAACCTTTCGAAATTAGCATCATAGACGGCACATAGACAGATGTATCTCATCTGGAAAACTGCTGAAGCAGAAGGCGAATATTGAGCCTTCATTGATGTTGAAGGTCTTTGTAACTTTAGGCCAGTGCCTGTGGATGATTGATCGTCCATCCTTCATCCTCTTCAGGAACACTTCAATATTGAACCGTGGGTGTTGTATGAATACCTTCCTCGCCTCCTGACCATACAGGTGGTTTGAGAGGTAATCATCGGTGAACTGCTTTGGAAAGGCCTGATAACGAGGATGTGCATAAATATCTTCTCTATATTGGAAATGGCAGAAAAGGAATAAAAAAGGCAAGGTATAATAGTTAGTACCATTCTGTAGTGAACTGATGTCTTCTTCATTGTGCAGACAAAGATCTTGTTGTTTTTTGTCACTAATTTCTTTATCCTAACAATCTTTCTGAGTTTCTTTACTTGACCGATATTCATGGACAATTCATTTCCCCATATGCAAAAAGGGTAGAACAGTGGGTCAAAACCTCTGATAGCAGGACCTACATGTGCAAGACCAAATTGTTAAAAACCTAAATATATTAGAATGGTTCCTGTAATTGCCCAATAATGTGATATTAGACAATGGACCATGCACGTGCTAACCTTGATTGTAAACCTCAGTGCTTCCCATTGTTTCCGTGCAACACATATAAGGTAGTTAGTCATCAGGTTAAGTAAGAGTTCGCATGCTATCAGTAAGATACGTTGATGAAAAATAAGCACATTGCAGATTCATCAGATTAATTCAAGCCACATGGAAAACCCATTTATACAAACCAAGCATGATTAAGAACTAGGAAATATAGCACTTGTGTATGTTTCTCATGTATTAAGTGCAGCCAAATTCAATTTATTCCTCACATGCACAACAATACAAAATTCTACCCACGACAATTGGACATCGCAGTGTAGAGTTGAACCAAGCAGTTAGCTAAACACCACAACAAATGAACCAAACATTAACTGAGCACCACATTGCACAATATAACATACTCCTAATAGGAGATCAGACAGTTAACCAGACCAAGTATGCTTAACAACTTGGAAATATAGCAATTGTATTTGTTTCTCATGTATTTAGTATAGCCAAATTAGATTTATTTCTTAGATGGTATACAATAAAATAATGCACCCACAACAATTGAACATCGCATTGCAGAATGGAACCAAATAGCCAACCGCGCCACGTCGTCGGCGCGCGAGGCCCCGACGGTGGCCTCGACGGCGAGGTGCTCCTCCAAGATCTGGGGGTCGACACGAATGGCAGCCATCGCGACATCATCTGCGCGTGTGGCCGGGATTTGCTTCTCCGCTGCCAAATGGTCTCTGTGATCCTGGCTATACTGCGTGCACCATGGCTTAGGGCGGCGCTTATTTGGTGGAAGGGTTGGTTATTTGGGTGAAAGGTGTCACACCGGCGGTCGGGGCATGTGGGATGTGGAAGGAGAAGGAGGATGGGGGTCGGGTGTGGATTACCTACCTGGATAGGTGAGGTCAAGCAGCTTGGAGGAGGGTCCCCGGCGAGGAGGCGGCACTGCAAACAAGGAGTTAAGGTTTCAACTTGGAAAGGAAGGCGGAAACAGGGGAAATGTGGATTTTGGTAAGGGGGCAGGGAGGTAGATATTTCCGCGGAAGCCGAAAAATTGGAATCGCTTCAGCGAAAAAACTGGCGCGCAGAGTGTCATCAGACACGGTCCCTCATTCAGAATTGTGTATGATATGTGAACATCACAAACGATTCAGATAGCTTAACCCGTGTGTGTTGAGTTTGAACGTCAAAAATTTCGGGGTTCGAATTTCCCTGGTTATAGTGGTCATCCACGTCATTGCATAATTTGGGTACACAAAGGAGACTAACTTCTTAATCGAGCAAGTTCAGCAATTAAACAGAGCTAGCTGACCTAAACATTAATCTAACAAATTAAAGATTGGTGCTCTTAATTAAACAAAACAAAGAGTACTACTACGGCCGGTGCCTGTCGATCTCCACTGCCGCCTCCATGTCCAGTTCGCGCCCGACGGTCTCCTGGGGAAGGGGCTCCATGGCATCAATTGCACCATACTCGGCAAGCATCTCGCCATTCATTTCCACCATATCTTTGGAATAGGCTGCCACGAGCTGGGCGTGGGCGGCCACGATCTAGGCTCTGGCGGGCTCCATCATGGCAAGGTATGCCGCGCAGGAACAGACGACTGCTCAAACTCTCTCGGCGATTGCCAACTCTTCGGCCGTGGGTTGCCGACCGTTGTCGGAGAAGCTTCGTTCGATTTGTGCAGTGACCACCACGAGCTGGGCGTGGACGACCTCGACATGGTAGTGGGTGGCCTCCATCAGGGCTAAGCACGCCGCCGCGGAACGGACAGCTGCTGTGCCGCTCTTGCCAATTGCTATCCCCGAGGCAAATGCTGCCGCCGCCGCCTAAGAAGCAACAGCGGCCGTTTGGGCTGCCTTGGCCGCCCAAATGCAGACTACGGTCGCCCTCATGAAGCTTGTTAGCACGCGCCTGGCGGCTGTGGCTGCACTCTCACCGGAGTGGGCTGCCGAAGTTGCCCTCACAACATGGGTCCACGTCCCCATCTTTCACTAGCGATGAATGAACAGTGAAATGATATTTGGGGAGTGAGCTAGTGTGCTTTACACGCCGGCTGTGGACTATAGCCGACGCACCTTCTCGCATAAGCCATGGGCGTACTATACACCGGCGGTGCTCCAAGATATTTGTGCTACATCTCACACGGTTGGTGATAATAAACTGTGTGCGATCTACTTGATTTATCGTCTTGATTTGAACTACGTAATGGGGTCACAACTACAGAGGATGGTGTTTGAATTGCTAGAACTTTTATCTGCAGTGAACATGCAACTATAGGTGTGTCGTCAAAAATGGAATTATTCAGGGTTCGTTTGGACGTTTTTATACATTAACTTGGTTTTGTAGGCATTTCAGGTTTATAATTCTAATTTGAACTACATGCACATGCTCCAGTGCATATAAACAGGTTGAAAAATCAAATATGTATCCTTGGTTGCATGCTTAGGTCCCATGCAAGAAATGGGAATGAATGTTACACACCCTGCCACTGTCACTCGGCCGCAAACATTGAGATACCTGGTTTTTAAATTCTAGTAAATCCAAAACTCGTTTGAAATTCATGAAACATGGCATGCTATCATGGAGCAGCATCAACATGCCGTGGTAAAATTTTGTCCCATTTGGGGCAGGTTTGGGTATAAGCTTCTCACAAACCACATGAGGGACTCCTGGATTAGGGGGTACACGGACAGCCGGATTATATCCTTTGACCGGACTGTTGGACTATGAAGATACAAGATTGAAGACTTCGACCGTGTCCGGATGGGACTCTCCTTGGCATGGAAGGCAAGCTTGGCAATACGGATATGTAGATATCCTTCCTTGTAACCGACTCTGTGTAACCCTAGCCCCCTCCAGTGCCTATATAAACCGGAGGGTTTAGTCCGTAGGATAACATACAATCATACCATAGGCTAGCTTCTAGGGTTTAGCCTCTCTAATCTCGTGGTAGATCTACTCTTGTACTACTCATATTATCAGGAATAATCAAGCAGGACGTAGGGTTTTACCTCCATCAAGAGGGCCCGAACCTGGGTAAAACATCGTGTCCCCTGCCTCCTGTTACCATCCGCCTTAGACACACAGTTCGGGACCCCCTACCCGAGATCCACCAGTTTTGACACCGACATTGGTGCTTTCATTGAGAGTTCCTCTGTGTCGTCACCGTTAGGCTTGATGGCTCCCTCGATCATCGATAGCGATGCAGTCCAGGGTGAGACTTTTCTCCCCGGACAGATCTTTGTATTCGGTGGCTTCGCACTGCGGGCCAACTCGCTTGGCCATCTGGAGCAGATCGAGAGTTATGCCCCTGGCCACCAGGTCAGGTTTGGAAGCTTAAACTACACGGCCGACATCCGCGGAGACTTGATCTTCGATGGATTCGAGCCCCTGTCGAGTGCGCCGCACGGTCACGATGAGCATGCTTTAGCTGTACCATCGAACAGTGTTCAGGAGACCGCACCGGCAACCGCTCCGACCCTCAATTCAGAGCCAATTGCGCCATCCATGGATGGGTGGATAGACCCCGCCACGGAGGCCGTATTCTCAGCGGCGATCGAGCCAACCATACCCTTCACGGGAGCCGTAACGCCGAACTGCCGGATTCTTCCCCAGCCACAGACTCCGAACCGCCTACGCCCGTGCCTATCGAATCCGACTGGGCGCCGATCATGGAGTTCACCTCCGCGGATATCTTTCAGCACTCTCCCTTCAGCGACATACTGAACTCATTAAGGTCTCTCTCCTTGTCAGGAGAGTCCTGGCCGAACTATGTTCGGTAGGATTGGGATGCGGATGACGAAGAAATTCGCCGCCCACCCACCACCCACTTAGTAGCCACTGTCGACAATTTAACCGACATGCTCGACTTTGACTCCGAAGACATCGATGGTATGGACGACGATGCGGGAGACGAAGAGGAACCACTGCCCACAGGGCACTGGATAGCTAGCTCATCATATGATATATACATGGTGGACACACCCAAAGAAGGCAATGGCGACGAGACAGCGGAGGATGACCCCTCCAAGAAGCAACCCAAGCGCCGACGTCAGCGGCGCCGCTCTAAGTCTCGCCAAAGCAAAAGCGGTGACACCGGCAAAGGAGATAATAGCACTTCGGACAGTGCCGAAGACGACAACAATCCCCTCCAGCAATATTTAGAGCAGGAGGAGGGAGAAGCCAGCCCTCCCGAGAGAGCGGCAGATGAAGAGGCGGAGGATGATAATTACATGCCTCCCTCCGAAGACGAGGCAAGCCTCGACGATGACGAATTTGTTGTACCTGAGGATCCCGTCGAGCAAGAGCGCTTCAAGCGCCGGCTTATAGCCATGGCAAATAGCCTTAAGAAAAAGCAACAACAGCTTCAAGCTGATCAAGATTTGCTAGCTGACAGATGGACTGAAGTCCTCGTGGTCGAGGAATATGAACTCGAACGCCCCTCCAAGAGTTACCCAAAGCGTAGGTTGCTACCCTGACTGGAGGAGGAAGCATTAAAACCTACATCTCCAGCGTATGATGCGGCTGATCGGCCACCTCGTGGCCGCGATAGAGAGGCACTTCAGCCAAAATCTCAGCCCGCACCCTGACGCCACTCAAATAAAAATGTCAAGGCACGGGGAAACACGCTAGACCTGCAAGACGTATGGGAGGACAAAGCAAAACACGCAAGATCGATCTACGGATCATGAGGGCGAGCCACTATGCGGGACGATAACCATCACACCGGATACAGTAAAAGTAAATCCGGGTGCACACCCCCTATGCTTCACAGATGAAGTAATGGATCACCAAATCCCAGAGGGTTTCATACCCGTAAATATCGAATCAAACGACGGCACAACAGATCCTGCGGTATGGATCAAGGACTTCCTCCTGCACATCCACATGGCCCGTGGTGATGATCTACATGCCATCAAATACCTCCCACTTAAACTCAAAGGACTAGCTCGGCATTGGCTCAATAGCCTGCCAGCAGAATCCATTGGCTGTTGGGAAGATCTGGAAGCTGCATTCCTCGACAACTTCCAGGGCACTTATGTGCGACCACCAGATGCCGATGACTTGAGCCACATAATTCAACAGCCAGAGGAATCGGCCAGGCAATTCTGGACACGGTTCCTGACAAAGAAAAATCATCGTTGACTGTCCGGATGCAGAGGCCCTAGCAGCTTTTAAGCACAACATCCGCGACGAGTGGCTCGCCCGGCACCTTGGCCAGGAAAAGCCGAAATCCATGGCAGCCCTCACGACACTCATGACCCGCTTTTGCGCGGGAGAAGACAGCTGGCTGGCTCGCAGCAATAACATATCAAAGAACTGCGGTACTTCAGATACCAAGGATAGCAATGGCAGGTCACGTTGCAACAAACATAAGTGCCGCGTCAATAGCGACAATACCGAGGATACAACAGTCAATGCCAGATTCGGAGGCTCTAAAGCCGGTCAGCGGAAAAAGTCATTCAAAAGAAGCACTCCGGGCCCGTCCAGTTTGGACAGTATACTCGATCGCTCGTGCCAAATACATGGCACCCCCAACAAGCCAGCCAACCACACCAACAGGGAATGTTGGGTGTTCAAGCTGGTCGGCAAGTTAAACGCCGAAAACAAAGATAAGGGGCTACATAGCGATGCCGAGGAGGAGCCCCAGCAGCCGAACACCGGAGGGCAGAAGAGGTTCCCCCCACAAGTGCGGACGGTGAACATGATATACGCAACCCACATCCCCAAGAGGGAGCGGAAGCGTGCGTTAAGGGATGTATATGCGTTGGAGCCAGACGCCCCAAAGTTCAACCCATGGTCCTCCTATCTGATCACCTTCGATCGCAGGGACCATCCCACTCGTATCCATCATGGCGGATTCGCCGCGCTGGTCCTAGACCCTATCATCGAGGGATTTCACCTCACTCGAGTCCTTATGGACGGCGGCAGTAGCCTGAACCTGCTTTATCAGGACACAGTGTGCAAAATGGGTATAGACCCCTCAAGGATCAAACCCACAAAAACGACCTTCAAAGGCATCATACCAGGTGTAGAGGCCCATTGCATAGGCTCAGTCACACTAGAAGTGGTCTTCGGATCCCCGGATAACTTCCGAAGCGAGGAGTTAATCTTCGATATAGTCCCGTTCCGCAGCGGCTACCATGCACTGCTTGGGCGAACCGCATTTGCGAGATTCAACACGGTACCGCACTATGCATATCTCAAGGTCAAGATGCCAGGACCTCGGGGGGTCATCACAGTCAATGGAAACATAGAGCTCTCTCTCCGCACGGAGGAGCACACTGCGGCCCTCGCAGCAGAAGCACAAAGCAGCCTCTTAAGGCAATCCACCAGTTCGGCAATTAAGGACCCGGACACCTTCAAGAGCGCCCGGAGTAATCGGCAATAAGACCGCATGGCACGTTCTGAGCTCACGTAGCAATGCGGCCCCCACCTCAGTACCAGCCAAATGGCGAAATCCGTGCCACGTGTACATAATTACGCATTGAAAATACCATGGGCACAGGTGGGGAGGGGGCACAACTACGGCACGCCCCAAGACGCGGCTCAACCGCACTAGGGGCTTCCCGCTTCGTTATTTTTCTCTCTTTCAGGATTTTAATCTCTGGAAACCCCGTCCGGTAGTACGATTGCCGGACACACGATGCAACAACCAAGGAGGTAGAAAGCTACGTCGCACCACGGAACTCCCAGGTGGTCTCTGATAACGAGTGAAATACTTGCTTTAAATACCATTCCTCAGGTTGCCCTTGGAGGGGACATGTCAAATAGTCCTACTTTTTGCTTATCGCACTACTTGTATCATTCTGCTTTGATGCGCCTTTTTGAATAAACAATGCATAGCACTAGACTATTACCGCATTCTCTATTCTTTTTTACATATGTTCATTCATGACATCTAGCACCCGTACACTCTGGTACGGCCCATACGCCAGGGGCTTAAGCATACCCCATAATACGGCGTGAGAAGTCTGAACACTTTTGACAGTGCGGCACCCTGAACTTATAGCATTATATGCATCAGCTCCAAATCATGTCTTGGGTCAATAGTTGGGTTTTCCCGGCTCCCATGTTTTGGTACCTTACGTTCCGCTATATCGGCTAAGGTAGCACTGGGAGAACTACTGCGATTGTGCCCCGGTTCATCTTGGCTAAGCACCTCAGTAGAGAAAGCTAAAACCGACTGTCATGATAAGGCGAGAGCTGGTCGCTGTTCGAGAGGTCTCGAGTCCCTAAAGACTTATGCCGCTTAGAGCGAGGAGTCAGCTTTGTCTGGCTTAAGGCGTGTATAGCGCCCCAAATTCGGCCTTCCGAATACTAGGGGCTTCGCCAAAATTTAAAATTGTAGACTTCTATGGTGAAGCGAGAGTGATAAAGCATTATAGTCCGATTGCCTTGTTCATTGTGCTGAGCACCTCCCTCGAAGGACCCAACAATGGGGAAAAGAGTGCTCAGATTTCTCCCGAACACCCCAGCACTCGTGGCATGGGGACAGAAGCCGACGACTCGCCATCTCTCAGATTTAACAAACAACCGCACAGAAGGTAATATTTTAAATTCAAACAAGCGTTGCATAGCACATATGAACAAGTTTTCATAATACACGATCACACGAGCAAGTTCATTCAAAAATTACATCCTTTGCACACTCGTCCGCCACAAGACGGGCACCCTTCAGGACACCCTCATAATACATTTTGGGGTGGCCATGCTCCTTGCCCTACGGTGGCCCCTCCTTCACTAGCTTCTCGGCATCCATCTTGGCCCAGTGCACTTTCGCACGGGCAAAAGCCCGGCGTGCACCTTCGATGCAGACGGACCGCTTTATGACTTCCAGCCGTGGGCAGGCATCCACAAGCCGCCTCACCAGGCCGAAGTAGCTGTTGGGAAGGGAGTCGCCAGGCCACATCCGGACTATAAGGCCCCTCATGGCATGTTCGGCCGCCTTGTGCAGCTCGACCAGTTGCTTCAGCTAGTCGCTCACAGGCATCGGGTGTTCGGTCCTAGTATACTGAGACCAGGACAACTTCTTCGTTGAGCTTCCCTCCTCGGCCTGGTAATCCTTCGTGGCATCCGACACGCTGCGGGGCAAATCTGTGAATGCTCTTGGAGAGCTCCGGACTCGGGTAAGCAACAAGTAATTTACTTTCACATGCTTGCTTTTCATATTGAAGGCCTTACCCGCCGCTATCTTCCTCATCGCCTCAATTTCCTGGAGGGACTTTTGGGCTTCAGCCTTGGCATCCTTTGTGCTCTTGAGGGCCGCGGCAAGCTCGGACTCTCGCGTCTTCGAGTCAAGCTCCAAAGCCTCATGCTTCTTCACGAGAGCCTGGAGCTCTAGCTGCACCTCGCCCACCCATGCCTCTTGTTTTTCCCGCTCGGTGCGCTCCTTGGCCGCTTTGTTTTCGGCCTCGAACAGCGCTTGCTTCAGGGTCGCCACTTCGGTCATGGCCCCTGACACATCCATGATGATCCTATCATTTTGCAACCACATCTTATATATATATGGACAAGGCATTACTTACCTTTGTTCTCCTCGAGCTGCCTCTTGGCAAGACCGAGCTCTTTCTCAGACCGCTCGAGGTTCTGCCTCAGTGCAGCGACCTCCGCAGTCAGTGCGGCAGAGGTCAGCAGCGAAGCCTGCAAGCACATACAGACATACTTATATTAGACTCCTGCTGATATTATTTGATCCTCTATTCATCTTTTCTTTGTGAAGACCAAACAGAGCATCAGGGGCTACTGTCTATGCGGTAATATTTTCCAATATTTTAAATACTTGCCTCAAAGCCTGTTAGAAGGCTGGCACAAGCTTCAGTCAGTCCGCTCTTGGCGGACTGAACCTTCTTGATCACCGCACTCATAATAGTGCGGTGCTCTTCATCGATGGAAGCGCCGCGAAGCGCTCCCAGCAGGTTGTCCGGTGCCTCTGGATGGACAGAGGTCACCGGCACGTGCAGCTTGCCCCTCTTGGAAGGGGGCTGCCTGCCGGAGTCCGGAACCACTGGAGGTTCCGGCGCAGCGTTTGGCTGGGGGCCAAACTTGGAGCCCCTGGGAGTCTTGCTCCCTTCACGCCTGGAGTCCGGAAGGTCGCCTTGAGGCGCCTCTGGGACTGCCTCCCCCCGGCTCGGTGCCCCTTGAGACAGTACCTTGACATCGTCCGTAGGGCGAGGAGAGGAGGTGGTTGGAAGTGTATCACTGTGCATATCCGACGAGTCCAAGGAACCGTCCGACGAGGATACGTCGATACGGGCTCGGGGCAGACTGCATGATCATATTCGACGATGAGGAGAAGCAGTGCAATAAAAGTATGCTATGAGTTACTCTGGTATCTGAATACTTAAGACTTCGCCAGGGCCTTGGCCCTGAGTAACCTCTCGTCTTCGCCGTCGGCGGCGGTGGTGGAACAGTCCGGAAGGAGAGTCCTTCCCTTCTTGGACCCTTCGGCCTCCCCGGTTGGGGCGGCCTTCCTTTTCTTGTCTCCCCCGGCTGGAGGGGGAGAGTCTTCATCTTCCTCCTCCTCGTTTTCACGGGAGGAGTGCGTCTCGGAGTTATCGGACGATGAGTTCGATACCACCTGGCGCCGGGAATTCTTTCGGGTTCCCTTGGCCTTCTTCTTGGTCTTCTCCGGCACCTCATAAGGAGCCGGAGTCCGCATCTCCGTCAAGATATCATCTGCAGGGTCTTCGGGCCGAGGGGCCGGACAGTTAATCTGCTCAGATGTCTCCACACAATCCTGTCAAAGGCATGGGAGCCCAGACCCCGCACATGGTTAAGCTATGGGAAATAAATACCCTACCAGATGTACAAAACTTACCGGATTCGCAGGGCGCTTCGCGCTTAGCCCGGGGTCCTCGGTAAGAGATGGAGGGACTTCGGCGCCCTTGAATAGCACCTTCCAGACGTCCTTATGCGTCGTGTCAAAGAGCTCGTGTAGAGTATGGTGCTGGGCCGGGTCGAACTCCCATAAGTTGAAAGCCCGTTGTCAACACGGGAGGATCCGGTGGAAGAGCATGACTTGGACTATGTTGACAAGCTTAAGTTTCTTGCTTATCATGTTCCGGATACACTTCTGGAGTCCGTCCAGCTCCACCGATGAACCCCAGGACAGGCCCTTCTCCTTCCAGGAAGTGAGCCGCGTGGGGATTCCGGATCAAAACTCGGGGGCCGCCAGCCAGTTGGTGTCGCGTGGCTCGGTGATGTAGAACCACCCCGATTGCCACCCCTTTATGGTCTCCACGAAGGAGCCCTCGAGCCACGTAACATTGGGCATTTTGCCCACCATGGCTCTGCCGCATTCCGCTTGTTGGCCGCCTACTACCTTCGGCTTGATATTGAAGGTCTTCAGCCACAGGCCGAAGTGGGGCCGGATGCGGAGGAAAGCCTCGCACATGACAATGAGCGCCGAGATGTTGAGGATGAAATTCGGGGCCAAATCATGAAAGTCCAGCCCATAATAGAACATAAGGCCGCGGACGAATGGATGGAGGGGAAACCCCAGTCCACGGATGAAGTGGGGGAGGAAAACCACCCTTTCATGAGGTTCCGGGGTAGGGACGATCTGCCCTGTGGCTGGCAGCCGGTGCGCGATATCCGCGGCTAAGTATCCGGCCCCATGTAGTTTTTTGATGTGTCCCTCCGTGACGGAGGAGACCATCCACTTGCCTCCCGCTCCGGACATGTTTGGAGAGAGTTGAGGAGAAGGATGTGGACTTGAGCACTGGAGCTCGAGTGCGCGAGAATGGATGAGCAAGGAGGAAGAAGGTGTGGATAGAAAAAGGTGAAACCTTACCCCTTTATAAGGGCGGACGAAACTATGCGCCCCCACCAGCCTGGTAAAACTTGCTTATCCCTCAAGCGTTGTAATTGATGGCGCGGTTGGGTTACCCACGTCTGTATTGATGGGAATCCCGTAATAAGGGGACACGATCTCTGCCTCGACAAGACGTGCCAAGCAAACCACCTCACGAAACACGCTGAGATAGGTTATGAAAAACGATTTGAATAAAGACCTGGCTGTGGTGTGATGTCACGCTACGGGGTACGTCAGCAGATTAGATTTGTGGAAATATTATTCTCTCTATGGTGGTATGTGGAACTTGTTTTGAAGAGCCGGACACGATCCTCGTGTTCAAAATCTTCTATGAAGTATTCGGGGGAGGAACCCGCCTTGCAATGCCGAAGACAATCTGCGCGCTGGACTCATCGTCATTGAAGCCCAGTCCAGGGGCTACTGAGGGAGTCCTGGATTAGGGGGTATCCGGACAGCCGGATTATATCCTTTGACCGGACTGTTGGACTATGAAGATACAAGATTTAAGACTTCGTCCCGTGTCCGGATGGGACTCTCCGTGGCGTGGAAGGCAAGCTAGGTAATACGGATATGTAGACCTCCTTCCTTGTGACCAACTCTGTGTAACCCTAACCCCCTCCGGTGCCTATATAAACCGGAGGGTCTAGTCCATACGACAACATACAATCATACCATAGGCTAGCTTCTAGGGTTTAGCATCTCTGATCTCGTGGTAGATCTATTCTTGTACTACTCATATTATCAAGAATAATCAAGCAGGAAGTAGGGTTTTACCTCCATCAAGAGGGCCCGAACCTGGGTAAAACATCATGTCCCCTGCCTCCTGTTACCATCCGCCTTAGACGCACAGTTCGGGACCCCCTACCCGAGATCCGCTGGTTTTGACACCGACACCACATCTTCTCACAACAAGCGTGATGGTTTTGGTAGGGAACGTGCCACCTTTGGGGATGAAACGATATCCATTGCCTCTTATTGCTTTCAAAAAAATTCGAGTGTCAAAATAGAACAACAGGAGTGTTATGTTTAATTTTGGAATTTTTCGGGGTTTGTTTGGACATTTTTATACATTAACTGGGTTTCCCAGGCATTTTATGTGCATAATTCAAATTTGAACTACACGCACATTCTCCAGTGAATATAAACTGGTTGGAAAATCAAATATGTGTCCTTGGTTGCATGCTTAGGTCCCATGCAAGAAATGGGAATAAATTTCAAACACCCTGCCACCGTCGCTCGGCCGCAAACATTGAGATACCTGGTTTTTAAATTCTAGTAAATCCAAAACTCGTCTGAAATTCATGAAACTTGGCATGCTATCATGGAGCGGCATCAACATGTCGTGGTAAAAAAATTGTCCCATTTCAGGCAGGTTTGGGTATAAGCTTCTCACAAACCTTAGCTTCTCACAACAAGCGTGATGGTTTCAGTAGAGAACATGCCACCTTTGGGGACGAAACGATATCCGTTGCCTCTTATTGCTTTCAAAAAAATTGAGTGTCAACATAGAACAACAGGAGTGTCGTGTTCAATTTTGGAATTTTTCGGGGTTCATTCGGACATTTTTATACATTAACTGGGTTTTCCAGACATTTTATGTGCATAATTCAAATTTGAACTACATGCACATTCTCCGGTGCATATAAACTGGTTGAAAAATCAAATATGTGTCCTTGGTTGCATGCTTAGGTCCCATAAAAAATGGGAATGAATTTCAAACACCCTGCCATCGTCACTCGGCTGCAAACATTGAGATACCTGGTTTTTAAATTCTAGTAAATCCAAAACTCGTCTAAAATTCATGAAACTTGGCATGCTATCATGGAGCGGCATCAACATGCCATGGTAAAAATTTTGTCCCATTTGGGGCAGGTTTGGGTATAAGCTTCTCACAAACCTTAGCTTCTCACAAAAAGTGTGATGGTTTCGGTAGGGAATGTGTCACCTTTTGGGATGAAACGTTATCCGTATCCTCTTATTGCTTTCAAAATTTTCTAGTGTCAACATAGAACGACAGGAGTGTTGTGTTTACTTTTGGAATTTTTCGGGGTTCGTTTGGACATTTTTATATATTAACTGGGTTTTGTAGGCATTTCATGTGCACAATTCAAATTTGAACTACATGCAGAAGCTCCAGTGCATATAAATTGGTTGACAAATCAAATTTGTATCCTTCGGGGCATGCTTAGGTCCCATGCAAGAAATGGGAATGAATTTCAAACACCAGGGTACTGTTGATTGCTGGCAAAACATTGAGATACCTGGTTTTTAAATTCTAGTAAATCCAAAACTTGTCTGAAATTCATGAAACTTGGCATGCTATCATGGAGCGGCATCAAAATGCCATGGTAAAAAATTTCTCCCATTTGGGGCTGGTTTGGGGATAAGCTTCTCAGAACAAGCGTGATGGTTTTGGTAGGGAACGTGCCACCTTTGGGGACGAAACGATATTCGTTGCCTCTTATTGCTTTCAAAATTTTTCTAGTGTCAACATAGAGCAACAGGAGTGTTGTGTTTACTTTTGGAATTTTTGGGGTTCGTTTGGATATTTTTATACATTAACTGGGTTTTCTAGGCATTTCATGTGCATAATTCAAATTTGAACCACATGCACAAGCTCCAGTGCATATAAATTGGTTAAAAAAATCAAATTTGTGTCCTTCGGGGCATGCTTAGGTCCCATGCAAGAAATGGGAATGAATTTCAAACACCAGGGCACTGTTGATTGCCGGCAAAACGTTGAGATACTTTGTTTTTAAATTCTAGTAAATCCAAAACTCGTCTGAAATTCATGAAACTTGGCATGCTATAACGGAATGGCACCCGACATGTTGTGGTATTTTTCGTGTCCATTTTGAGAGAAGGCGCACTCGAATAATAGCCAATAAAGGCATTTTGAAACAAATAGTTGCCACTGTAACATCTCAAACATTTTGTACAATTTAAATTGTGTGCGTTCTGTTAACCATTCACGTGATGCCACGCCTCACTCTTTTAATGGATAGGAGGTGCCGTGCGGATAGGTGCTTGAGTGCTTGACTAAACGGAAGGCGTGCCGACAGCTTCCCCAGGAAGCCAAGAGAAAATGTGTCAAGCACGATTTGTGCATCTATTGATCACAAACGTTTTAGATAGAACACCCATATGCAAAGTGAGAGCTATGGTCTTCCCCCATAAGTCGAGGGAAAATCTGTAGCGCGGGATTTGTGCATGCCTTCAACGCAAACGGTTGTTTTGGATGACCCGTGTGCAACCACGTACAAACAATTTGGTAAGATTTGCATCTATCATATTGGGTATGTTGCCATTTGTCAAGCTGGAAAGATTGACATTTGTTGATCTAGTAATGTTGCCATTTGTCCTTGTAACACTGCGATTTGTCAAAATATGTAGCTAGAAATCACTAGCACTATCTAATTTTTGCAACTAAAATTCAGTAATTAAGCATAGATTTCATTCATATATTAAGCAACGTTCTTAATTTATACAAATAGTTCAACTCGACAGCTGAACCGACCAAACTTTTCCTCAATTGTTTCCAACCACGTACTGAAATAGCTAGTTCAACTATATATACTAGCTAATTTTAAGTACGTTGTATAGTTCGACCACACATCTGTAGTCAGATGAACTGAACAAAATAGCCCTTAAATACTACTACTACCACGGAGGGGCTTTGTGCTACTTCCGACAGCCTCTCCTCTGCCGAACACGCTTAGTAAGAGGCAGATGACGAGGAGCCTACCGACGAGCTGGAGAAATGCAATATGGTGCATGCCGTTGTTGCACGTTCAGCGACACTCGCCAGCTCGAACGCCCACTGCCGCTCCAGACGATCCCTCTCGAAGCGGCCGGACTGCTCATAGATGTCCTGATTCCTCGCCTCTGTGTCGGCGTGTGCTGCGGCCATGGCTGTAGTAAGGCTCTTTGCATGCTCGACGAGGCGCTCCTCCTCTTCCCACGGGAACTCGATGTAGGGTGCAAGGCCGCTGACGCACGTGCGGGCCTCCACCTTCGCCTCCCTCCTTCGGGCGGTGGTGGTGGAGCGGGTGATGATCCCGGTGGTCGACGGTGGGCTGGCGGCCACAGCGGCCGATAATGGAGTGGCAGCCACGACCACCACCTCCCACCTTCGGGCCGCGGTGGCGGAGCGAGTGATGACCATGGTGGCTGGCAGTGGGGTGGCGGCCACGACGGCCACCTGTCGCCTTCGGGCCGCGGCGGCAGAGCGGGATATGGCCCTGGCTTTCGACGGTGGTGTGGCGGCAACGGCGGTCGGCAATAGCTGCCGATGGGCAGCGGCGGTGGAGCGTGTGGTGGGTGTTCCGCGCACACCCAACAGGGATGTCACGCGCACTACACTATACCGGGGACTGCGCCGCCGTTGCGGTGCAGCCTCCCAGCTGGAGCTGTCCTATGATGACGGCGAAGTGGCTGAGCGACGATGATGGACCGGTGCCATTGGTGATTGTGGGGTAAGCACACGAGATAAGCTACAGGGAGGGAGGGGAAATGCGACGCGGGACTCACAGACTGTGAGGGTATTTATAGCAGGCCGGTAAGCATTGGGATTTTGGGGGATTTCACCGAGTAGGGCGGGAAGCTTGCACGGGAACCTGTGAGGTTGCGCGGGAACGGGCTCACCGACGATTCATTGGCGCCACCGTTTGGCCAAAAGAGCACCCCCGCGCGCTGCGCAAGCTTGCGCTGTAAGCCGTCTGCGGCAGCGGGGTGACAAGACGTGTGAGAGGAGGACGAAAGGACACATACACATATGGTTAATACAAAAAAATGTTTGCAATTTAATTACCTACTATACCCCCATCCTGGTTTATAAGTAGGATTTAACTAATAAAATACAAATGCATGTCGCCAAAGATTATATCGTTGGAGTCGTATTTGGACATAGTTTCTGGCTATACAATTTTTGTAACATGTCTCTAACACATTTTTGGTTAAATTTAAGGTTATATACCAGTAAGCGTTTGCCTGCAACACACACGGCTTATTCCATCACAAACAGCTCGGATGGATCAACTGTATGCCACGTATCGCACACGCAACTCTAATCTGATTCGTGCTTAATGTCTCCGACATCGCTCGCACAGTTCGTCTTATTTGCCACGTATCACTGTGCCGGCCTCTGCTCGCCGTTAGGCACCACGGCGCGCTCTACTCGCGTCTGTCGGTGCGCTCGGCTTGCGGACAGCTTTTCCTTGCGTGTTCAACTACTATATATATATATATATATATATATATATATATATATATATATATTCTGGTACAACATGAACTTCCTGAGTGCTAGGTTGAACTTCAGCTAAAAGGTGTCCAAATGGGGCTTGCGATATACCGTTGGAAAGCTATGGACACCAGTATCATGACCCAAGTTAATTTTTTGGCAAAATGTAAGCGGTTTAAGAGCAGTTTTGAAAACCGTATTTTCTTCGTACAAAAAATATGAAACATATTTTTGATCGCATTTCTAAACCGTTTATCGGAATGAGGTAAATAATATGGCGTTGGAAAGGTGCTTCAAAACCGCTCCTTCGACATGTTGAAAGTTTTCTCTAATTCCCTATGGATAAAGAGTAATTTGGAAAATCGTAAAATTTCGCAAACCGAATAGCTGAGTTCGTATTTTCAATGTAATTTCTAAACGGCTAATCCAACTGAGGCAAATTATATGGCATAGGAAAGCTTGTGAAAATGGGCTACTTTTTCATGTTGAAAGTTTTTTCTTATTTTGAACGGTTTAAAAGTAATTTAGAAAACGGTACAAGTTCCATCGAGTTTGTATTTTCAAGCTAATTTTTTAACTGTACGTCCGAATGCAACAAATGATACGACATTGGAAAGCATGAGGAAATGTGAAACTTTTTTGTATATATTGTTTCTCTCAATTCCTTACTGTTTTAAGTCAATTTTGAAAATGGCTAAAAATGTATTTTTGCTGTAATTTCTACAAACTTTATCGGAATGGGGCAAATAATATACCGCTGAAAAGCTATGGGAAATGCGAAACTTCTTCATGTTGGTGGTTTTCTCTAATTCCTAGCCGTTTTCATGTAATTTCAAAAACATCAAGATCATGCGTTCTGCCTTTATCGCGAAACGAATTCTTCGGAAATGTACCGCGTGAAGAACTTGAACTTCTCGGCATGTCTACCTGAACTTCACTCTGTTTTTCACGTGTGTTTTTTTCTCGTAGATCTCCATCCACTACTAGTAGCTCTCCATCCATTCACCGAAATTGAGCAGGTGATATACCAATGGAAAGCTGCTGTAAACACGCAACTTTCCCGTGTTGATCCTTTTTTCATACTCGCGACGATTTTAAAAGTTTTCATCTAAAATTCATTCAGCGTAGCAGTTGATCTTCCTCTTGTTTTCACGTTGAACTTATGTGACGTATTTTTGTTTGTAATTTTCTCATCCATTCGTCAGTGTTACACAAATAGTATTCCTTCTGTACAAACGTCTCTCACAATAAATTTTTTAACTTTCTCTGACCGAGGACTTGAACTTACACAAATGATATTCCTGTCATTTTGAGGTAAATTAGAAAATGGCGAGATCATGATTTCTGCGTTCATCGCGAACGGAAATGCACTGCGTGAAGTAGTTGAACTTCTGGGGCATGTTTGTTTGAACCTCACTCTGTTTTTGACGTGTTTTTTTGACGCGTTGTTTTTTGCACTGCGTGAAGTAGTTGAACTTCTAGGGCATGTCTATTTGAACTTCACTCTGTTTCACTTTATTGTATTTTTCTTATATGAAATACACACCGTGTAGTACGTGAACTTCCGGTTGTTATCACTTTGAACTTCTCTCTGGTTTGAGAGAATTATTTTAAAACACACAAAACTACATTTTTATGTATTTTGGACATCTAAATACATTGTGAACCTCTCTCACAAGAATTTTTTGAACTTTTCCTCGCCGAGCACTTGAACTTCTAGCAACCATTTTTTCCATTTATGAGTTGTTTTTAAAAGTGCAAAAAATGGTGTTGTGTTTTATTTTTTGAATAGGTAAATCCTAGGTTTTAATAAACTCCGAACTTCTGTGTTATTTCAATTTGAACTTCACATTTTTATATTTTGATTAGAGAATTGTATTCGATTTTTATACGAAAAAAATCGAGCATGGAAATACAAGGTGAACCTCTCTCGCAAGGATTTTTGAACCTCCCCGGGCAGAGCACTTGAACTTCTTTCAACAAACATTTTAAGCTTTTATTTTTCTATACTTTTATTCTCACCTGAAATGCATTCCTTGCAGTACTTGAACTTCTTGTTGTTTTCACTATGAACTTCTTTCAACAGGTAAGAATTTTTTGAATACATCAAAACATCTTTTAAGTGATATACATGAAAATTTTAAACCGTTCATCGAAATGTGGCACACAATATACCCGATGGAAAGCATCTGAATCGCAACAAGTTTTTCATGTAACACGTGTTACAAATTCGTTGCCATTTGAGAGCAATTTTTAAAATGGCAAAACAACGTTGTTTTTTGCTTTTGTCAACATGTAAATGAACGACAGACGTCTTGCACATAAATTTTTAACTATGGAGGATCACATGAACTTCTTCCAGCAAACCTTTTAAGCCTTTTGTTTTCTATTCATATGTTCTTACGTGAAACGCATTTTGTGTAGTAGTTGAACTTATCGTTGTTTTCACCTTGAACTTCTATCACGTATTTTTGTTCAACCTCTATCACAAGAATTTTTGAACTTTCTTGACCGAGCACTTGAAATACTTTTTAGCCTTTCCTTTTTCATTCTTTTTTAATACAAAATGCACACCCTTTAGAACATTAACTTTATGGAGTTATCAATCCGAACTTCTCTCGGTTACGCAAAAACATCTGAGTTTGTTATAGACATTGAACCGCTCTACCTTTTTATTTAAACTTCATTGTGTTTTTTTAGAAATGTGAAAATTGTAGTTTTTTTAGAAACATCAAACTTCTTTGTTATTTCGAATTGAACTTATTGGTTTTATTCTTTAGTAAGTGAAAAATATTTTTTTCCAAATAAATATCAAACTGCTCCGCGTTTTCCAATTGAACTTCTTGGTTGTACTCATTAGAAATGAGAAAACCTGAATTTTTTATATACATGGAACTACATCGTTTTTAAATTGAACTTCTTGGTTTTAATCTTAAGTATTGGGGAAATCTGATTTTTTTTCTATAAACATTAAATAGCTTCATTTTTTACTTAAGACTTCATGGTGTTATTAAATTTGAACTTCTAGGTCTTTTCCAAAAGAGGGAACATCATTTTTTATCAACTTTTTGAATGGCTCGGGTTTTTTAAATTTCACCTTCTTGGTATTGTAATAAACATTGTACTTCTCCATTATTTAAATCTAAACCTCTAGGTTTTTTTACAAACAGGAAAATTTATTATTGTATAATTCCGAATTCATGGTTTTATAATTAAAAAAATTATACACATGAACTTCTCCTAAGAACAATATTCAGTATTCATAAAGGATGGGTACTGCCATATTTTTAATTTTTCGATTGCCATAAACAAATAGATGTGGTCTATTTAGAAACACATGTAGCTACATACATATAAGCCTTTTTAATGTACATATATAAAAACACTAGGTAGTGACAGAAATATTCTAGAAGAAAAATAGTAGAAGGTAGTCATCTCGACTAATCTGTTTTATTTTCATTAGTACATCTTCTGAACTTGTCATCACTACATTGTCATCCAAATCTCACATGGCCAACGTCTAGGGGCACAAGCATTATCCACTCCACAATATTATTTTATTTTAATATATATACTATTTAATAATTGCAAAAATAACATTGTTTTTTGCCTTTTTTCAACATCTAAATGGATGGTCGGACGTCTCACACATGAATTTTGAACAATGCTAGAAGGAGCACGTAAACTTCTTGCAACAACCTTTTAAGCTTTTAATTTTCTGTTCTTATATTCTTTTCTGAAATGCATTATTTTAGTAGTTAAACTCCCCACTGTTTTCACCTTAAACATCTATCACGTATTTCTTATAAATATCGAACTGCTCTATTTTTGTAATTTGGACTTCTTGATTTTGTAATAAACATCGAGCCGCTCCGTTATCTAAATTTGAACTTCTAGTTTTTAAGAAACAGGAATTTTTTTTAAACACTTTTTAGTTGTTCCTTTAATTCTAATTTGAACTTCTAGTTTTTTTAACGGGGAATTTTTTTTTTACAAATTCTTTTGATATGTTCCTCTTTTTAGTTTGGACTTCTCTTATTTTTTACAAACGTTAAAAATCCATGAAGATTTTTGAAGTACTTTTCTTATTTTGAACTTCTTGGTCAACTTTTTTAACTTCTTGCTCTGGTCGGTCTCCATTTTCCTTGTACTAATGCTCATGTGCACAGCGTGCACGCACACACAGAAGAATTATAGGTAGACACACACTGATGTTGCTGGACACCTACTGTTGCTTTTTCCCTCATTTAATATACACATTGAACCATATAGGCTGCCGGGATGAACTTCTGTCTTTCTGCTCCAGAGAAAAGTGGTGCATCGGTGAATACTGTAAACTACTAGGCGCCATGAGGCCCCAAAATATTGGATACAGAATGTTGACAACAAGTGAATTGCTCGACATAATAGAAAGGGCTACAGATTCCGTGAGCAAAGGAGCCACTACCACTTAGATGGGGCCTGACACATTTTTTGTTGTCTGATAGAAGTTTGTATGGCATGCTCATATTCAGCAGAGGGATCTCTGAAATTTCTCTATGTGTTTTGTCTGAACATTTCAGCAAAGGGATCTTTGAGCTTTTTGCTTAATATTCCTTCTTCACTAGATTTGCATTAGTAGTAGTACGGCTGCAGTAGCTCCCCCGTTTTGGCCACATTCCTTGTGCCATCGTTGGAAGGTGAGGCGGACCAAGAGGGCAGACGCGATGAGGTAGGGGACGAGTTGAGCCAGCTTTGGCGGGGATCCTCCTAAACCATTGTACAACAGCGGCTACAGCATAGCCACACGATGGTGGGTGAAAGCTGCAGGCCAGGGAGTCTATCGCTCCCCGACGCATTGGCCAGCATCATAGCGGGTAGAGGAATCTCTTGACCTGCCAAGTTGTACTGCCCGAACTGCACATCTTCGGTCTTCAGGCGCCCACTACCTCCTCCCACGTCCTCTGATCCTGTCTGCAATCTGGGCGATGATGCATAGAGGGGGAGCACCGGCGCACCAGAAGTAGGCGGGGCAGTCCAGTTGAAGCTGTGGCATCCAGGAGATTTGGTGGGGCAAGCGTCGGTGCGTGGTGGCTACAGGCGGCATCGGGATCGGTCCCTGGGTGGATCCGTCGGAAGGGATGGCGCAGCGGCCATATCCAGCAAGCGAAGGAGGAGCGACGGCCGAATCCAGAGGCCGGCGGTGGGAGGCACGCCAGGGACCGGGGAGACAGTGACAGGAGGCGCGTCGGAGCCGGGGGACGACAGTGGGAGGTGCGTCGGGGCGGCGCATCGTGGCCGACGGTCCGGCGGGCGGTCGCGGCGGTGGGAGATGGTCACGGGCCATGGCGGCGTGCTGGGAGGAGGCCGCGACAGGATCGAGGGAAGGCCGTGGGGTGGATCGGGGAAAGGTCGGGGGAGCTATGGGGGCGGGTTGAGTTTTTTTAGTTCGGGAAAACCTAGTAGGGCTCTATATAGGAGCATCGTGATCCAAATAACTATTCTAATCCTGGGATTAGAATAGTGCCACCCTATATATATATGGTTGCTCGCCGTTGAGGCAACCGTGGAGCGCTTTGCTCGCGTCCCTCCGCGCACGCTCTGCCAGCAGTTGGGCGTGTGCACGATCATGTTGGGGGGCCATATGCATGTGGTTGCGCTGCGCGCATTGCCACGTGATGCAGTTACGTGCGGCACGATGGAGTTATGCGCTGCAAATTAGAACTGCCATCAGGGCCTGCCGATATTCCTGGCAGTCTGCCGTCCCCTTTAATTCCCGCGGTCATTATAACCTTAGTCTCTTCAACGTTTCGATCGCGTCCCACAACAGAACAAGCACACCCATGACGACACATAGAGAGGGGATGTCCAGCGGCGCTCCAATGGAGTTCGGCGAGCATAGAGTGGAGACCCACGCGAGGGAGACGGATCTCTTGTTGTTGTACACCATCGACCCGACCGTGGTGGACGACTACATCAACAGCGTTGAGCAGTTGCTTGCTCGAGACAAGTACAAGGTGGTCGGCATCGACCTCCAGTACACCATCGGTCGTCCCGGCATAGATCAGAAGGTTGCCATCGCCCAGTTGTCCATGGGCCATCATGTCCTCATCTACCACTACTGCATGGCCACAGAGTCTTGTGGCCATTTCAACAGGTTTGTCAACAGCTGTAATGCCCCGAGACCGATGTACCACGTGTCCTCCAGTTATTCGCTGTTGTTGCCTTGTCATTGTTTGTGTGCCATGCATTGCATATCATGCCATCATGTGCATTTCATTTGCATACATGTTCGTCTCATGCATCCGAGCATTTTTCCTGTTGTCCGTCTTGCAATCCGGCGCTCAGTTCTTCTCCGGTGGTCATTTCTACCTTCTTCTCGTGTGTGGGGATTAAACATTTCCGGATTGGACAGAGACTTGCCAAGCGGCCTTGGTTTACTACCGGTAGACCGCCTGTCAAGTTTCGTATCATTTGGACTTCGTTTGATACTCCAACGGTTAACCGAGGGACCGAAAAGGCCTCGTGTGTGTTGCAGCCCAACACCCCTCCAATTTGGCCCAAAACCCACCTAAACCTACTCCATCATCTAGATCGTTCGATCACGATCGCGTGGCCGAAAACCGCACCTCATTTGGACTCTCCTAGCTCCCTCTATGCCTATAAATAGGCCTCTCCCCGAAAATCCTGGGTCTCCCCTTTCCCTAACCCTAGATCTCGCCCTCGCGCGCGCCGGACAATACTTGCCACCGACGGACATGTCCGGAGGTCTTCCGCCGCCGCCATGTGGCACTGTCTGAGTGGCTGCCGACTTCCACCGCCGCCGGATCCCGCCACGGCCCGTGGCCGGCCCGCCCGTGCCCGCGCATGGGCCAGAGGAGCTCGCCCGCGCCGCCTTCGTCTCCCCCGCGACCGGCCGCCACCCCGCCGCCCAAGTCCGCCCCGCAGTTCCTTGTTGCCGGCGAAGGCAAGCTCCACTCCGGCCAGCCGCCGTGCCGGATCCGCCCGATCCGCGGCGCCCTACGCCCGCCGTCCTCCTCCTCAAGCCCGCTGCCAAGATCCGCAACTCCGGCGCCCCTCCGCGGCCACTCCGGCTGTCTCCGCGCCTAACCACCTCGCTGGAGCTACAGTACCCCGCCGGAGTTCCTCGGTTCGTGCGCCGCCTCGAATTCCGTGCCAACCCTAGATCTGAGAGAGGTTGATTTTTCCCTAAGTCCCCGAATTCCCTGTTTCATGTGCCCTTGTTCATCGTGCCGTAACTTTGCATCCATAGCTCCGATTCATGCATATAGCATATCAAAATGTTCATCTCAGAGAGTACATCATTTCATTTCATTGCATCATTTTCATTTGAGTTCATCTTGATGCCCGCAATGCTGTTAGAAGAGGGCTACTTGAGATAATTGTCAGATCTGCTACTCCATTTAGCCTTTTGTCATTTTTGCCATGATTATTGTGTGCATGCTATGCCCATGAGCTCTACATATGTTTTGTTAAGGGTTTTGTCATCTTTCCAGAGGTGCAACCCATGTATTATTGTGATGTGTGTGGTGACTAGCACGAGCTTGCAAAGTGGTGCACTTGTTAGTGCTGATTTCAGGGACTAAGCAATTCCACTAAGTCCTTGATCTGTTTATCTCATGTTGCCATATGTTCATGTTGTTTCCTAGTGATCCGTGACTCTTTTGAGGATGATCAGTAAGGATGTTTTGTTAATATTGTAGTGCTCTATCCATCCATGTCTTTGTTTGCAATTATGGAGCACACTAGCTTGAGTCAATCGAGCTCTACTTTTGCTACTTTGTGAAACTGGGCAGATTGTCAACTTGTTTGCAATTTTGCCAATGATGTTGTAGTTGATCCGTGCATGCTATGCTATTGTTCTTACCATGTCTAGCTTGCATTTTGTGTATTATTGATGGGTGTATGCTTAGCTTATCATGACTTGCACCGTAGTGAGTGCATTGAGCTTGTAAACATGCCTACTTGATATCTGTTTTCAGCATGCTCCAGTTTTCACCAAGTCTGTGATCTGATTATGTTTTTGCTATGTTCACATGCTCACAATTATATTTTTTGG
Source organism: Triticum aestivum (assembly GCF_018294505.1). Lineage (NCBI taxonomy): Eukaryota > Viridiplantae > Streptophyta > Magnoliopsida > Poales > Poaceae > Triticum > Triticum aestivum. The sequence goes on from NC_057794.1 coordinate 330,678,191, forward strand.
TCCCTTTTGGCTCAAGGTCACTATGGGACTTTTGTTAAGCTCTTTGAGTAGCTCCATTACATGCTTTACTTTGCCATGTTCAGGTCCTGTATCATGTAGTTTTGTTGCTCCGAAGAGTGCTACCTGATCTGAAATTCCAGACAAGTGTTAATTTCACTAAGTCTGAGATCTGTTTACCATATGCATTTTTGCCATGCTTGTTTGAACCTGTTAATGGATGAATTGGCCTTAGCTCAGTGCTAGACCTTTGTTAAGCATCTTGAATGCATCCCTGCCATGTATTTTTTTGTCATGTTGAAGTGTTGTAGCATGTTCATCTCATTGCATTTAGATGGCTACTTGCTGTAAATCGCAGACCGGTGTCATATTTGTATTGCTTGCCATTTCCAAACCGTAACTCCGATTTTGGTGATCTTTATATTGTTTTCAAGCGATTTCATCCCATCTTTCTAGTGGCACACTTGGATTTCCAAGTTGAGGCCAGGTTCAGGCATTCCTTGTCAAATCATGCATATGCATCGCATACCGCATCCCGCATATCATACCATGTTCATGTGTTGGTTGTTTACTATGTTGTGTGCTTCTTTTCTGGTGTTTGCTTCTTCGGGTTGGTTCCGATAATGTCGCGTTTGTGAGGACCCGTTTGTCTATGTTCGTTTGTCTTCTTCATGGACTCGTTCTTCTTCCTTGCGGGATTTCAGGCAAGATGATCATACCCTCGAAATCACTACTATCTTTGCTTGCTTAGTTGCTCGCTCTTTTGCTATGTCTATGCTGCGATACCTACTACTTGCTTATCGTGCCTCCCATATTGTTGAACCAAGCCTCTAACCCACCTTGTCCTAGCAAACCGTTGATTGGCTATGTTACCGCTTTGCTCAGCCCCTCTTATAGCGTTGTTAGTTGCAGGTGAAGATTGAAGTTTGTTCCTCGTTGGAACATGGAGATGTTGTTCCTTGTTGGAACATGTTTACTTGTTGGGATATCACTATATATCTTATTTAATTAATGCATCTATATACTTGGTGAAGGGTGGAAGGCTCGGCCTTATGCCTGGTGTTTTGTTCCACTCTTGCCGCCATGGTGTTATGTTCCCGGATTTTGCGTCCCTTACGCGGTTGGGCTATTATGGGAACCCCTTGACAGTTCGCCTTAAGTAAAGCTCTTCCAGCAATGCCCAACATTGGTTTTACCATTCGCCACCTAGCCTTTTCTTTCCCTTGGGTTCTGCAGACTCAAGGGTCATCATTATTTTACCCCCCCCCCCGGGCCAGTGCTCCTCTGAGTGTTGGTCCAACTGAGCGATGTCCGAGGCTACCAGGGGCAACTCTGGGCTGGCTTACCCGACGTCTTGCTCATCCGGTGTGCCCTGAGAACAAGATATGTGCAGCTCCTATCGGGATTTGTCGGCACATCTGGGTGGTGTTGCTGGTTTAGTTTTACCCTGGCGAAATGTCTTGTTGTACCAGGATACCGAGTCTGATCGGAATGTCTCGGGAGGAGGTCTATTCCTTCATTGACCGTGAGAGCTTGTGATGGGCTAAGTTGGGACACCCCTGCATGGATTTGAACTTTCGAAAGTCATGCCCGCTGTTATGGGCAGATGGGAATTTGTTAATGTTCGGTTGTAGATAACTTGAACCTTAACTTAATTAAAATGCATCAGCTGAGTGTGTTACCGTGACGATCTCTTTCCGGCGGAGTCCAAGAAGTGAACACGGTGTTGGAGTTATGCTTGACATAGGTTGTTTTAGGATCACTTCTTGATCATACTTTTATCGACTGTGCTTTGCCTTCTCTTCTCGCTCTCATTTGCGTATGGTAGCCACCATATATGCTAGTCGCTTGCTGCAGCTCCACCTCATACTTTTACCTTACCCATAAGCTTAAATAGTCTTGATCGCGAGGGTGCGAGATTGCTGAGTCCCTGTGGCTCGCAGATACTTCCAAAACCAGCTTGCAGGTGCCGATGAGTCCGTGCAGATGACGCAACCAAGCTCAGGAGGAGCTCGATGAAGACCTTGTCCTTTGTGTTGTTTCATTCTAGTTGATCAGTAGTGGAGCCCAGTTGGGGTCGATCGGGGACCTTTGTCACAGTTGGGGTTCTTCTTTTATTTTGGTTCCGTAGTCGGACCTTGATTGTACCTGGTTGATGTAATGCTTTATTCATGTAATTGTGTGAAGTGGCGATTGTAAGCCAACTATGTATCTTTTCCCTTATTGTATTACATGGGTTGTTTGCGAAGATTGCCTCACTTGCGACATTGCTTTCAATGCGGTTATGCCTCTAAGTCGTGCTTCGACACATGGGAGATATAGCCGCATCGAGGGCATTACAACAGCACCGACTACAAGTTCGCCACGGTGGAAACCACCGATGATGTAAACGCGCTCCATGTTACGGGCTTGGCCTGCAAGAACCTTGTCGAAATCCGTGACCACTACAGGGTCTGGAGTAGCATGAATGACTCCCTGGTCGAACTCGCCTCGGCCATCATCGACCCCTACTACGAAAAGATGAAGCAGGATGCCCAGAGAACAAGTCCCCTATCCTGAAACATGGCATGGATGCGGCAACTAGATGAACCTCACCTCAAGTTCGCGGCCAAGAGCGTGTACACATGCTACGAGATGCATAGAAGGATCGTTGACATGAGGAAGTGCCTCGTTACCAAAATCAACGAGCCCGGATCGAGCCACAAGCAGAGCAAGCGTCACAAGAAGTAGATGATGATCAGATGATAGTTTATGCTAGTTAATCATGCATGTAATATATAGTTTACTTTATTGGTGTGTGGAAATGTCATGTGTGTAGCATCCACCTATGTAAGTAGATGTTTAATTTGGTTATGCAAGCATGTCCTTACAAGTGTGTGTGTGTGTGTGTGTGTGCGTGTGTGTGTACATATGTTGTTGTTCTGTATGCAATCCCATCGCACAACACACATGTCTTATTAGCAGCAACCATCTGTGTTATTATCGGTCTTCACACACATTTTTGATTACAGACCTGTTTGCCGCGTATCACACACATCTTGTTAAGTTGAACCGTTTCTGTTCTCATGTCTCAACGCAAACAGTTCATCCGAGTGAACCGTATGTCGTATATCACACACACCTTCATCTAGCTGACCGTTTCTTTTGTGTTGCCTAATCACAAACGGTTCATCCGAGTGAACCGTATGATGTATATCATGCACACCTCCATCTGGCTGCCCGTTTCTTTTGTTCCTCCTCATTGCAAACAGTTAATTGAACTGAACCATATGCCCTGCATCGCACACGCAACTAAAATCTGAACCGTGTTTGATGCATCCTCCATCGCAAACATTTTGCACCTTTTTGACGGTTTTTTACACCATCGTCTGCGATTATGGCATCGCACATAGTTTCGTCGAAGGGTCTCTAATCGTAGTGTCGCGTTAGCAGCATCCTGCGGTAATGTACATTGTACGTTCATAAGCGAAACGAACGTATTGTACTCACCCTAGTCCTCTTTCAATCAATCTCTGGACCCCGAGATGAAATCGAGAGAAAACGAGTGGGTGCATGTGTGATACCTAAGGCGTATTCAAAATTTGAACCAGTGGTCATAGCATCCGCAAATCATATATAAAGGGTATTTAATGTTCATTTCTCTTTTGAATGTACAATATACTCCCTCTGATCCTTTCTAGTTTGCATACGTATAAGTTTTATGTGTAGTCAAAGTATATCTACTTTGATCAAACTTACATAAAAAGTATCAACATTCAACAACGCCCAATCAATATTGTTAGATTCGTGCATACTCCTAGATTTGTATTCAAACAGAGATGGTTTCCAATTTGTTTTCAACCATGTGAATGTGCTTGTTCTCGCACATGCTCTTCCTACTAGGATTTCTCCACGTATAGCCAGTCCAATAGTAACTTTTTTAAGCTCCCTGTCCAATAGTACTAGTGGAGTACTGATAACATCTGTAGTAGAGTATGCAGTGCTCATAGTACTCCCTCCTTCCATTTATATATGGCCTAAGAGCAGGTCTAATAAGGCCTAGTCAGTAGGCTATAAGACTTGTCATGTCATTAAAATCCTACTCGGAGGAGTGAGAAGAGAGGAGAGTGAGTGAAGCGGGCTCTTATTCTACAACCCGGCTATAACATATAGATCAAGAGAAAATAATATGCATGCAACTCTCTTGCAATCATATACCTTGCTCATGCAAATATTAAATGCGTAGAGCCAACCTAATAGCCATTTTAAGAGCCAACTTACATGGCACTTTTGCCTAGTGGAGGAGAGAGATGTGAAAAAGTAAGGGGAGTGAGCTCTCATGCAAGAGCCTAGCTATATACGCATTCCTAAATAAATACAATAAATATGAAGAAAGAGATAGAGAGGAGATGAAAAAAAGTACTAATACAATAGCCAACCTTATATTATTTTTTGTGGGAAATAGTCAACCTTATAGCCCACACTATTGTATGAGTGCATATAGATGATGGCTATAGATGACATGGCAGTTCCTTATAGCCATCGGCTGGCTATAATATTAACCATGCTCTAATGTGTTTTTCAAAACCGCCTTTGACTATTGACAAGATTAATAGAAAATGAGATGTATAATGTGAAAATTATATCATTAGAAGCTCTTTTCACATACGAATTTGACCATATGCTTTGTGTAAGTTGCATCTCATATATTATTACTCTAACATTTGCTCAAAGTTAGCCTTGAAAAATGCATTAGGCCCTGTATAGTAGATGGAAGGAGGGAGTAGTAGTGGAAATGGATCCTCTGATGTAGGTATCCCTACCTTACCCTCCCTTTCAGTCACTTACTGGCGGACCCCATGCTTACTAGGCCCCGCATGTCACTATCGGATCTCGGGTTCCGGCAAAACCCTCAAGGTTCGAACACTGGGGTGCGCACGAAGATCTCCCCCTACCAACTCACGCCCTCAACCTCGCCACGATCTCTAAGCTTAGCTCGACGAACTCGCAACACAAGAGACACAAGATTTATACTAGTTCAGGCCACCGTTGTGGTGTAATACCCTACTCCAGTGTGGTGTGGTGGATTGCCTCTCGAGATGAGGATGAACAGTACAAGGGGAAGAACCGCCTCCTGAGGTGAGGTGTTCTTGTGCTAGGAGGGTGTGTGGATGGGTTGGATCTAGTCCAAGTTGAGATGGTTGAGGCTCTGTTTCGTTCGCCCCCTCCTATTGTGGTGGCTAATCCTATTTATAGAGGCCCTGGTCCTCTCTCCAAATATTGAGCGAGAAGGGAGCCAACAACTGCCAATTTGGAAGGGGCAGCTAGTACAAGTTATCCTGACAAAAGCAGTCTTCCCCTGCCAAAGGCTCTGGTGGTGACGCCGCCTTGGGCTCCATGGTGACCTCCGTCTTGCCATCCTGCTGGTCTTGGTCTCGTTGCACCGATATGGAAACCTTTGCTTGACGCCTCGGTACTCCTCGCCTGCGCTTGCCTCCTTAGCACCAAAGAGGAAACAAGGACACTATGCGCGCTGGCGCCCGCCTGGTCTCGATCGTCATGGCTCACGTCATTGGAACCTCGCGAGGTTTGCCTTGCCTTGTTCTATCTGCCCCTCGCGAGCCAGCCTGGTGAGGCTGCTCCCGAGGAGGTCTTGTGTCGTCTGCCTCACGAGGCTTGGCCCCTCGCGAGGGTCTTGAATGCTTGTTGGTGAAGGTGGGTCGGACAGACCCGCTTGCAGAGCCACGCCGTGGGCCGCAGGCAGGCAAGTCTGGGGACCCCCGTTCCCAGAAAGCCGACAGTAGCCCCCGGGCCCAAGGTGCGCTCTGGCTTGGCTTCGAGGCGAAGCCAAAGGGCAAGTGCGGAGCACCGCGGGCCCCAATAGCTTGTGGCCCTGGTCGACATGTGGCGGTTGATTGGATGTGGGCTTCTTCGCTTCCCCATGTTGCCTCGGCAACTGTCCGACTTGACGATTCCCTACTGCATGCAAGGAAAAACCATCATTACCTGTGATCGTGGGGGCACTGGTTGGCCTTCTTCTATAAATGGGGAGGGGGCAGAGCCCCAATCACCCATCTCTTCCCATTCTGCTAGCTTCTCCCCCTTTGCTCCATTGCCAGTAGCGGCACCTATGGCACCAATCCGAAGATTTTCTGCCATGGAGAAAGGGAAGACTCCCCATGACGAGCCAGGGCCGCTCCCGCCGAAGAAGAGGCCGGTTCACCATCATGACGTGGTGGTGATGCAGGAGGTGACAAGGCCTTGGTACGAGCGGCCTCCTCCTGGGTATCCGTTTCCCCTGTACGCCCAAGCCGAGGGCTCGGGAGGAAGAGGCGTCGAGCGGCGCCACGCGTGCCGCGTCCATGGTCGTCGTTCCGCGGTGGCGCGTGTCGCTGCCCCTGGAGTCCACGCCATGGACTCCTCGCACGAACTTGTGCTGTGGGCGGTGATGCCTTCGAGCACTTGGATTCGCTTCCCCTCCTTCTTCTCTGCCGAGATGCCGCCAAGGAGGCCCCTCGAGCTTTGGCTGCAACATGCCAAGTGCGACGTGCCGGCGACTGGGGCGGAAGTTGAGGCCGTCTCCTCGGGCAAGATTTTCATGACCCGAGGCTGGGGTGAGGTCGCTCCAGTGTGCCGTGTGGAGGGCGCCCTCGCAATCCACTTCGAGTACGACGGCGCCTCCACGCTGTCCTTCAAGGTCTTCGACGCAGAAGGCCGCCGTCTTCAGTGCTGCTCTGGAAGAGGTCATCGGGACGGTGCCGCAGCAGGGGCAGGCCTGCTGTCCGTGTCGCCAGCGGCTCCTCTGGATGTAGCAGTGACGCCTGGGAGTCCAGTGATTCTCACGAGCTCTACAAGACTCCGGAGACGAGCGATGACAGCTACATGCCCCCAAGCTCTCGCCGAGCCCGGAGCAGGGCTGCAGCGTTTGGCCACCGCCGCCACTGATCTGGGTGAGGTTGGCGCCAGCTTCTCGTGGCCCACTATTGATGATGGCCTCGGCCACTGGGCGCGTGTAGATAGGGCTCCTAGAAGTTCTTTCCTTTTGTTCCTTGCGAGGAATCGAGAAGTACCCCGTGGGGGCATGTAAAGGGTCTGCATTGTCCTTTGTTGATATTATCCTTATTATGAAGTTGTGCGTGTGCGTGCTCCGCTTCGGCTCGGTTTCCCCTTTCCAACCTCGTGACGGCTTGGTGCTCTATACCGACAGGTCCCGGTCCCCAGGTCGTGATGTCGTGGTCAAGGCCGGGAGGTGAGCGGCCCGAGGTCCAGTAAGAGCCCCTGAGACGTGATGCTCAGGAGTTCCCCTTTGGCGTGCAAGCGACCGCCATGTATTTCTTCAATAGGAGGTAAATTCTTAACATCTTCAGCTTTAATACCCTTTTCTTTCATGGATTTCTTTGCCTCTTGCATATCCTCAGGGCTGAGAAATAGAACACCTCTCTTCTTCGGAGTTGGTTTAGGAATAGGCTCAGGAGTTGGCTTAGGAAGTGTCCAATTTTTTTCATTAGTCAACATATTATTCAATAGGATTTCAGCTTCATCCGGTGTTCTTTCCCTAAAAACAGAACCAGCACAACTATCCAGGTAATCTCTAGAAGCATCGGTTAGTCCATTATAAAAGATATCAAGTATTTCATTTTTTATTAAGAGGATGATCAGGCAAAGCATTAAGTAATTGGAGAAGCCTCCCGCAAGCTTGTGGGAGACTCTCTTCTTCAATTTGCACAAAATTATATATATATCCCTTAAGGCAACTTGTTTCTTATGAGCAGGGAAATATTTAGCAGAGAAGTAATAAATCATATCCTAGGGACTACGCACACAACCAGGATCAAGAGAATTAAACCATATCTTAGCATCACCCTTTAATGACAACGGAAATATTTTAAGGATATAAAAGTAGCGAGTTCTCTCATGATTAGTGAATAGGGTAGCTATGTCATTTAATTTAGTAAGATGTGCCACAACAGTTTTAGATTCATAGCCATAAAAAGGATCAGATTCAACCAAAGTAATTAAATCAGGATCAACAGAGAATTCATAATCCTTATCAGTAACAGAGATAGGTGAAGTACCAAAAGCAGGGTCAGGTTTCATTCTAGCATTAAGGGATTGCTGCTTCCACTTAGCTAATAACCTCTTTAGATCATATCTATCATTGCAAGCTAAAATAGCTCTAGCAGATTCTTCATCCAGAACATAACCCTCAGGAATAACAGGCAATTCATATTTATTAGGGGGAGAGTCTTCATCATCACTTTCGTCAATATTATCAGTTTCAATAATTTCATTCTCTCTAACCCTAGCAAGTTGTTCATCAAGAAATTCACCAAGTGGCACAATAGTATCAAGCATAGAAGTAGTTTCATCATAAGTATCATGCATAGCAGAAGTGGCATCATCAATAACATGCGACATATCAGAATGAATAGCAGAAGCAGGTTTAGGTGTCGCAAGCTTACTCAAAATAGAAGGTGAATCAAGTGCAGAGCTAGATGGCAGTTCCTTACCTCCTCTGGTAGTTGAGGGATAAATCTTGGTTTTTGGATCTCTCAAGTTCTTCATAATGATGAGCAGATAAAAATCCCAAGTGACTCAAATAATAGAGCTATGCTCCCCGGCAACGGCGCCAGAAAATAGTCTTGATAACCCACAAGTATAGGGGATCGCAACAGTTTTCGAGGGTGGAGTATTCAACCCAAATTTATTGATTCAACACAAGGGGAGCCAAAGAATATTATCAAGTCTTAGTAGCTGAGTTGTCAATTCAACCACACCTGGAAACTTAATATCTGTAGCAAAGTGTTTAGTAGCAAAGTAATATGATAGTAGTGGTAACGGTAGCAAAAGGTAATGATAGCTAAAGTAATGTTTTTGGTATTTTGTAGTGATTGTAACAATAGCAATGGAAAAGTAAATAAGCGAAGAACAATATATGGAAAGCTCGTAGGCAATGGATCGGTAATAGAGAATTATGCCGGATGCGGTTCATCATGTAACAGTCATAACCTAGGGTGACACGGAACTAGCTCCAATTCATCAATGTAATGTAGGCATGTATTCCGAATATAGTCATACGTGCTTATGGAAAAGAACTTGCATGGCATCTTTTGTCCTACCCTCCCGTGGCAGCGGGGTCCTAGCGGAAACTAAGGGATATTAAGGCCTCCTTTTAATAGAGTACCGGACCAAAGCATTATCATATAGTGAATACATGAACTCCTCAAACTACCATCATCACCGGGAGTGGTCCCGATTATTGTCACTTCGGGGTTGCCGGATCATAACACATAGTAGGTGACTATAGACTTGCAAGATAGGATCAAGAACTCACATATATTCATGAAAACATAATAGGTTCAGATTTGAAATCATGGCACTCGGGCCCTAGTGACAAGCATTAAGCATAGCAAAGTCATAGCAACATCAATCTCAGAACATAGTGTATACTAGGGATCAAACCCTAACAAAACTAACTCAATTACATGATAAATCTCATCCAACCCATCACCGTCCAGCAAGCCTACGATGGAATTACTCACGCACGGCGGTGAGCATCATGAAATTGGTGATGGAGGAAGGTTGATGATGACGATGGCGATGGATTCCCCTCTCCGGAGCCCCGAACGAACTCCAGATCAGCCCTCCCGGGAGGTTTTAGGGCTTGGCGGCGGCTCCGTATCGTAAAACGCGATGAATCCTTCTTCTCTATTTTTTCCTCCCCGAAAGAAAATTTATAGAGTTGGAGTTGAGGTCGGAGGAGCTCCAGGGGGCGCGCCCCCACCCTCGTGGCTAGGGTGTGGGCCCCCTGGTCTTCATCTTTTGCAAGGATTTTTTATTATTTCCAAAAAGACGTTCCGTGAAGTTTTAGGTCATTTCGAGAACTTCTGTTTCTGCACATAAATAACACCATGGCAACTCTGCTGAAAACAGCGTCAGTCCGGGTTAGTTCCATTCAAATCATGCAAGTTAGAGTCCAAAACAAGGGCAAAAGTGTTTGGAAAAGTAGATACGATGGAGACGTATCCACTCCCCCAAGCTTAAACCTTTGCTTGTCCTCAAGCAAATCAGTTGACAAAATGGAAGTGATAAACTAAAACTTTTACAAACTCGGTTTGCTCTTGTTGTTGTAAATATGTAAAGCCAGCATTCAAGTTTTCAGCAAAGATTATAAACTAACCATATTCACAATAACACATAGGTCTCATGTTTACTCATATCAATGGCATAATCAACTAGCGAGCAATAATAATAAATCTCGGATGACAACACTTTCTCAAAACAATCATAATATGCTATAACAAGATGGTATCTCGCTACCCTTACTGAGACCGCAAAACATAAATGTAGAGCACCTTTAAAGATCAAGGACTGACTAGACATTGTAATTTATGGTAAAAGAGATCCAGTCAAGTCATACTCAATGTAAACTAACATTAATGAATGCAAATGGCAGTGGTGCTCTCCAATTGGTGCTTTTTAATAAGAGGATGATGACTCAACATAAAAGTAAACAGATAGGCCCTTCGCAGAGGGAAGCAGGGATTTATAGAGGTGCCAGAGCTCTGTGTTGAAATAGAGGTGAATAATATTTTGAGCGGTATACTTTCATTGTCAACATAAAAACCAAGAGATGGCAATATCTTCCATGCTACACACATTATAGGCGGTTCCCAAACAGAATGGTAAAGTTTATACTCCCCCTCCACCAACAAGCATCAATCCATGGCTTGCTCGAAACAACAAGTGCCTCCAACTAACAAGAGTCCCAGGGGGAGTTTTGTTTGCAATTATTTTGATTTAGTTTGCATAAAGCATGGGACTGGGCATCCCGGTGACCAGCCATTTTCTCGTGAATGAGGAGCGGAGTCCACTCCTCTTGAGAATAACCCGCCTAACATGGAAGATACGGACAGCCCTAGTTGATACATGAGCTATTCGAGCATACAAAACAGGATATTTATTTGAAGGTTTAGAGTTTGGCACATACAAATTTACTTAGAATGGCAGGTAGATACCGTATATAGGTAGGTATGGTGGACTCATATGGCATAACTTTGGGGTTTATGGGATTGGATGCACAAGCAGTATTCCCGCTTAGTACATGTGAAGGCTAGAAAAAGACTGGGAAGCGACCAGCTAGAGAGCGACAACAGTCATGAACATGCATTAAAATTAATCAACACCGAATGCAAGCATGAGTAGGATATAATGCACCATGAACATAAATATCATAGAGGCTATGTTGATTTTGTTTCAACTACATGCGTGAACATGTGCCAAGCCAAGCCACTCGAATTGTTCAAAAGAGGATACCACCCTATCATACCACATCACAACCATTTTAATAGCATGTTGGCACGCAAGGTAAACCATTATAAGCTCCTAGCTAATTAAGCATGGCACAAGAAACTATGATCTCTAGTTGTCATTGCAAACATGTTTATTCATAATAGGCAGAATCAGGAATGATGAACTAATCATATTTACAAAAATAAGAGAGGTCGAGTTCATACCAGCTTTTCTCATCTCAGTCAGTCCATCATATATCGTCATAATTGCCTTTCACTTGCACGACCGAACGATGTGAATAATAATAATAGTGCGCGTGCATTGGACTAAGCTGGAATCTGCAAGCATTCAATAAACAGGAGAAGACAAGGCAATATGGGCTCCTTTGTCAGATCAACAATAATGCATATAAGAGCCACTTCAACAATTTAATTATGGTCTTCTCCTATCGACCCCCAAAGAAAAGAAAAGAAATAAAACTATTTACATGGGAAAGCTCCCAACAAGCAAAAAGAAGAACAGGAAATCTTTTTGGGTTTTCTTTTTAATTACTACTACAAGCATGGAAATTAAAACTAGCTAAAAGCTACAACTATTTTTTTTGTTTTTCTTAAGGTTTATTAAACACACAAAAAGAAAGCATAAAAAGGAAATAAACTAGCATGGATGATACAATGAAAAAGTATGAGCACCGACATCTAGCAATGAGTGTGTGAACATAAATGTAATGTTGGTGAGAAATACGTACTCCCCAAAGCTTAGGCTTTTGGCCTAAGTTGGTCTATGGCCACGGCTGGCCTGGCAGATATCCAAAGTTGTGACTAGGGTCGTATTGTGATGTAGCAGTCATTGCATCGTGGGCCGCAGCTTGGAGGCGAGCTATCTTAGCTCTCCTCTTATACTCTTCCGCCTCCTCTCTCGTTAAAAAATATCTCCTTTTTGCCTGAAAGTCAAAGAAAGTAGAAGCAGGGAGAGCGACGTGATAGGTGCGTCATCTGTCAAAGATTAGTCGGTACTGGAGGAACTGATCGTTCCTCTCAGCAAACTGATGATGAACCATAGCCTCATAATCCAAATAAGCAGGAGCCAACTCAATATCATCCTCACGTATGGTTATACCAAAAAAATTAGCTATGCGGGTTGCATAAATTCCACCAAAGAAATCTCCATTAAATCTATTAAGATGCAACCTACGTGCAACAATGGCTCCCAAATTATAAGATTTATCTCCTAACACAGCACTCCTAAGAATACTAAGGTCAGGGACACACATGTGGCATGCCTCATCTTTACCATTAATGCATCTACCTATGAAGAGAGCAAAATAATGTATAGCAGGAAACTGAATGCTCCTTGTGGTAGCTTGTGTTATATCTCTAGATTCCCCCACAGTTATACTAGCAAGAAAATCTCTAAATTCAGATTTGCGAGGTTCCCTAACACTACCCCATTATGGAAGTTTGCAAGCAGTGGTAAAATCCTCTAAGTCCATCGTACAAGATTTTTCATAAAGATCAAACAGGACAGTTGGAGAATTGCATGAAGATGAAAATTCAAACCCCCTCACAAAGGAACTAGTGAGATAGTGGTACTGGCGGCACTTTTCTTCCTCGAAGCTCACAAGATCAGCGTTAAACTCTTCCTCGATTTCCGCTCGATCCATAAAGTCCTCTGAAGGCCATTCACAAGGCCGCACTAGAGCATCCCTTAGTGCCTCATCATCAGCATCATGCATTGCAAGCCTGGGTTCTTGTTTCCTTGAAGAGCCACATAGGTACATTTTCCTAAACATATTTCTTCCTCTGAAAAATTTCTAAAAATTTTAGTAACTTCAAATAAAAGTGAACCAAACTCAACAATATTGATAGCAACCACTCCTACAAGTGCCTAGAGCCTATATCATGCATCAAAACTACTTGGAACCATATAAATTTGACATGCAAGCTCAAGAACAGGGTCACCTAGGCAGCACAAATTTGCAATGAATAAAGCAGTAGAACAAAAACTAGTTGGAGCAATGGAGGAGTCACATATCAAGGAACAATCCCCCCAAGCAGTTTTGTAAGAGGTGCTTTGAGCAAGGAGATCGAAAATGGCAGCAAAATGAGCTTGGACTCGGGTTTGAACTGGATAATCGTGTTTGTGGGAGGAAGAAGGAGTGTGTGGGTGCAGGGATAAGTGGAGGAGGGCCACCGTGGGCCCACGAGGCAGGGGGCGCGCCCAGGGGGGTAGGGCGCGCCCTCCACCCTCGTGGCCAGGTGGATGCCCCCCCTGTTGTGTTCTCAGTGCCAAATATTCTCAAATATTCCAGAAAAAATCATATTTAAATTTCAGGGCATTTGGAGAACTTTTATTTTCGGGGTATTTTTATATTGCATGGATAATTCAGATAACAGACGGAAAATACCTATTTTTATTTTATTTAATATAAATAACATAAAGTAAAAGGAGGGTATAGAGAGTACTGTTTTCTAAATTCATCCATCTCATGATCATCAAAAGGAACCACTAACAAGGTTGATAAAGTCTTGTTAACAAACTCATTCCGAATAACATGGAACCGGAGAATTTTCGAATAACACTAGGTTACCTCAACGGGGATATGCACATCCCCAACAATAATAATATCATATTTCTTCTTGACAGTAGGAAGAGGAAATTCAAAACCTCCAAAAATAATCGATGGAATTTTTCCAATAGAATTGATACTGTGGACTTGAGGTTGTTTCATCGGAAAGTGTACCGTATGCTCATTACCATTAACATGAGAAGTGACATTGCCTTTGTTGCAATCAATAACAGCCCCTGCAGTATTCAAAAAGGGTCTTCCAAGAATAATATAAATACTATCATCCTCGGGAATATCAAGAATAACAAAGTCCGTTAAAAATAGTAACGTTTGCAACCACAACAGGCACATCCTCACAAATACCGACAGGTATAGCAGTTGATTTATCAGCCATTTGCAAAGATATTTCAGTAGATGTCGGGTGGTAGGTGCAACATATGCCAACGGGTGGCTTATCATTGTGGGAACCAGTAAGACGTCGCCGGTTCCTGGAAGCGGGATGAGGCGAAGACATGCACGCCGGTGAATCTTACCCAGCTTCAGGGCTCTCCGTGGAGATAAAACCCCTATTGCTGCTCTGCGGGGTCTCCGCATGATCACTAGATGAACAAGTAGCTATGCGATGCTCCTTGAGCTGTTTGTGAGGAGAAGAAGTAGAGCATGGCTAGCCCTCCTCCCCTCTCTATGTGGTGTCTGGAACTAGCTTGGATCAACCCTTTGCATGGGTGTCCCGGGGGGTTTATATAGGCCTACCCCCCGAGGGTACAATGGTAATCCGGCGGGGCATGGGGCCCAGCTGTCTGTGGCTACACTCGCCGGCTTCTGTGTCGGCTGCTGGGGCCCGCCGGCTGGTGGGTCCCGCCGGCTGCCGGCTCTTTGGTCGACAGGCAGGCCCCACTATCCAGGGCCTTGTCGGTGGTTGGTTACTGTTGCTAAATCCTGGTGACGAGGGCTTCGCCGAGGTGGGCGTGGCTACAGTGCCACCGTCCGGCGGGTGATCGCTATAGCCTCACCGCGTCTTGTCTCCTTAAGGGGGCGTCTCCTTCGAGGGAGGTGGCAAGCCGGTTGTGGAGAGCCGGCTCTGTCTTGGGCCGACTGGGGGAGGCCTAGCCGCCTTCGGGTGTCTCTCTACCTGAAGGGGCCCACCGCCCGTGGGCCACACTGGCAGCCCGTCATGGATGACATCAAGGTCAACGTGGCAACAGTGCCGCGCCAGATGGGTCATGGCCACCCGTACGGCGCACTGTGCCAGGCGTGCTCCGGGATTCGGGGGTAGCAGGCTTTACTGTAGCCACGCCCCGTCACATCACCGTTATGTGGATGCAGACTTCGAGGGTATGATCCTGACCGCTTTATGGGTGCCAGCTTCTTGGAGTCGGCCTTCTCGCGGCCGGCTTCTCGGAGCCAGCCCTCCCGCGGATTTCTTCATGAGGGCTAAAGTCGGGTCGCCTTCCGATAGCCGGCCTGGGAGACAGCCGGCAGGGGGAAGGCGGCCCCATGTCTTGGATTCTTGAGGGCAGGATCGGCTCGTAATTTTTTCAGAAGGGCCAGGGGGAGCCGGCTAGGCTACCCGTGGTCATTTACTCCGATAGTAGTCCCCAAAGCTGATCGAGCGTCGAGGCTGACAAAGGGACGAGAAGCTTGGTCAGCTTCCTATCCTGAGGGGCCGGCTTTGCTTGTGCGTGCCGCCTTCGGAAAGCCCCGTTTCTCATAGGCGGGAACGCGGGTCGGCCTGCGAGCTGACCGCACGCCATACCGCAGGCCACGTGGCAAGGAAATCCTGCCAGCGCACGCGCGTGACGGGACGCCGCCGCAGGCCTGGGCCCGCCACTCCTAGGCCTCGGCCCGAGCGCGGATCTTCTGCGGCCCACGCGGACCGCTCGCCTTCCCGCGGCGGTTTTATTACGCCATCAGGGTGCAATAATCGCGGGACGTGGGGGAGTGGGCGAAGTTGATCCCCACGTTCCCCCACGCCACGCCTCCTCGGCTCCGCCGCGCAGGTCTATAAGTAGGGGGAGGAGGGGGAGCGGCAGAGGCTCGCACGCTCTCCCTCGCTCCGCCCCTTCTCGCCTTCCTTCTTCTTCTTTCCGCCGTCGCAGCAACCCATTGCCGCGTCGTTCCACCGTCGGACCTCTCGGCTCCTTCGGTCCCGCCAGAGCGGGGTCGTGCGCGTCTCTGCCGTCGCATCGTCTTGCTCCTCGCCACGTCGCTCCCATGGCGCTGTCGAGCTCGTGGGATGGCTCCAACGTCCACGAGGACCACGTCGAGTTCCTCCGCCAGACGCGACGCCTGCCGGGCGAGAACTTCGTGCGGGTTCGTCAAGCGCCGGCAAGGGAGATTTCGCCGACACCAGAGGAGGGCGAGCAGGTGATCTTCCGCTCGCACTGCCTGCGTGGCTTCGGCCTCCCGGCGAGTGGATTCCTTCGAGCCTCCCTTGAATTCTACCACCTCCAGCCGCATCACCTCACGCCCAACGCGGTGATGCTACTGTCGGCTTTTGTCACCCTGTGCGAGGGCTTTCTTGGGGTTCTCCCCACGCTCGAGCTCTGGGGGGAATTCTTCCAGATCAAGCTCGGCACTGTCGTCGCGGGCGTGCGCGCCCCCTGCGGAGCCTTCATTGCCATGAGGCGGACGGGCGAGAACAATCCGTTCCCGCCCATCCCGCTGATCCAGTCAGTGAAGCTCTGGTAGAAGTCCTACCTTTACGTGAAGAATGTCGCCCCGCAAGGCGACTACGTCAACCCGCCGGCTTACGTAGCCGGCCCGCCGGCTGGGAGGCAACCTTCGTGGAGTTACCGGGCCAGGTCGCTGTCTTAGGCCGGGAACGCAGCCGTCTCCCGGCTCCGGGTGATGATCCAGTCGGAGGGCCTGACTGGAGCCTACTTGGTGGCCGCCTTCGTGGAGCGCCGGGTACTTCCACTCCAAGGCCGGCCTCACATGATTTGCCAGATGAGCGGCCGCTTCGACCCGTGCCGGCTGAGCACCAGGGAGATGCCTCATGCAGAGGTGTCTTACATGGTGAACTACATCTCCAACTGCAAGCTCGCCGAGGATTGGCGATACGGCAAGGAGCCGTATTCTCGCGCCAACCCTCCGCCTGCCGTAAGTGTTTCTT
This sequence comes from Triticum aestivum, assembly GCF_018294505.1. Classification (NCBI taxonomy): domain Eukaryota; kingdom Viridiplantae; phylum Streptophyta; class Magnoliopsida; order Poales; family Poaceae; genus Triticum; species Triticum aestivum. The sequence continues at coordinate 330,695,143 of NC_057794.1, forward strand.
CTTTTCTTCCTTTTTGTAGCCGGCCTCGTGATAGCCGACCTTTGATCAGTTGGTTTGCCCTTAGCAGAACCCTCTTCTTCCGCCGACGGCCGGGGCCGCAGGGGTAGAGCGCCAGCTCCTCCCCGACCACACGGTGGACGACGCCGACGACCCGGACCTGGGAGCGGCCGCCATGGAAGACGCCATCGTGGGGGAAGGCGATGAGGCAGGAGGCGCGGGGCCCGGAGCCGGCTTCGAGGACTGGCCGGACGACGACGAGGTCGAAGCCGCCCCGCACCGCCAGCCGGCGCTTGATCATCAAGGTGCGGGCCCATCTGCCGCGCCGGCTGCCCGTGGCGGCGCGCAGAAGTGCCGGGCCGCGTCGACCTTCTTCGGCAGCTGACCGAAAAAATCCAAATCTTCCACGGCGGCGAACAAGCGGGATGAGGCGGCCATGAAGGCGGCCCGCTTCCGCAAGGCGGTGAAACAGCCGCAGGCGATCTCGGCGTAAGTCGTCAAATGTCTTGTATATATATATATATATATTTCGTTGTCCTTTTAGATTGAAGCTCTTCTGAACCTTTCTTTGCTCGTTGGGCAGGGCACCGCTTTCCCTTGAGCGAGGTCCTGGCAGCTCCATAGTCGGGCCGACTGGAGGGTCCTCCGGCTCCCGTCGCGTGGATCCCCGCGCCGACCTTAGGGAGGCCACGGAGCGGAACGCACGGGAGGCGCGGGAGGAGCGGGAGGCAGCGGAGCGAAGGACCGCCCAGGCGGCGAAGGAGCAGGCCGATGCGGCGGCCAAGGCCCGGGCGGAGGCGGCAGCCGGGGAGACGGAGGCGGAGGCCTCGCACAACCAGCCTCCGCTGCTCGTCGTTCCCCTCCGCACCGTGGCCCCCAACATCCCCTTGCCTCCGTCGGAGGAGGTTGACCAAGACCCGTCGGTGGTGGAGAGGAGGGAGGACCACGTGGTCTTCGTGGAGGGGGCGCCGCGGACGGCGCCGACTGGGGCAGGCCAAAGCGGCCAATCAGCCGCGGCGCCAGAGCAGCCGGCCGGGGGCGAGCCGGAGGCAGGGGCCGGCCTCGATGTGCAGCCGGCACTGCGCCGGTGCGCAGGGGGAGGCACCTCCGCACCGGAGCCGCACCGAGCTGCGGGTTCCAGCCAGACGGCGGAGGCCCTGGAGGCGGCCAGCGTCAGCACGTCCGAGTGGACTCCCAGCGGGGGGATAGGCGAGCTGAATGCGGCGGCCCAGGAGGTCCGGAACTGGCTTCAAGCCCAAGCCGCCTCGCTGCAGCGATACACCCAAGAGTTCCTCACGACGCGGGCTGTCATCCGGGTGAGTCTTCTGGCCTTGGTTGTTTTGCTCTTTTGATTTCTTCCGTGGGGGCGCGTCAGCGCACCCACTGGGTGTAGTCCCCGAGTTTTGAGTCGGCTGCTGCGCAGGCGGCTTTGAACTTACTAGGTCCTGACAACTACCTTATTCTCACCTCCTGTCTGGTCTTCCAGGAGTATCATAACCTCCGCGCTGCCGCCTTCAACTCCCAGGCTCAGGAGCTGGGCCGGAGAACCGAAGACCTGACCAGCAGCCGGAGTGTGTGCTTTGTTTCGTTCATCTCCTGTGGGGGCGCGTCAGCGCACCCACTGGGTGTAGTCCCCGAGATTCGGGCCGACTGCTGAGCAGTCGGGTCGGATCTTCCTTGGCGAGTTCTTCCTTATTAATTTTCCTTTGTCTTCATGCTTGCAGGGGCCAATGCCGACTTGAGGGGGCAGCTCAGCAGGGCCCAGTCCGCCCTTCGCGCCAAGGAAGCCGAGTACAACGCCTTGGTCCTAGAGCGTGACCGCCTGGCCAAGAAGTTGGCCGACCAGGAGGAGAGCCACAAGGCTGCCCTGAAGAAGGCGCAAGACAGGGAGGACGCACTGAAGGCCGAGTTCGAGACCGAAGCGGCGGGCTGGGCTGAGGCGAAGCAAGCGCTGAGCGAGGGCTTCGGTCGTATCGAGGATCTGATCGACGGTAAGCCGCCTTCCTCACTCCTTGCTTGCCCCTCGCCCCCTGATTTGTGTTCTGATTTGTGCTGCTTTTTGTTCTCTGTGCAGACTACTTTCCCGGCTACTCCGTCTTCGCCACCCAAACCATCGAGGCCCATCGCGAGGCGCGCCGGCAGGCGGGGGCTGAAATCGTGCCGGACACGAGCCGGACGCTTGAGGAGCAACTCTTGGTGGTCCAAGCCCAGCTGCAGTCGGCTCACCGTATGCTCCGCCGCCTCCAGCACGCCGGGGCGCAGGTGTTGGCTGCCCTCTGGCCAGGCGAGATGATTCCCCGCACCCCAAGTCGGACTGCCGACTGGCTGGAGGTTGCGGTTGGCCGCTTCGAGGCCTGGAAGGCATCGGCAGCCCGGCTTGGAGCTGGGCGGGCGCTGGAGTTCGTCCGAGCCTGGTATCCGGGGCTGAACCTGGACCAGCTGCGCACCTGGCGGCTGGAGGCCGACTAGGAGATGGAGGAGGTGCGGCTGGCTATTGCTCAGCGCGCTTCGACGATCGCCAAGTGCACTGACATCAGCGTCTTCGCTCCTGAAATTAATGACGACGGCATTGCCCAGCCGGAGGAGTGGTTCGGGCTGGACCCGGCAGCGGGTGAGGACTCGGCAGAGGATATCGCCTCCAGCGATGAAGGCGAAGACGACGAAGGAGAGGAAGGCGAAGACGTTGAGCCGGCCGGTGAAGCGGCCAGCCAGCCTTAGCCTGACCGTGCTTCCAGCAACGAGGCGCGTGCTAGCGCGCCCTCTGCGGGAGGCGGTGATCATGCCGAGGTTCGTCAGCCGGCAACTCCTCCAGCCGGCACTGCCGTCTCCACCGACCTGCCCGACTCGCCAGTCGCTCCCCTGGCTTAATCCGCCATCCTTGTTTTTCCTGCTTGTTATCCTTTGAACAATTTTTATTAAACTTGCGCAGTTCCACCCACTGGGGGTGTATTCGAACTATGTTGAATGCTGGCCTTTTGAAGGTCTTTTGTGTAAATATGATCGTGTGCGTGTTTGGTTTCCATTCGTGTATGATTTTTATCCTTAGGCTGTTTCCTTTGCCGCCTTCCCCTTTTGGGAAGGCAAGTACTCGAGCTTTCTTAGATTGAAGCAAGGCGAATGGAAGCTGGCCGGCCGGCTACTCTGGTAGTCGGTCGGTGGTGGGAGAAAAACCGGCTTTTGTTATATTAGTCTGTTAGTCCCTAGCCGTTTTTCGTGTGGGTGTCCTTTCCTGCCTTTAACTCTTGCCAGCCGGACAGCCGGTTCTTCGAACTGTGACTTTTGGCAAGAGAAGGCTTGGGTGCCAGCACACTACTTGTCTGGCCGTGGGTAGGACTTTTAATATAACTCTAGGCGGCCAGTCCCCGGGCCGACTAGTCGAACCCGGTGCCGGACGAAAAAAGTGAATGTAATGACAAGGTCATAAGCATGATATTCTTCATTCATAGATAAAAGATGGCAGTCCCCGAGCTCTCCTCGGGGGTCCTATTGTCTCGTACTTAGTACAAAAGTTAGTGTGATACATACTGCATTTCAACTATAAAATCTTCGGAGGAGGTTGGTGTTCCATGGTCGTTCCGACTCCTTGCCGGAGTCGTCTCTCTTTCGTGCCTTCGGCTTCTGCGCGTCGATCAGGTAGTAGGAGTCATTGCCTAAAGCTCTGCTGATGACGAAGGGGCCCTCCCAAGGGGCCGAGAGCTTGTGCTGGCCGGCTGTTCGCTGGATCAGCCGGAGCACAAGATCGCCCTCTTGGAAGGATCTTGGCTTGACCTTCCGGCTGTGGTAGCAGCGCAGGCCCTGCTGATAGATGGCGGACCGGCTGTGGGCTAACAGCCGGCCTTCTTCCAGCAGGTCGACGACGTCTTCTCGTGCTTCCTTGGCCTCCGCCTCCGTGTACATGGTTACCCGAGGCGAGTCGAACTCGATGTCAGTTGGGATGACCGCCTCGGCACCATACACGAGGAAGAAAGGAGTGAAGCCGGTTGACTTGTTTGGGGTAGTGCGCAGACTCCAGAGGACGGCCGGCAGCTCATCGAGCCAACAGCCGGCCGAACGCTCCAGTGGTACGACCAGTCGGGGTTTGATGCTGGAAAGGATGAGGCCGTTGGCTCTCTCGACCTGGTCGTTTGACTGCGGGTGGGTAACGTACGCCAAGTCCAACCGGATGCCTTGCGTCGCACAGAAACGTGCCAAGGCTCCCTTGGCGAAATTCGTGCCATTGTCGGTGATGATGCTGTGTGGCACGCCGTACCGAGTTGTTATTTCTGCGATAAATGTCACGGCAGTCGGCCCATTCAGCTTCTTGATCGGCTTTGCCTCAATCCATTTGGTGAATTTGTCCACAGCGACAAGCAGATGTGTCATGCCGCCGCGCGCCGTCTTGAATGGGCCCACCATGTCCAGTCCCCAAACAGCGAAGGGCCAAGTGAGGGGAATGGTCTTGAGTGCTGAAGCCGGCATGTGTTGCTTGGAGCTGAAGAGTTGGCACCCTTTGCAATGTTTAGCTAACTCCTTGGCGTCATCCAAAGCAGTCGGCCAAAAGAAACCATGGCGGAAAGCTTTGGCGACGAGTGATCTTGAGGCCGCATGGTGGCCGCATTCTCCTTGGTGGATGTCTCTGAGGATTGCAATGCCCTTCTCTTGCTCAACGCATCGCTAGAGGACTCCAGTGACATTGCGCTTGACGAGCTCTCTGTTGACGATTGTGTATGCTCCGGCTCGGCGTTGGACTTGTCTTGCCTCTGTTTCGTCAGCCGGCAGATCTTGGTTTATTAGGAAGTTGAGGATGGACTGAGCCCATGATGGAGCTGCGACTTCTTCTATTGCCAACACGGCTACTGCGACCAGGGCGGGCGGGCTGGGTGGTGAAATGCTGGAGTCGGCCTCCGCCTGCTGTGTTGCAGCCTCCGGGCCGACTACCGCAGTCCCCGAGCCGGGTGTGGCAATCCCTGGGTCGGGCGTAACTACGGAAGTCCCCGAGCCGCCTGCTGATGTCCCCTGGCCGACTATTGAAGTCCCCGGGTCACCCTCTTGGTTCTTCGAGCCGGACCCGACTGTATCGGGGTCAGGCGGCACGAAGATGGAATCGGACTCTGGAGACGGCTTGATAGACGGCTTGAGGAGGCGTTGTAGAGAGACACCGGTTGGTATTGCTTGCCGAGTAGAGCCTATTCGAGCTGGGGCATCAGCTGGCTTGTCGGCTCGCGGTACGTGGAGGAACTCGCATCCTTCAAAGTACCCACTGATCTGCTGAACGAGGAAGCGGTAGCTTGCCATATTTGCGTCCTTGGCATCCTAGTCACCGGATGATTGCTGGACCACCAAGTCCGAGTCGCCATAACATAGGATCCAGCGAATGCCGAGCTCTTTGGCAAGCCGGAGCCCGTGTATGAGCGCCTCGTACTCGGCCACATTGTTGGAGGCGGCAAAGTGAATTCGCAGCGTGTATCTGAGCTTGTCGCCTTTGGGAGAGGTGAGGATGACGCCGGCTCCCAAGCCGGTGCGCATCTTGGACCCATCGAAGTGCATGCGCCAATGAGTGGAGTCGGGAGCTGGAGGCAGGTACTGGGTCTCGGCCCAGTCGACGAGGAAGTCGGACAATGCTTCGGACTTGATGGCGGTGCGAGGCTGGTAGAAAATCGTGTACGGGGCCAGCTCGATGGCCCGTTTCGCCACCCGGCCGGATGCATCCCGGCTGCCTATGATCTCGGCCAGCGGGGCGGTGCATACAACCGTGATGGGATGCTCTTGGAAGTAGGGCTTCAGCTTCTTGGCGGCGAAGTACACGCCGTAGCACATCTTCTGGTAGTGCAGGTAGTTCTGCTTCGAGATAGACAGCACCTTGCTCAAGTAGTACACCGGCCTCTGGACCGGCTGGGCTCAGCCCTCTTCTGGGCGTTGGACTACGATGACGGTGCTGACCACCCGGCTGGTTGCGGCAATGTAGAGGAGCATGGGCTCTTTCTCAGTCGGTGCCGCCAGGATAGGCAGCGTGGCCAGCATCTTCTTCAGCTCGTGAAAAGCTTGGTCGGCTTGGTCATTCCACTCAAAGTGAGTGGTCTTCTTCATGAGGCGGTAGAGGGGGGGAGCTTTCTCTCCGAGCCGGCTGATGAAGCGGTTCAGGGAGACCAAGCATCCGGTGAATTTCTGGACGTCTCGAAGTTTGGTGGGAATCGCCATTCTCTCAATGGCCTTGATCTTTACTGGGTTGCATTCGATGACGCTCTTGGAAACCAGGAAGCCTAGGAGTTGGCCGGCTGGCACTCCGAACACGCATTTCTCGGGGTTGAGCTTGATTTGGAACCGGCGTAGGTTCTCAAATGTTTCCTTGAGGTCTTCCAGCAAGGTGTCGCGCTTCTCCGTCTTCACCACAATGTCGTCTACGTAGACGTGGGCATTTCTGCCGAGCTGCTTGAGGAGGCACTTCTGCATGCAATGCTGAAAAGTGGCACCGGCATTTCTCAAGCCGAATGTCATAGTCAGGTAGCAGAAGGCTCCGAATGGCGTGATGAAGGCGGTCTTCAGACGGTCTGCCGGATCTAACTTTATCTGGTGGTATCCTGAGTAAGCATCCAAGAAACTCAACAGCTCGCATCCGGCCGTGGAGTCTATCACTTGATCAATCCTTGGCAGGGCAAAGGGATCTTTGGGGCAGGCCTTGTTGAGACTCATGTAGTCTATGCACATGCGCCACTTGTTGTTCTTGTTTAGCACGAGGACCGGGTTGGCAAGCCATTCTGGAAAGAAAACTTCCATAATGAAGCCGGCTGCCAGAAGCCGGGCTATCTCTTCTCCTACGATCCTTTTTTTCTCCTCCGACAGTCGGCGGAGGGGTTGTTTGACTGGTTTTGCGTCTTCTCGTACGTGTAGCTTGTGCTCGACGAATTCCTTCGGAACGCTCGGCATGTCCTTGGGGGACCATGCAAAGATGTCCCAATTCTCACGGAGCAAATCGGCGAGCTCGCCCTCCTATTTGCTGTTTAGGTTTGCCCCGATGACGACAAACCTCTCTGGGTGCTCGGGGTCAAGAGGTATCTTCTTCGTCTCCTTGGCCGGCTGGAAAGATCCTTGGGCATCATACTCCTTGGGATCGGGGGACAAGGCCGACTGTTTGCCGGCCATGGCCACAACTCGGTCCAACATCTTCTTTTCTTCGGCAATCACAAGGGACTCGGCCAGCCGGCTGCTGGCTGCTGCGCACTCGGAAGATTTCTTGTAATCGCCGGCTATGGTGATGATGCCTTTGGTGCTCGGCATCTTCATCTTGAGGTAAGGATAGTGGGGAACAGCCATGAACCTGGCCAAGGCAGGTCGGCCAAGCAATGCATGGTAGGGGCTCTCCAGGTCCACCACTTCAAACCAGATCGCCTCCCGGCGGAAATGCCCCTTGTCCCCAAAGAGTACATCAATCTTGATCTTGCCAATGGGGGCGCAGGACAGGCCGGGTACGATGCCATGGAACACAGTCCGAGTAGGCACGAGTTGCTTCATCTTGACGTTCAGCTTCTCCAGGGTGTCACGGTACAGGATGTTGATGCTGCTCCCGCCGTCTATCAGCACGCGGGAGAAACGGGCGGCGCGTCTGTCTGTTGCAAGGGTGGCATCCAGAACCAACGCATAAGAGCCGGGAGATGGCATCACCTCTGGGTGGTCGGCCCGGCTCCAGCTGATAGGTTTTTCTGACTAGTGCATGTGCTCGGCAGGGTTGGCAGTGACCATGCTGACCTCCTGGTGCTCTCGGCGTCTGCCGCACCGGTCTTCAGGCTGGCTTGTAAAGACGACATAAGCGGCATGCTCGTTGGGGAACTCATCATGCACGGCTCCGACTGCAGGCTGAGCGGTCGGCGGCTGCGGAGCCGGAGGCGGCGGACCGGCGGGCGGAGGCAGCACGAGCCCTTCGCCTTTGGAGATTCGGGTGAGCCAGTGGCACTTCCGGGTTGTGTGGTTGGACGGCTTCGCGCCGCTGTGGAACTTGCATGGGGCGTCGAGAGTTTGCTCGTAGGAGAAGGCCGGCTGCCACGCCGGCTTGCCGCCCCTCTGCTTCTTGGGTGCGGGCCGCCCTTCGGGCTGCTCGTCTTCGACTGTGACCACCTGCCGACTGGTGGAGGGCGGCACGGGGCCCTTGCGCTTGTGGTCGTTCTGGTGTGGGCGTCGGCCGGAGTCCCCAGCTGGCATCTTGGGCGCCGGGTTGAGTACTTTCCCGGACGCGTCTACCTGGAGCTCGGTCTTCATTGAGGAGTCGGCGGTGGCGTACTTGTCCGCTATGTCCAGTAGCTCTTCGAGGGTAGTCGGCTCGTCGCAGAGAAGCTTGTGCTTGAGGAGCGTGCCTTCTTGGCACCCGGCAGTGAAGTATTCTATGGCTTGCACCTCGTGCACCCCTTCGCAAGAGTTGCGGAGCTCGGCCCAACGCGTGAGGTAGTCGCGAGTGGACTCGGCAGGGCCTTGTACACACAAGGAGAGCTGTCTGGGCTTGGGAGCCCGCTTGTAGGTGCTGGTGAAGTTGCGGACGAAGGCTTCTGTGAAGTCTAGCCAGCTGTTGATGCTGTATGGCTTGAGGCTGTTGAGCCAGGCCCGCGCCGTGCCTTGCAGCATGAGGGGCACGTACTTCACGGCAATGCTCCTGTTGCCGTTTGCTATGCTAACCGTCGTGGAGTAGTCGATCAACCAATCTTCCGGCTTCACGGAGCCATTGTACTTGGGCGTGTCTCTTGGGAGCGAGAACCCTTTGGGGAAAGGCTCGTCGCGGATGCGGGGGCCGAAGCAAGGCGGGCCGACATCACCTTCTTCTTCCAGCACCAGGGATCGCGCTAGATGGTCGATCCGATGGCGGGCGTCGTTCTCGCCGACTCCTTCAAGGTGGCCTAGTCGGCCGCTGAGAGTCGGATGCACAACAGGCGGTGGGGTGGGATATCTCTCCCCACGGGGCCGAGGCGGAGGCGGGTTGCCCCGCCACTCCATGGCCTGAGGATGGCCTTCTGCGTCTCGCTCGATGGAGATTCGGGTTCGGCTTCGGCTGGCAGCCGGCTCTTTCTCGTGCCGCGCGCGGGTTTTGCCCGCAGTCGGTGTCCGGGACGTCGCGCCGTGATCTCGGCGCGGGGGAGGGCTTTCCGTGTGGGTGTCGGCTTCGTGTCGCTGTGCAGCCACATCGATTAGCTGCTGGATGCGTCTGGTCATGTGGGGGAGTTCTTTGGCCCCCAATCCGTCTAGCTCGTCTACGGCCACCTGGGCGGCACGCAGGTTCTCGCGTGGAGTGGCGTAGACTGGGCGGTCGACTCCTAGCGTGTCGGCGACGACAGCGCCGTGCTGTCTGACAACGTCGGCCCGACTGGGCCCGCCTGGGGGCGGCGTGCCAAAGGCGGCGCGGTCGGCTTCGCGCCAGTGGGCCTCAGTGAGGCGTCTCATGGAAGCCAACTTCCGGCCCTCCGCGAGGAGGGCGAGGTGGCGAGCCTCCAGTGCTTCGGCATCGGCATCGGCCGAGAGGGGGATGGTCAAGTCGTGGACCACCGTATGCGGGGCGTCGTGGGCGCTCTCGTCAGAAGCGTCGCCGTTGCCGATGACCATCACCTCGGTGGTGATAGTGTCGCAGCCATCTGCCCGGGGAAGCGGGTCGTTGTAGATCGTGACGTCGGTGGGGAAAGTGTCGAGTGAGGCCGTGTCGGAGTCGACAGGCATCGGATCGGTGGAGCCAACCGACTCCAAGTCCACAGCAGGCTCGCCGGAGACGTGGAGCTGGCCGAGGAGGTTGACGAGGTGGTCGGTGCCCGCGTCACAGGCGAGCTCGTCGGAGATGAGGGTCTTGTCAAGGAGATTGGCGAGGCCGCTCCCTGCGCAGAAGTTGGTGACGCCTTGCAGCGCGTCGTGGCAAGCGCCATCGGGCGTGCCGGGCTGGCTACGCTCGCTGGGGAGGAAGAGAGTTCCCGTCCAGAACATGTCTCCGGGCGACGGTGCACCTGGCCCCACGGTGGGCGCCAAATGTCGGGTGGTAGGTGTGACATATGCCAATGGGTGGCTTATCATTGTGGGAACCAGTAAGACGTCGCCGGTGCCTGGAAGCGGGATGAGGCGAAGACATGCACACCGGCGAATCTTACCCAGCTTCGGGGCTCTCCATGGAGATAACACCCCTATTGCTGCTCTGCGGGGTCTCCACATGATCACTAGATGAACAAGTAGCTACACGATGCTCCTTGAGCTGTTTGTGAGGAGAAGAAGTAGAGCACGGCTAGCCCTCATCCCCTCTCTATGTGGTGTCTGGAACTAGCTTGGATCAACCCTTTGCATGGGTGTCCCGGGGGGTTTATATAGGCCTACCCCCCGGGGGTACAATGGTAATCTGGCGGGCGTGGGGCCCAGCCGTCTGTGGCTACACTCGCCGGCTTCTGCGCCGGCTGCTGGGGCCCGCCGGCTGGTGGGTCCCGCCGGCTGCCGGCTCCTTGGTTGACAGGCAGGCCCCACTGTCCAGGGCCTTGTCGGTGGCTGGTTACTATTGCTCAATCCTGGTGACGAGGGCTTTGCTGAGGTGGGCATGGCTACAGTGCCGCCATCCGGCGGGTGATCGTTGTAGCCTCACCGCGTCTTATCTCCTTAAGGGGGCGTCTCCTTCGAGGGAGGTGGCAAGCCGGCTGTGGAGAGCCGGCTCTGTCTTGGGCTGACTGGGGGAGGCCTGGCCGCCTTCAGGTGTCTCTCTGCCTGAAGGGGGCCACCGCCCGTGGGCCACACTGGCAGCCCGTCATGGATGACATTAGGGTCAACATGGCAACAGTGCCGCGCCGGAAGGGTCATGGCCACCCTTACGACGCACTGTGCCAGGCGTGCTCCGGGATTCGGGGGTGGCAGGCTTTATTGTAGCCACGCCCCGTCACATCGCTGTTATGTGGATGCAGACTTCAAGGGTACGATCCTGACCGCTTTGTGGGTGTCGGCTTCTTGGAGTCGGCCTTCTCGCGGTCGGCTTCTCGGAGCCGGCCCTCCCGCGACTTTCTTCATGAGGGCTAAAGTCGGGTCGCCTTCCGATAGCCGGCCTGGGAGACAGCCGGCAGGGGGAAGGCGGCCCCATGTCTTGGATTCTTGAGGGCCGGATCGGCTCGTAATTTTTTCAGAAGGGCCAGGGGAGCCGGCTAGGCTACCCATGGTCATTTACTCCGACAATAGGTGTCAACTTATTCAAGTCAAGTCTACGATATAAAGAGAGAGGCATAACACTAACACCGGCTCCAAGATCACATAAAGCAGTTTTAACATAGTTTCTTTTAATGGAGCATGGTATAGTGGGTACTCCTGGATCTCCAAGTTTCTTTGGTATTCCACCATTAAAAGTATAATTAGAAAGCATGGTGGAAATTTCAGCTTCCGGTATCTTTCCTTTATTAGTAACAATTTCTTTCATGTACTTAGCATAAGGATTCATTTTGAGCATATCAGTTAATCGCATATGCAAAAAGATAGGTCTAATCATTTCCGCAAAGCGCTCAAAATCCTCATCATCCTTTTTCTTGGACGGTTTGGGAGGAAAAGGCATGGGTTTCTGAACCCAAGGCTCTCTTTCCTTTCCATGTTTCCTAGCAACAAATTATTTCTTATCATAACATTGATTCTTTGATTGTGGGTTATCAAGATCAACAGCAGGTTCAATTTCTATATCATTATCATTGCTAGGTTGAGCAGCATCATGAACATTGTCATTAACATTATCACTATTTCAGGTTCATTACAAGATTGTGTGTCAACATCAGAAATAGAAATGTCATTTGGATTCTCAGGTGTTTCAGCAATAGGTTCACTAGAAGCATGCAAAGTCCTATCATTTTTCTTTTTCTTCCTTTTAGAAGGACTAGGTGCATCTATATTATTTCTCTGAGAATCTTGCTCAATTCTCTTAGGGTGGCCTTCAGGATACAAAGGTTCCTGAGTCATCTTACCAGTTCTAGTAGCCACTCTAACAGCATAATCATTATTCTTACTATTCAATTCATTGAGCAAATCATTTTGAGCTTTAAGTACCTGTTCTACTTGAGTGGTAACCATAGAAGCATGTTTACTAATAAGTTTAAGTTCACCTTTGACATTAGCCATATAGTCACCCAAGTGTTCAAGCATACCAGCACTTCATTTTAATTCTCTACCAAAATAAGAATTGAAGTCTTCCTGCTTAACCATAAATTTATCAAACTCGTCTAAGCATGGGCTAGCAAACTTAGTAAATGGGATTTCAGCTACATCATATCTATAGAGAGAATTTACCTTTACTATCTATGTCGGGTTATCAAGACCATGTATTTCTTCAATAGGAGATGGATTAAAATTATGCATTTCTTCGACAGACGGTAAATTAAGACCATGTATTTCTTCAATAGGAGGTAAATTCTTAACATCTTCAGCTTTAATACCCTTTTCTTTCATGGATTTCTTTGCCTCCTGCATATCCTCAGGGCTGAGAAATAGAACACCTTTTTTCTTCGGAGTTGGTTTAGGAATAGGCTCAGGAGTTGGCTCAGGAAGTGTCCAATTATTTTCATTAGTCAACATATTATTCAATAGTATTTCAGCTTCATCCGGTGTTCTTTCCCTGAAAACAGAACCAGCACAACTATTCAGGTAATCTCTGGAAGCATCGGTTAGTCCATTATAAAAGATATCAAGTATTTCATCTTTCTTAAGAGGATGATCAGGCAAAATTAAGTAATTGGAGAAGCCTCCCGCAAGCTTGTGGGAGACTCTCTTCTTCAATTTGCACAAAATTATATATATATATATATATATATATATATATATATATATATATCCCTTAAGGCAGCTTGTTTCTTATGAGCAGGGAAATATTTAGCAGAGAAGTAATAAATCATATCCTGGGGACTACGCACACAACCAGGATCAAGAGAATTAAACCATATCTTAGCATCACCCTTTAATGAGAACAGAAACATTTTAAGGATATAAAAGTAGCGAATTCTCTCATCACTAGTGAACAGGGTAGCTATATCATTTAATTTAGTAAGATGTGCCACAACAGTTTCAGATTCATAGCCATAAAAGGATCAAATTCAACCAAAGTAATTATATGAGGATCAATAGAGAATTCCTAATCCTTATCAGTAACACAGATAGGTGAAGTAGCAAAAGCAGGGTCAGGTTTCATTCTAGCATTAAGGGATTGCTACTTCCACTTAGCTAATAACCTCTTTAGATCATATCTATCATTGCAAGCTAAAATAGTTCTAGCAGATTCTTCATCCAGAACATAACCCTCAGGAACAACAGGCAATTCATATTTAATAGGGGGAGAGTCTTCATCATCACTTTCGTCAATATTATCAGTTTCAATAATTTCATTCTCTCTAACCCTAGCAAGTTGTTCATCAAGAAATTCACCAAGTGGCACAGCAGTATCAAGCATAGAAGTAGTTTCATCATAAGTATCATGCATGGCAGAAGTGGCATCATCAATAACATGCGACATATCAGAATGAATAGCAGAAGCAGGTTTAGGTGTTGCAAGCTTACTCAAAACAGAAGGTGAATCAAGTGCAGAGCTAGATGGCAGTTCCTTACCCCCCCCCCCCTTGTAGTTGAGGGATAAATCTTGGTTTTTGGATCTCTCATGTTCTTCATAATGATAAGCAGATATAAATCCAAAGTGACTCAAAGAATAGAGCTATACTCCCCGGCAACGGCGCCAGAAAATAGTCTTGATAACCCACAAGTATAGGGGGTTGCAACAGTTTTCAAGGGTAGAGTATTCAACCCAAATTTATTGATTCGACACAAAGGGAGCCAAAGAATATTATCAAGTATTAGTAGCTGAGTTGTCAATTCAACCACACCTGGAAACTTAATATCTGCAGCAAAGTGTTTAGTAGCAAATTAATATGATAGTAGTGGTAACGGTAGCAAAAGGTAATGATAGCAAAAGTAATATTTTTGGTATTTTGTAGTGATTGTAACAATAGCAACGGAAAAGTAAATAAGCGAAGAACAATATATGGAAAGCTCGTAGGCAATGGATCGGTGATAGAGAATTATGCCGGATGTGGTTCATCATGTAACAGTCATAACCTAGGGTGACACAGAACTAGCTCCAATTCATCAATGTAATGTAGGCATGTATTCGGAATATAGTCATACGTGCTTATGGAAAAGAACTTGCATGACATCTTTTGTCCTACCCTCCCGTGGCAGCGGGGTCCTAGTGGAAACTAAGGGATATTAAGGCCTCCTTTTAATAGAGTACCGGACCAAAGCATTAACACATAGTGAATACATGAACTCCTCAAACTACGGTCATCACCGGTAGTGGTCCCGATTATTGTCACTTCGGGGTTGCCGGATCATAACACATAGTAGGTGACTATAGACTTGCAAGATAGGATCAAGAACTCACATATATTCATGAAAACATAATAGGTTCAGATTTGAAATCATGGCACTCGGGCCCTAGTGACAAGCATTAAGCATAGCAAAGTCATAGAAACATCAATCTCAGAACATAGTGGATACTAGGGATCAAACCCTAATAAAACTAACTCGATTACATGATAAATCTCATCCAACCCATCACCGTCCAGCAAGCCTACGATGGAATTACTCACGCACGGCGGTGAGCATCATGAAATTGGTGATGGAGGAAGGTTGATGATGACGATGGCGACGGATTCCCCTCTCCGGAGCCCCGAACGGACTCCAGATCAGCCCTCCCGAGAGGTTTTAGGGCTTGGCGGCGGCTCCGTATCATAAAACACGATGAATCCTTCTTCTCTATTTTTTTCTCCCCGAAAGCAAATATATAGAGTTGGAGTTGAGGTCGAAGGAGCTCCAGGGGGCCCACGAGGTAGGGGGCGTGCCTGGGCCTCCCACCCTCGTGGCTAGGGCGTGGGCCCCCTGGTCTTCATCTTTTGTAAGGATTTTTTTATTATTTCCAAATGGACATTCCGTGAAGTTTCAGGTCATTCCGAGAACTTTTGTTTCTGCACATAAATAACACCATGGCAATTCTGGAGGCAAGTTCAGGAGCCACAAGCGTGCGCCATCCTTGAGAGCCATGGGGAACCAGTTCGCCATGACTTTCTCATCGCCGTTGGCCGCCTCGATGCTTAGCTCGTAGAGCTGCAGGAACTCCGCAAGGTCAGGGGTGCCATCATAGCGCGGAGGCAGGTCAGGCTTGAACTTGCCTAGCCATGCGACACTACACAGCTCGGCGGTGAAGGCGCGGGAGCCTGCCGTGGCCACCGCGGGTCGTCGTGGAGGCAGAGCTTGGCCGTGGTGCCCCTGCAACGCCGCGGCACGCAGCGCATGGCCCTGTCGCAACAAGCAATCCTGGCGTAGCGGAGCTGGGAGTGGTGGAGCGTTTCCTTGTGGACGGGGAATCTCTTGGCAGCTTCTTTCTACGTGCGCTGGCACATGGTGATGTCTACTACACAACCTTCTTCTTGTAGACGTTGTTGGGCCTCCAAGTGCAGAGGTTTGTAGGACAGTAGCAAATTTCCCTCAAGTGGATGACCTAAGGTTTATCAATCCGTATGAGGCGTAGGATGAAGATGGTCTCTCTCAAGCAACCCTGCAACCAAATAACAAAGAGTCTCTTGTGTCCCCAACACACCCAATACAATGGTAAATTGTATAGGTGCACTATTTCGGCGAAGAGATGGTGATACGAGTGCTATATGGATAGTAGATAAAGGTATTTGTAATCTGAAAATATAAAAACAGCAAGGTAACGAATGATAAAAGTGAGCGTAAACGGTATTGCAATGATAGGAAATAAGGTCTAGGGTTCATACTTTCGCTAGTGTAAGTTGCGTCAACAATAATAGCATAATTGGATCACATAACTATCCCTCAACATGCAACAAAGAGTCACTCCAAAGTCACTAATAGCGGAGAACGAACGAAGAGATTATGGTAGGGTATGAAACCACCTCAAAGTTATTCTTTCCAATCAATCCGTTGGGCTATTCCTATAAGTGTCACAAACAGACCTAGAGTTCGTACTAGAATAACACCTTAAGACACAAATCAACCAAAACCCTAATGTCACCTAGATACTCCAATGTCACCTCAAGTATCCGTGGGTATGATTATACGATATGCATCACACAATCTTAGATTCATCTATTCAACCAACACATAGAACCTCGAAGAGTGCCCCAAAGTTTCTACCGGAGAATCACGACGAAAACGTGTGCCAACCCCTATGCATAGGTTCAAGGGTGGAACCCGCAAGTTGATCACCAAAACATACATCAAGTGAATCATGTGATATCCCATTGTCACCACAGATATCCACGGCAAGACATACATCAAGTGTTCTCAAATCTTTAAAGACTCAATCCGATAAGATAACTTCAAAGGGGAAACTCAATTCATTACAAGAGAGTAGAGGGGGGAAGAAACATCATAGGATCCAAATATAATAGCAAAGCTCGCGATACATCAAGATCGTATCATCTCAAGAACACGAGAGAGAGAGAGAGAGATCAAACACATAGCTACTGGTACATACCCTCAGCCCCGAGGGAGAACTACTCCCTCCTCGTCATGGAGAGCACCGGGATGATGAAGATGGCCACCGGAGAAGGATTGCCCCCTCCGGCAGGGTGCCGGAACGGGTCTAGATTGGCTTTCGGTGGCTACGGAGGCTTCTGGCGGCAGAACTCCCGATCTATTGTGCTCCTGGATGTTTTTAGGGTATATGGAGATATATAGGCGGAAGAAGTATGTCAGGGGGTGCACGAGGGGCTCACGAGGGTGGAGGGCGCGCCCAGGGGGGTGGGCGCGCCCCCTGCCTCATGACCTCCTCGCAGATCCCCCGACGTGCAATCTAAGTCTTCTGGGCTTCTTTCCTTCGAAAAATGAGTTCCATGAAGTTTCAGGTCAATTGGACTCTGTCTGGTTTTCCTTTTCTTCGAAACCCTAAAACAGGGTAATAACATAAACTGACACTGGGCTCTGGGTTAATAGGTTAGTCCCAAAAAATGATATAAAAGTGTATAATAAAGCCCAATATAGTCCAAAACAGTAGATAATATAGCATGGAGCAATCAAAAATTATTGATACGTTGGAGACGTATCAAGCATCCCCAAGCTTAATTCCTGCTCGTCCTCGAGTAGGTAAATGATAAAAACAAAATTTTTGATGCGGAGTGCTACTTGGCATAATTTCAATGTAATTCTTCTTAATTGTGGCATGAATATTCAGATCCATAAGATGTGGCGACCCGACCCGAATGGATCAAGTGCTCTGTGCTCAGGTGTCATCCCTGGATCACTAATGCTGACACCACACAGTACATCGAAGGATTTATAGAAGAGTGGCAATGACACACTTATTACATCGTTGTCTCAAAGAGAACTTATTACAATAAATATGGCTTAAGACCATCTAATAACGATAACAGCGGAAGACTCGGAAGATAAATGGGTCCATCAACTCCAACGACATCACTGAGTATGGAACCACGACCTAAAGCACCTCAATCGTCGTCTGAAAAGTCTGCAACATTAACATTGCAGCCCGAAAACGGGTCAGCACATGGAATATGCTGGCAATGTAACACATAGAGAGTAATGGAATGAAACAGCTATACTATATGCATATATGGCTGGTGGAAAGCTCTATGGTTACAGTTTTGCGTAAAGCCAGTTTTTCCCTACTGCAAAGGAATAAATTTATTTAACTATCATGGTGGTTGTTAAACATTGAGAATGGTTGACAGCATTCTCAATCCCAATTAAAAATAATTAAAACCCAACAACATTAATTAGAAGTAACATGTTGAGATTCACATGATATTCAAGTACTAGATACTCAAGTTGTCCATAACCGGGGACACGGCTAATCATGATTAGTTTGTTACACTCTGCAGAGGTTTGCGCACTTTTCCCCACAAGACTCGATCGCCTCCGTTGGATTTCTCGCACTACATGGTGTTTGAGAAACGGATGACCGAGACATAGTCTTTCAGAAGCGCTAGCACCTTACGATCGGGTAGACCGGTACACCTACATCCCCTACATCTGCTAGTCTACCACTATAAGAGTTCGCACAACTTAGTCAACTATGCCAGAGCCCATAATGGCTTGTGGCTGCACACGGAAGTTACTAGCATGAATGATCTTATGATCCCTTTGAGCCTGGGTGGCGGTCCAAAATAAAACAGGCAAGTCCTGATAGACATCAGGTGCCTCAATCCACCCAGATGTGTGTTTAAGTTGCCACCTTAGATAAACCATTAATTAACAATACTCACATCTGTCATGGATATCACTCACCCAATCCACGTCTACTAGCATAGCATGGCATAATAAGCAAACGTAGAAGTAACTCCCAAAGGTTTCATAATAAACCGGTAATAGGTACTACCTCATCTACTTCCCATCCCACAGTTTAATTAGATCCTAATCATGCAGGGTGAAAGGATTGATCTAATGCAATAAAACATGGGTTGTAGAAAGGTATGATCAAAGTGTTACTTGCCTTGCTGATGATCCGCGAGACCTAGGGAATCGAAGTAACAGGCGGCGCAATCCGAGTGATCTATCGCAGACAAACAACAAGCACACAATAAGTACTCATCTAATGCACAGGTAAAACTCGAACAAGAGAATGAACCAGAAAGTTCAACTTAAGAACTCTGGTTGCAAAGAAAGAACGAACCGAACAAAGAAACGGAAAACAAACGGCAGAAGAAAACAACTCGGTTCTAGCAAGTTGAAACTAGGTCAAATTTTTACCGGGGCAAAAACTTGTTTAAGTTGATTAGACGGAACGGCGGTTTCGAAAAGAAACTCCATGCGCTTGAATCACCTGATTCTGATAAACAAGCGAGAAGATAAACTAGAACAAAGATCGGATCTGAGATCGCGATCGCGGAATAAATCATACGAGAAGAAAAAGAAGAACGGTTAAATGAATGGACGTTCGTTAACCTAGAAGAATCCGGTGATCACGTTTGTTAGGACGAACGGTCCGGCGAACGGTCCAAAGGCAACTAAATCGGAAAAGAAAACGAATCCGATCTAGGGTTTCGGAGAAGAAAACCGAAACGAAAAACCGATCTAGAAAACGAGACAGAAGAGAAGAAAAGAATCGGAACGATTAGAAGAAAACGATCAGAGGAAAAGAGATGTGGGGCAACCTCGGCGAGGTCTCCAGCGAGGGGCTCCGGCGGCGTGGCGTAGGGCGGCGGCGTGGGCAAGGTGCGGCGGCGGCGTGGGCAAGGTGCGGCGGCGCGGGTGTGGGGTGGCGCGGCGGCGGTGTAGGGCACGGGGTGGGGTGCGGTGGAGTGCTTGGGGTTTGATTTGATGGGTTTAGAGGGGGGTGTTGGGGTATTTATATTGGGGAGGGGAGAGGAAACTTGGGGTAGGGGACAATAAAAAGAGAGGAAAAAAGAAAACGAAACAAAGGAAAGGGCTAGCCTAGAATCCTAATAGGATTCGGCTAGAGCAAGAGGCGGCGGCCTGGCTGGCGCTTGGCGCTCGCGCGCGCGCGGGGCTGGGGTGGCCGGCCGGCTGGGCCTTTGGCCCAGGCGGGCGCTGCTCTTTTTTTTTAAACGGTTCCGCGCGCAGAAAAACACAGAACAGAAAATCTAAACGGGCTCCAAAATTAATAAAGTAAATTTTCCCCGACTCCTAAAAATGAGTCGAACAAAATGAACTTTACTCCGGGCCTAAAATGCAATTTTCGAAAACGCGCATTTTTCCCTATCCAAATAAAATGCAAATAAAACTCCGGCAAATCCAAAATTGATCTATTTATTAAATCTTCATTTTTTCCTCAATTTTGGGGAAGTCATATTATTCCCTCTCTCATATATTTTGATATAGGAAAATAATTGAAGATTAAATAAAATAAATCAAATGATCCTCCTTTCAAATTCGAGAAAACTCTCAAATATGAAAATAACGAAATCTCCAACTCTCTCCGAGGGTCCTTGAGTTGCGTGAAATTTCTAGAATCGACCAAATGCAAGAAAATATGATATGCATGATGATCTAGTGTATAACATTCCAAATTGAAAATTTGGGATGTTACAAACCTACCCCCCTTAAGGTGAATCTCGCCCTCGAGATTCGGGTTGGCTAGAAAATAGGTGAGGGTGGTCCTTGAGCAAATCTTCTTCTCTCTCCCAGGTGGCTTCATCCTCTGAGTGGTGGTTCCACTGAACTTTGCAAAACTTGATAACCTTGCTGCGGGTAACTCTGCTGGCAAACTCGAGAATCTTGACTGGCTTCTCCTCATATGTTAAGTCGTCCTTCAACTGAATTGCTTCGAGTGGCACGGTATCTCTTAGCGGTATCTCCGCCATCTCGGCGTGACATTTCTTCAGCTGAGAAACATGGAATACATCATGAACTCCTGACAGTCCCTCTGGTAATTCCAATTTATAAGCGACTTCTCCCATACGTTGCAAGATCTTATACGGTCCAACGAAACGCGGTGCTAACTTTCCCTTAACTCCAAGGCGCTTAACTCCTCAAAGTGGGGATACTCGAAGATAAACTCTGTCTCCGGTTTCATAAACTGTCTCCTTGCGTTTTGAATCTGCGTAGCTCTTCTGCCTGGACTGGGCTACCTTGAGCCTATCGCGAATCAACTTAACTTTCCGTTTAGACTCCTTAATCAAATCTGGTCCAAAGAATTGACGGTCTCCAACTTCGTCCCATGACAACGGTGTCCTGCACCTCCTTCCGTATAAAGCTTCGAAAGGTGCCATCTTCAAACTAGTTTGGTAACTATTGTTATACGAAAACTCCGCATACGGCAAGTTATCGTCCCAACTAGATCCATAATCTAGTGCACAAGCTCTCAGCATATCTTCCAAAATCTGATTGACTCTCTCGGTCTGTCCATCTGTCTGCGGATGTAAGGCTGTGCTGAACTCTAGTCTGGTTCCTAAAGTTTCATGCAACTGATTCCAAAACTTTGAGGTAAACTGGGTTCCTCTATCTGATACGATACTCCTCGGAACTCCATGCAAACAAATGATCCTAGTCATGTATATCTTCGCCAACTTAGCACTGGTGTAAGTGGTCTTAACTGGAATAAAATGTGCTACCTTTGTCAAATGATCAACTACTACCCATATCGAGTCATAGCCTGCTTTTGTCCTAGGTAGTCCTGTGATAAAATCCATGCCTATCTTATCCCACTTCCACTCGGGTATCGGCAATGGTTGTAACAATCCTGCTGGCTTCTGATGTTCTGCCTTTACTCTCTGACATACGTCACAAACTGCTACATATGCTGCAATATCCTTCTTCATTCCGGTCCACCAGAATGTTTCCTTCAAATCCAAATACATCTTGGTATTCCCTGGGTGAATCGAATATGGTGAATCATGTGCCTCTTGCAAAATCAAATTCCTGATCTCTGGGTCATTTGGCACATAAACACGGTCCTCAAACCATAGGGTATTGTGTTCATCCTCACGAAATCCCTTTGCTTTTCCTTCGCTCAATTTCTCTTTTATAGCAGCAATCTCCTTGTCAGATTTCTGAGCTTCCCTGATCTTATCCATCAATGTTGATTGAACCTCCAATGTTTCTACATAGCCTCTCGGAACTATTTCCAAACATAGCTCACGAAGGTTTTCTGCTAACTCCTTTGGTACTTCTCCCGTCATTAGAGTATTGACATGGCTCTTATGGCTCAATGCGTCAGCTATCACATTAGCTTTTTCGGGATGGTAATGCAATCTCATGTCATAATCCTTGATGAGCTCCAACCATCTCCTCTGTCGGAGGTTCAACTCCTTCTGCGTGAAAATGTACTTCAAACTCTTGTGATCCGTGTACACCTCACAATGATTTCCAATGAGGAAATGTCTCCATGTCTTCAATGCATGCACTACGGCTGCTAACTCCAAATCATGCGTGGCATAACTCAACTCATGAGGCTTCAGTTACCGTGAAGCATACGAAACAACTCTCCCTTCCTGCATAAGCACTGCTCCAAGTCCTCGACGTGAAGCATCGCAATACACCTCATAATCCTTGGTCTGATCTGGCAAAATCAATACTGGTGAGGTAACCAAACGTTTCTTCAACTCCTGGAAACTAGCCTCACACTCCTCAGTCCATTTGAACTTAGTATCCTTCTTCAACAATTCGTCATAGGCTTTGCAATCTTTGAGAAATTCTCAATGAATCTCCGGTAGTATCCTGCGAGTCCAAGAAAACTCCGGATCTCTCCAACTGTCGTTGGTGCTTCCCATTCGGTTACGGTCTCAACCTTTGTGGGGTCAACTGCTATACCTTCTCCGGATATAACGTGTCCGAGGAATCCAACTTCCTTCAACCAAAACTCACATTTGCTGAATTTGGCGTATAACTGATGTTCCCTTAGTTTCTCCAAAACCAAACGCAAATGTTCCTTATGCTCCTCTTCATTCTTTGAATAAACCAGGATGTCATCAATGAACACTACGACGAACTTATCCAAAAACTCCATAAACACTTTGTTCATCAGGTTCATAAAATAGGCAGGTGCGTTAGTCAATCCAAATGACATAACGGTATACTCATACAGTCCATATCTTGTGGTGAATGCTGTCTTAGGTATGTCCTGCTCTCGAATCTTCAACTGATGGTACCCTGATCGCAAATCGATCTTGGAAAACACTTTAGCTCCTTGCAACCGATCAAACAGATCGTTGATCATTGGCAGTGGGTACTTGTTCTTGATGGTTACTTCATTCAATCCCCGATAATCTACAACCATCCTTAATGATCCATCCTTCTTTTCCACTAGAAGTACGGGTGATCCCCAAGGCGAAGAACTTGGGCGAATGTAACCTTTATCCAATAACTCCTTAATCTGATTCTTAATTTCCACCAAATCCTTTGCTGGCATCCGGTACGGTCGCTTCGATATTGGGCCTGTACCTGGCAATAACTCAATCAAAAACTCAATGTCTCTATCCGGTGGCATGCCTGGTAATTCCTCAGGAAATACATCAGGAAAATCCTTTACCACTGGTACTTCCTCCTGCACAACTCCTGATAAGGAATTTACTTGTGTCCTGTTTGGCACATGCCGGGATACATACTTGATCCTTCTTCCTTCTGGTGTGGTAAGCAAAATTGTCTTACTGGCGCAATCGATGTTTCCTCCATACATCGACAGCCAATCCATACCAAGAATCACATCCAGACCTTGGATTCCAGAATAATTAAATCCGTTGGGAAAACATGCCTTCCTATACTTAATGGCACTTGAAAACATCCTTGTCCGGCCATGTACTCTGCTCCTGGCGAGCTTACTAGCATCGGTGTTTTAAGAATCCTAGTGGGCAGGCTATACTTTTCCACAAATCCCCTTGATATGTATGAATGCGATGCACCAGTATCAAAAAGAACGAGTGCGTAAATGACTTAACCAAAAACTTACCGATTACTGCATCGGGCTGATCTTCAACCTCCTCCACATTAACGTGGTTCACCTGTCCCCTATTGAAAGGGTTCGGCTTCTTCCCAGAGCTTCCATTGCCATTTCCATTCTGGCCTTCGGGACATTCATTGGCATAATGTCCGGTCTTGGAACACTTATAGCAAGTGACGTGGCTCAAATCCTTCTTGGCTGGGGTGGATGGGGTGGTCCGGTTCTGGCCGTTGCTTCCTCCATTCCCATTACCATTCTTGTGGCCATTATGGTTGTGCGAGCTACCTCCTCCATGGGTGTGCTGAAACTGAAATCCCGGTTTAGGGGCAAAACGGGGCTTCTGCTGGGCTCCAGAGTTATACTTCCCCTGTCCATACTTCCTCTTACGGTTCTCAATCTGCTGTTGCTTCCCTTCAATCATGATGGCGTGATCTACCAACTCCTAGTAGTTGTTGAAACTCGCTACCATCAACTGCATGCTTAGTTCATCGTTCAACCCTTCTAGAAACTTCTCCTGCTTAGCTGCATCCGTAGCAACGTCATCTGGGGCATAACGTGCTAACTTGCTGAAGTCGTCAACGTACTGGCCAACTGTCCTTCCTCCTTGGCGTAAGTTGCGAAACTCACGCTTCTTTATGGCCATAGCTCCTGCTGAAACATGGGCAGTGCGGAAAGCTTGCTGAAACTGATCCCATGTGACAGTGTCAACTGGGTAAGTGGCTGTGAAATTCTCCCACCATGCTGCCGCGGGTCCGTCAAGCTGGTGAGCGGCAAACTTCACTTTCTCACCATCCGTGCATCCTGCAGTGGTCAACTCCCTTCCTATCTTGCGGAGCCAATCGTCTGCTACTATCGGCTCGGTGCTACTGGAAAACACCGGCGGATTTAGCCTAAGGAAACGGGCTAAGTGGTCAACAGGTGGTGGTGGTGGTGGGTTGTTGTTGTTGTTCTGCTGGTTCTGGACTAACATCTGCATCAATTGATTCTGCTGCTGGATCAACTGAGTGAGCTCCGGTGGAAATCCATTGTCACGTCTCGGAGGCATCTGAGGGTTTAGAAAAGACGAGAATTGAGAATAGAGTGAGGTCTAAAGGGAAAACACTACCCATATGCACATGAGGCAAAAGCACACAATTCACTTCAATCAATCAAACAAGGGCTTACAATCGGTCTAAAACTATCGCAAAAGTGCTCGACTATAATGTTTACATGGGGGAATACTACTACTATCTGGTGGTCATCTAGAAATTTGAACCGGTGGAAGACTCCATGATATCTGCTCCAGCTTCGTCTTCAAAGTCGGGTTCACTTGGATCCGAATCGGTGTCGTCGATGATGATGTAGTTGTCCGGACATGCGACGTACTCGTCTTCCTCCTGGGATGCTAACTTCCTCTTGAGTTCTTCAATCTCCTGCTTAAGATCGCCATTGTGCCTTGCTAGAGCTACAATCTCGTCCATGTAGTCCTTGCGTGTAGACTTCAGTTCTCCTTCTAGCTCGATGATCCTTGCCTTCGCATTCTTCAACTCTATCATATCATTGCGCATCTGGTTCTCGTGGCGTCGAATGTGCTGGTTTAACTCCTGGATGAAAGATGCAATGGATCTATCCTTCTTGGTGCTGACTAACTCCCATTGTTCATCTCGGCGTCCGCAAATCTGGTAGATAGTGTCCTTGAGGTCTTCTTGATAAACTTCTCCAATGCGTCCTATGGTGATATGAGCTGCCATGCTCCTTCCCAGACTCCAGGTTGGTGCATTGAAAACACTATCTATGGGCTTCGTGATTGGCGCGAATGTTCTTCCCGGAACGTGAGCTTGAATCTTCCAGCGCTCCTCTTCAGGCAGAGTGGCGTTGAAGGTTCCCGTGAAGCTTGGTAATCCAATGTTCAGGTACTTGGTGACTTCCTTCAGGTGAAATCCAAATGGTGTGCCTTCATCCGGTTGAGCGTACTTAATCTTCGCGTGCGTCATCCTAAAAGAGTAGAAAAGATGAGGAGTTAGAAAATGAGAAGAGAATGGTGATCTATGGCTTTAACTTAGTGGTCGTGTCCTACAGTCAGCGTGTGCTCTGATACCATCTCTGTAGCGACCCGACCCGAATGGATCAAGTGCTCTGTGCTCAGGTGTCATCCCTGGATCAGTAATGCTGACACCACACAGTACATCGAAGGATTTATAGCAGAGTGGCAATCACACACTTATTACATCGTTGTCTCAAAGAGAACTTATTACAATAAATATGGCTTAAGGCCATCTAATACGATAACAGCGGAAGACTCGGAAGATAAATGGGTCCATCAACTCCAACGGCATCACTGAGTATAGAACCACGACCTAAAAGCACCTTACTCGTCGTCTGAAAAGTCTGCAACATGAAAGTTGCAGCCCGAAAACGGGTCAGCACATGGAATATGCTGGCAATGTAACACATAGAGAGTAATGGAATGAAACAGCTATACTATACGCATATATGGCTGGTGGAAGGCTCTATGGTTACAGTTTTGCGTAAAGCCAGTTTTTCCCTACTGCAAAGGAATAAATTTATTTAACTATCATGGTGGTTGTGAAACATTGAGAATGGTTGACAGCATTCTCAATCCCAATTAAAAATAATTAAAACCCAACAACATTAATTAGAAGTAACATGTTGAGATTCACATGATATTCAAGTACTAGATACTCAAGTTGTCCATAACCGGGGACACGGCTAATCATGATTAGTTTGTACACTCTGCAGAGGTTTGCGCACTTTTCCCCACAAGACTCGATCGCCTCCGTTGGATTTCTCGCACTACATGGTGTTTGAGAAACGGATGACCGAGACATAGTCTTTCAGAAGCGCTAGCACCTTACGATCGGGTAGACCGGTACACCTACATCCCCTACATCTGCTAGTCTACCACTGTAAGAGTTCGCACAACTTAGTCAACTATGCCAGAGCCCATAATGGCTTGTGGCTGCACACGGAAGTTTCTAGCATGAAAGATCTTATGATCCCTTTGAGCCTGGGTGGCGGTCCAAAATAAAACAGGCAAGTCCTGATAGACATCAGGTGCCTCAATCCACCCAGATGTGTGTTTAAGTTGCCACCTTAGATAAACCATTAAATTATCAACTCACATCTGTCATGGATATCACTCACCCAATCCACGTCTACTAGCATAGCATGGCATAATAAGCAAACGTAGAAGTAACTCCCAAAGGTTTCATAATAATACAGGTGATAGGTACTACCTCATCTACTTCCCATCCCACAATTTAATTAGATCCTAATCATGCAATGTGAGAGGATTGATCTAATGCAATAAAACATGGGTTGTAGAAAAGGTATGATCAAAGTGTTACTTGCCTTGCTGATGATCCGCGAGACCTAGGGAATCAAAGTAACAGGCGGTGCAATCCGGGTGATCTATCGCAGACAAACAACAAGCACACAATAAGTACTCATCTAATGCACAGGTAAAACTCGAACAAGAGAGCGAACCAGAAAGTTCAACTTAAGAACTCCGGTTGCAAAGAAAGAACGAACCGAACAAAGAAACGGAAAACAAACGGCGGAAGAAAACAACTCGGTTCTAGCAAGTTGAAACTAGGTCAAATTTTTACCGGGGCAAAAACTTGTTTAAGTTGATTAGACGGAACGGCGGTTTTGAAACGAAACTCCATGCGCTTGAATCACCTGATTCCCATAAACGAGCGAGAAGATAAACTAGAACGAAGATCGGATCTGAGATTGCGATCGCGGAATAAATCCGACGAGAAGAAAAAGAAGAACGGTTAAATGAACGGACGTTTGTTAACCTAGAAGAATCCGGTGATCACGTTTGTTAGGACGAACGGTCCGGCGAACGGTCCAAAGGCAACTAAATCGGAAAAGAAAACGAATCCGATCTAGGGTTTCGGAGAAGAAAACCGAAACGAAAAACCGATCTAGAAAATGAGTCAGAAGAGAAGAAAAGAATCGGAACGATTAGAAGAAAACGATCCGAGGAAAAGAGACGCGGGGCAACCTCGGCGAGGTCTCCGGCGAGGGGCTCCGGCGGCGTGGCGTAGGGCGGCGGCGTCGGCAAGGTGCAGCGGCGGCGTGGGCAAGGTGCAGCGGCGCGGGTGTGGGGTGGCGTGGCGGCGGTGTAGGGCGCGGGGGGGTGCGGTGGAGGGCTTGGGGTTTGATTTGATGGGTTTAGAGGGGGGGTGTTGGGGTATTTATATTGGGGAGGGGAGAGGAAACTTGGGGTAGGGGGCAAGAAAAAGAGAGGAAAAAAGAAAACGAAACAAAGGAAAGGGCTAGCCTAGAATCCTAATAGGATTCGGCTAGAGCAAGAGGCGGCGGCCTGGCTGGCGCCTGGCGCTCGCGCGCGCGCGGGGCTGGGGTGGCCGGCCGGCTGGCCTTTGGCCCAGGCGGGCGCTGCTCTTTTTATTTAAAAGGTTCCGCGCGCAGAAAAACACAGAACAGAAAATCTAAACGGGCTCCAAAATTACTAAAGTAAATTTTCCCCGACTCCTAAAAATGAGTCGAACAAAATGAACTTTACTCCGGGCCTAAAATGCAATTTTCGAAAACGCGCATTTTTCCCTATCCAAATAAAATGCAAATAAAACTCCGGCAAATCCAAAATTGATCTATTTATTAAATCTTCATTTTTTTCCTCAATTTTGGGGAAGTCATATTATTCCCTCTCTCATATATTTTGATATCGGAAAAATAATTGAAGATAAATAAAATAAATCAAATGATCCTCTTTCAAATTCGAGAAAACTCTCAAATATGAAAATAACGAACTCTCCAACTCTCTCCGAGGGTCCTTGAGTTGCGTGAAATTTCTAGGATCGACCAAATGCAAGAAAATATGATATGCATGATGATCTAGTGTATAACATTCCAAATTGAAAATTTGGGATGTTACATAAGATTCAAGACAAAAGTTCATATTGACATAAAAATAATAATACTTCAAGCATACCAACTAAGCAATTATGTCTTCTCAAAATAACATGGCCAAAGAAAGCTATCCCTACAAAATCATATAGTCTGGTTATGCTCTATCTTCACCACACAAAATATTTAAATCATGCACAACCCCGATGACAAGCCAAGCAATTGTTTCATACTTTTGATGTTCTCAAACTTTTTCAATCTTCACGCAATACATGAGCGTGAGCCATGGACATAGCACTATAGGTGGAATAGAATGGTGGTTGTGGAGAAGACAAAAAAGGAGAAGATAGTCTCACAACAACTAGGCGTGTCAACGGGCTATGGAGATGCCCATCAATAGATATCAATGTGAGTGAGTAGGGATTGCCATGAAACGGATGCACTAGAGCTATAAGTGTATGAAAGCTCAAAAAGAAACTAATGGGTGTGCATCCAACTTGCTTACTCACGAAGACCTAGGGCATTTTGAGGAAGCCCATCATTGGAATATACAAGCCAAGTTCTATAATGAAAGATTCCCACTAGTATATGAAAGTGACAACATAGGAGACTCTCTATCATGAAGATCACGGTGCTACTTTGAAGCACAAGTGTGGTAAAAGGATAGTAGCATTGCCCCTTCTCTCTTTTTCTCTCATCATTTTTTTATTTTTTTTATTTGGGACTTTTCTCTTTTTTTATGGCCTCTTTTCTCTTTCTTTTTTATTTGGGCTTCTTTGGCCTCTTTTATTTATTTTCCTCCGGAGGCTCATCCCGACTTATGGGGGAATCATAGTCTCCATCATCCTTTCCTCACTGGGACAATGCTCTAATAATGATGATCATCACACTTTTATTTTCTTACAACTCAAGATTTACAACTCGATACTTAAGACAAGATATGACTCTATATGAATGCCTCCGGTGGTGTACCGGGATGTGCAATGATGCATGAGTGACATGTATGAATAATTATGAATGGTGGCTTTGCCACAAATACGATTTCAACTACATGATCATGCAAAGCAATATGACAATGATGAAGCGTGTCATAATAAACGGAACGGTGGAAAGTTGCATGGCAATATATCTCGGAATGGCTATGGAAATGCCATAATAGGTAGGTATGGTGGCTGTTTTGAGGAAGGTAAATGGTGGGTACTAGAGAGGCTAGCAAGGGTGGAAGGGTGAGAGTGCGTATAATCCATGGACTCAACATTAGTCATAAATAACTCATATACTTATTGAAAAAATCTACAAGTTATCAAAGCAAAGTATTACGTGCATGCTCCTAGGGGGATAGATTGGTAGGAAAAGACCATCGCTCGTCCCCGACCGCCACTCATAAGGAAGACAATCAATAAATAAATCATGCTCCGACTTCATCACATAACGGTTCACCATACGTGCATACTACGGGAATCACAAACTTCAACACAAGTATTTCTCAAATTCATAACCACTCAACTAGCATGACTCTAATATCACCATCCTCATATCTCAAAACAATTATCAAGCATCAAACTTCTCATAGTATTCAACACACTCATAAGAAAGTTTTATTATTAATCTTGTATACCTAGCATATTAGGATTTTAAGCAAATTACCATGATATTTAAGACTCTCAAAATAATCTAAGTGAGGCATGAGAGTTCATATATTTCTTCAAAATAAAACTACCACCATGCTCTAAAATATATAAGTGAAGCACTAGAGCATCGACAAACTACTCCGAAAGATATAAGTGAAGATCAATGAGTAGTTGAATAATTATGCAACCATGTGAAGACTCTCTAACATTTAATAATTTAAGATCTTGGTATTTTATTCAAACATCAAGCAAAGCAAAATAAAATGACATTCTAAGAATGGCAAACATCATGTGAAGAAGCAAAAAACTTAGGATCAACCGATACTAACTGATAGTTGTTGAAGAAGAAAGGTGGGATGCCAACCGGGGCATCCCCAAGCTTAGACGCTTGAGACTTCATGAGATATTATCTTCGGGTGCCTTGGGCATCCCTAATATTGAGATTTTGTGTCTCCTTAATTCCTCTCATATCAAGGTCTCCCTAAATCTCAAAAGCTTCATCCACACAAAACTCAACAAGGACTCATGAGATAAGTTAGTATAAACCATTGCCAAAACCTTATCATACTCTACTGTAGAAAATCACTAAAATTATTATTCAACATTTCATACTAAATGACTCTGCATATTTAATAGTCCTATCCTCAAATAGAATCATCAAAGAAGCAAACATATGCAAACAATGCAAACATAACAGCAATCTGCCTAAACAGGATAGTCTGTAAAGAATGCAGAAACATCCATACTTACCTAGCTACAAAAATTATGAAAGAAAATTACCACTGTATTAAATTTATCAGATCTTAATATGCAAAAGGTTTCAACATTTTATCACATTCTGACTTTTCTAGGGAATTATTGCAACAGCGGTAAACTTTCTGTTTTCAAACAGCAACATGTACACTTGTAACATAGGCATGGTAAAGGCTATCAATGCCACTTCTATTGAAATAAAAGATGCAAAAACATTGTTCTAAATAACAGAAAGCAAATCCTAACAAAATAAATTGACGCTCCAAGCAAAAGACATATCATGTGGTGAATAAAAATATAGCTCCAAGTAAAGTTACCGATGAACGAAGACGAAAGAGGGGATGCCTTCCGGGGCATCCCCAAGCTTAGGCTCTTGGCTATCCTTGAATATTACCTTGGGGTGCCTTGGGAATCCCCAAGCTTAGTCTCTTACCACTCCTTGTTCCATAGTCCATCGAATCCTTACCCAAAACTTGAAAACTTCACAACACAAAACTTAAAGTAGAAAACTCGTGAGCTCCGTTAGTATAAGAAAATAAATCACCACTTCAAGTTACTATAATGAAATCATTCTTTATTTATATTGGTGTTAAACCTACTGTATTCCAACTTCTTGATGATTTATAAAATATTTTACTAGCCATAGATTCATCAAAATAAGCAAACAACACATGAAAAACAGAATCTGTCAAAAACAGAACAGTCTGTAGTAATCTGGATCAAAAGTATACTTCTGGAACTCATATAATTCTCAAATAAATTGCTGGACCTGAAGAATTTATATATTAATCATCTTCAAAAAGAATTAACTCAATATCACACTCCAATAAAATCTGGCAGCAATCTTCATGAGCACTAAAGTTTCTGTTTTTTACAGCATGATCAAAAAGACTCTCCCCAAGTCTTCTCAAAGGTTCTACTTGGCACAAACACTAATTAAAAGCATAAAACCACATATAAACAGAGGCTATATGAATTATTTATTACTAAACAGGAACAAAAAGCAAGGAACTAAAATAAAATTGGGTTGCCTCCCAACAAGCGCTATCATTTAATGCCCCTAGCTAGGCATGATGATGACAATGATGCACATATAGAAGATAAGAATTGTAACATAAAGAGAGCATCTTGAAGAATATGACAAGCACATTTAAGTCTAACCCACTTCCTATGCATAGGTATTTTGTGAGCAAACAACTTGTGGGAATAAGAATCAACTTGCATAGGAAGGTAAAACAAGCATAGCTTCAAAATTTTAAGCACATAGAGAGGAAGCTTGATATTATTGCAATTCCTACAAGCATATATTCCTCCCTCATAATAATTTTCAGTAGCATCATGAATGAATTCAACAATATAACCAGCACCTAAAGCATTCTTTTCATGATCTATAAGCATAGAAATTTTATTACTCTCCACATAAGCAAATTTCTTCTCATGAATAATAGTGGGAGCAAGCTCAACAAAATAACTATCATGTGATTGAAAATTAAGATCAAGATGACAAGTTTCATGGTTATCATTATTTTTTAAAGCATACGTGTCATCACAATAATTATCATAGATAGGAGGCATGCTTTCACCATAATAAATTTGCTCATCAAAACTTGGGGGACAAAAAATATCATCTTTATCAAACATAGCTTCCCCAAGCTTGTGGCTTTGCATATCATTAGCATCATGGATATTCAAGGAATTCATACTAACAACATTGCAATCATACTCATCACTAAAATATTTAGTGCCAAACATTTTATAGATTTCTTCTTCTAGCACTTGAGCACAATTATCCTTTCCATCATACTCACGAAAGATATTAAAAAGGTGAAGCGTATGAGACAAACTCAATTCCATTTTTTTATAGTTTTCTTTTATAAACTAAACTAGTGATAAAACAAGAAACTAAAAGACTCGATTGCAAGAAAGAGCTTGATGTCTACTACACAACCTTCTTCTTGTAGATGTTGTTGGGCCTCCAAGCACTCACCTCCCCGGCAACGGCGCCAAAAAAGAGCTTGATGTCTACTACACAACCTTCTTCTTGTAGATGTTGTTGGGCCTCCAAGTGCAGAGGTTTGTAGGACAGTAGCAAATTTCCCTCAAGTGGATAAACTAAGGTTTATCAATCCGTAGGAGGCGTAGGATGAAGATGGTCTCTCTCAAGCAACCCTGCAACCAAATAACAAAGAGTCTCTTGTGTCCCCAACACACCCAATACAATGTTAAATTGTATAGGTGCACTAGTTCGGCGAAGAGATGGTGATACGAGTGGTATATGGATAGTAGATAAAGGTATTTGTAATCTGAAAATATAAAAACAGCAAGGTAACGAATGATAAAAGTGAGCGTAAACGGTATTGCAATGATAGGAAATAAGGCCTAGGGTTCATACTTTCGCTAGTGTAGGTTCCCTCAACAATAATAGCATAATTGGATCACATAACTATCCCTCAACATGCAACAAAGAGTCACTCCAAAGTCACTAATAGCGGAGAACGAATGAAGAGATTATGGTAGGGTACGAAACCACCTCAAAGTTATTCTTTCCAATCAATTCGTCGGGCTATTCCTATAAGTGTCACAAAAAGCCCTAGAGTTCGTACTAGAATAACACCTTAAGACACAAATCAACCAAAACCCTAATGTCACCTAGATACTCCAATGTCACCTCAAGTATCCGTGGGTATGATTATACGATATGCATCACACAATCTTAGATTCATCTATTCAACCAACACATAGAACCTCAAAGAGTTCCCAAAGTTTCTACCAGAGAATCACGATGAAAACGTGTGCCAACCCCTATGCATAGGTTCATGGGCGGAACCCGCAAGTTGATCACCAAAACATACATCAAGTGAATCACGTGATATCCCATTGTCACCACAGATATCCACGGCAAGACATACATCAAGTGTTCTCAAATCTTTAAAGACTCAATCCGATAAGATAACTTCAAAGGGGAAACTCAATTCATTACAAGTGAGTAGAGGGGGGAAGAAACATCATAGGATCCAAATATAATAGCAAAGCTCGTGATACATCAAGATCATATCATCTCAAGAACACGAGAGAGAGAGAGAGAGAGAGAGAGAGATCAAACACATAGCTACTGGTACATACCCTCAGCCCCGAGGGAGAACTACTCCCTCCTCATCATGGAGAGCACCGGGATGATGAAGATGGCCACTGGAGAAGGATTGCCCCCTCTGGCAGGGTGCCGGAATAGGGTGACACAGAACTAGCTTCAATTCATCGATCTAATGTAGGCATGTATTCCGAATATAGTCATACGTGCTTATGGAAAAGAACTTGCATGACATCTTTTGTCCTACCCTCCCGTGGCAGCGGGGTCCTAGTGGAAACTAAGGGATATTAAGGCCTCCTTTTAATAGAGTACCGGACCAAAGCATTAACACATAGTGAATACATGAACTCCTCAAACTACGGTCATCACCGGTAGTGGTCCCGATTATTGTCACTTCGGGGTTGCCGGATCATAACACATAGTAGGTGACTATAGACTTGCAAGATAGGATCAAGAACTCACATATATTCATGAAAACATAATAGGTTCAGATTTGAAATCATGGCACTCGGGCCCTAGTGACAAGCATTAAGCATAGCAAAGTCATAGCAACATCAATCTCAGAACATAGTGGATACTAGGGATCAAACCCTAACAAAACTAACTCGATTACATGATAAATCTCATCCAACCCATCACCGTCCAGCAAGCCTACGATGGAATTACTCACGCACGGCGGTGAGCATCATGAAATTGGTGATGGAGGAAGGTTGATGATGACGATGGCGACGGATTCCCCTCTCTGGAGCCCCGAACAGACTCCAGATCAGCCCTCTCGAGAGGTTTTAGGGCTTGGCGGCGGCTCCGTATCGTAAAACGCGATGAATCCTTCTTCTCTATTTGTTTCGCCCTGAAAGCAAATATATAGAGTTGGAGTTGAGGCCGAAGGAGCTCCAGGGGGGCCACGAGGTAGGGGCGTGCCTAGGGGGGCAGGCGCCTCCCACCCTCGTGGCTAGGGTGTGGGCCCCCTGGTCTTCATCTTTTGTAAGCATTTTTTATTATTTCCAAAAGGACATTCCGTGAAGTTTCAGGTCATTCCGAGAACTTTTGTTTCTGCACATAAATAACACCATGGCAATTCTGGAGGCAGGTTCAGGAGCCACGAGCGTGCGCCATCCTTGAGAGCCATGGGGAACCAGTTCGCCATGACTTTCTCGTCGCCGTTGGCCGCCTCGATGCTTAGCTCGTAGAGCTGCAGGAACTCCGCAAGGTCGGGGGTGCCATTGTAGCGTGGAGGCAGGTCAGGCTTGAACTTGCCTAGCCATGCGACACTACACAGCTCGGGGGTGAAGGCGTGGGAGCCTGCCGTGGACACCGCGGGTCGTCGTGGAGGCAGAGCTTGGTCGTGGTGCCCCTGCAACGCCGCGGCACGCGGCGCATGGCCCTGTCGCAACAAGCAATCCTGGCGTAGCGGAGCTGGGAGTGGTGGAGCGTTTCCTTGTGGACGGGGAATCTCTTGGTAGCTTCTTTCTACGTGCGCTGGCACATGGTGATGTCTACTACACAACCTTCTTCTTGTAGACGTTGTTGGGCCTCCAAGTGCAGAGGTTTGTAGGACAATAGCAAATTTCCCTCAAGTGGATGACTTAAGGTTTATCAATCCATATGAGGCGTAGGATGAAGATGGTCTCTCTCAAGCAACCCTGCAACCAAATAACAAAGAGTCTCTTGTGTCCCCAACACACCCAATAAAATGGTAAATTGTATAGGTGCACTAGTTCGGCGAAGAGATGGTGATACGAGTGGTATATGGATAGTAGATAAAGGTATTTGTAATCTGAAAATATAAAAACAGCAAGGTAACGAATGATAAAAGTGAGCGTAAACGGTATTGCAATGATAGGAAATAAGGTCTAGGGTTCATAGTTTCGCTAGTGTAAGTTGCGTCAACAATAATAGCATAATTGGATCACATAACTATCCCTCAACATGCAACAAAGAGTCACTCCAAAGTCACTAATAGCAGAGAACGAACGAAGAGATTATGGTAGGGTATGAAACCACCTCAAAGTTATTCTTTCCAATCAATCCGTTGGGCTATTCCTATAAGTGTCACAAACAGCCCTAGAGTTCGTACTAGAATAACACCTTAAGACACAAATCAACCAAAACCCTAATGTCACCTAGATACTCCAATGTCACCTCAAGTATCCGTGGGTATGATTATACGATATGCATCACACAATCTTAGATTCATCTATTCAACCAACACATAGAACCTCAAAGAGTGCCCCGAAGTTTCTATCGGATAATCACGACAAAAACGTGTGCCAACCCCTATGCATAGGTTCATGGGCGGAACCCGCAAGTTGATCACCAAAACATACATCAAGTGAATCACGTGATATCCCATTGCCACCATAGATATCCACGGCAAGACATACATCGAGTGTTCTCAAATCTTTAAAGACTCAATCCGATAAGATAACTTCAAAGGGGAAACTCAATTCATTACAAGAGAGTAGAGGGGGGAAGAAACATCATAGGATCCAAATATAATAGCAAAGCTCGCGATACATCAAGATCGTATCATCTCAAGAACATGAGAGAGAGAGAGAGATCAAACACATAGCTACTGGTACATACCCTCAGCCCCGAGGGAGAACTACTCCCTCCTCGTCATGGAGAGCACCGGGATGATGAAGATGGTCACCGGAGAAGGATTGCCCCCTCTGGTAGGGTGCCGGAACGGGTCTAGATTGGCTTTCGGTGTCTACGGAGGCTTCTGGCGGCGGAACTCCCGATCTATTGTGCTCCTGGATGTTTTTAGGGTATATGGAGATATATATAGGCAAAAGAAGTACGTCAGTGGGGCCACGAGGGGCTCACGAGGGTGGAGGGCGCGCCCAGGGGGTGGGCGCGCCCCCCTGCCTCGTGACCTCCATGCAGATCCCCCGACGTGCACTCCAAGTCTTCTGGGATTCTTTCCTTCCAAAAATGAGTTTCGTGAAGTTTCAGGTCAATTGGACTCCGTCTGGTTTTCCTTTTCTTTGAAACCCTAAAACAGGGTAAAAACAAAAACTGGCACTGGGCTCTGGTTTAATAGGTTAGTCCCAAAAAATGATATAAAAGTGTATAATAAAGCCCAATATAGTCCAAAATAGTAGATAATATAGCATGGAGCAATCAAAAATTATAGATACGTTGGAGACGTATCACATGGCGCGGTGGGTCGCGCCGCTGGGCCGCGGATCTTGGAGCGAGGATGCCGTCTTGACGTGGGGGAGGCTGAGGTGCTCCCTGAGCCACACGCCTCGGCGCAAGGGTGCCATCTTGTTGCGGAGGAGGCGAAGGCGCTCCGTGAGCCACGCCGCCCACAGCTGGGGGCGGGCGAGGCATCAAGAGGGATGGTGCAGGAGAGCCTCCCGCGGTGCTGACGAGCTCGACGATGTGGTCTAGCCAGTCCTTGTAGAGGTCGTCGACTGGACGGTAGCGCAGGAGCTCTCGTGCCATGAGCAGCGTGGCCTACACATCCATGGGTGTGCGTAGAGCGTGAGATGTCGAGCCGGCCGGAGTCAGCGATGAGGTGGCGGTGTGGCTGTCACGGCGCATAAAGGGATGCAGCAAAGAGGCTTGCTGCTCGTTTGCCGCCGGACTGGTGACGGCATTAGCAGGGGTGACAGAGAACGATCGGGAGGCCCGCCTACTGGGGCCGTCTGAGTGACACGGGCGGCGAGAGCGGCCCGACGCTCCGTGCGATCCCAGCGAGCGTCGGCCATGAGCTTGGTGGAGTGACAAATCGTGGGTCGACGAAGAAGAAGGCTTCAGCGTGCCCCTACCTGGCGCGCCAAATGTCGGATCTCGGGTTCCGGCAAAACCCTCAAGGTTCAAACACTGGAGTGCACACGAAGATCTCCCCCTACCAACTCACGCCCTCAACCTCGCCACGATCTCTAAGTTTAGCTCGACGAACTCGCAACACAAGAGACACAAGATTTATACTGGTTCGGGCCACCATTTTGGTGTAATACCCTACTCCAGTGTGGTGTGGTGG
Organism: Triticum aestivum; assembly: GCF_018294505.1. NCBI lineage: Eukaryota > Viridiplantae > Streptophyta > Magnoliopsida > Poales > Poaceae > Triticum > Triticum aestivum. The sequence continues at coordinate 330,732,855 of NC_057794.1, forward strand.
ATTGCCTCTCGAGATGAGGATGAACAGTACAAGGGAAAGAACAGCCTCCTGAGGTGAGGTGTTCTTGTGCTAGGTGGGTGTGTGGATGGGTTGGATCTAGTCCAAGTTGAGATGGCTGAGGCTATGTTTCGTTCGCCCCCTCCTACTGTGGTGGCTAATCCTATTTATAGAGGCCCTGATCCTCTCCCCAAATATTGAGCGGGAAGGGGGCCAACAACGGCCAATTTGAAAGGGGACAACTAGTACAAGTTATCGTGACAAAATCAGTCTTCGCCTGCCAAAGGCTCTGGTGGTGACGCCGCCTTGGGCTCCATGGTGACCTCCATCTTGCCGTCCTGCTAGTCTTGGTCTCGTTGCACCGATATGGAAACCTTTGCTTGACGCCTCGGTACTCCTCGCCTGCGCTTGCCTCCTTAGCACCAAAGAGGAAACAAGGACACTGTGCGCGCTGGCGCCCGCCTGGTCTCAATTGTCATGGCTCACATCATTGGAACATCGCGAGGTTTGCCATGCCTTGATCTTTCTGCCCCTCGCGAGCTAGCCTGGTGAGGCCGCTCACGAGGAGGTCTTGTGTCGTCCGCCTCACGAGGGTCTTGAATGCTTGTTGGTGAAGATGGGCCATACAGGCGCGCTTGCAGAGCCACGCCATGGGCCGCAGGCAGGCAAGTCTGGGGACCCCTGTTCCTAGAACGCCCACAGTCACTTACTCAATGGGTTTGGCCATGTCAGGGGATCCTCATCCGTCGTATACTCCCTCTGTTTTTATTTACTCCGCATAAAATGGAGGGAGTGGTAGTATAAATGATGCGGGCGGGGGAGAGGGAGGGACGTCTGTTTGCTCTCAACTACGGTCCTAGAAGCGAGTGAAAATGCAAGACGAAGCGTGTTCCATTCGATGAGAGACGTGGAGGGTCCAGCGTGCCGGGGTGCAACACGAACGCGACAAGAGCGATGTACAGTCAAAACCGATTGACCGGTCGTCACCGGAACCACTATTCACACCATAACCTTCGCTGTTCGGCCTACACCAGCCCCTACCCAAAAACCACACCTCCTCTCCAGTCCATTCCCCCACCTTTCGATCCCCTAGCCCGCATCAAGCTTCCCCTAGTTCGTCGGAAAGCCATGGTGCGCCACAAGATCACGTACTACAAGATGCTAATGCCGGAGCGCCGCGCAAAAATTGTGGTGGCGGTCGGCGCCACAAACCTCCGTTCCAAGCTCTCTTTGCGGCCGGCCAATCCCCAAGTTCTCTAGAGCCAAGCTATGAGGAGGAGGAAGACGATCCAATGTTCACGGTGGAGGTCGCGGCGCAAAAGACCCCTGATGGATATGAGACGATGGACGTGGACTTCGTATGGCGTCCGGGTCCCCCATGGTGTAGGCGGACCAGCGGTTAAACCTGGTGATACTAAAGGAGGACCGGGAGGCAGAGGCTCAACTCAATGCGGAGCACGCGCATGCCGCTTCCATCGAGGCTCTCCTGCAGGCGCAACCGAATGTCGTGGATGTGAACCGGGTGGCGGAGTCTCAACTTGACATGAAGCGCACGGATGCCGCTGCCATTGAGGCCCTTCTGCAGGCGGAACCGGGCGTCCTGGACTTGAACTGGGCGGCGGAGGCTCAACTCGACACGGAGCGCGCGGATATTGCTGCCGTCGAGGCCCTCCTACAGGCGGAACTAGACGTCCTAGACTTGAACCGGGAGGCGGAGGCTCAACTCGACGCGGAGCGCGCGGATGCCGCTGCCATCGAGGCCCTCCTGCAGGCAGAACCGGACGTCCTGGACTTGAACCGGGCGGTGCTCTCATCCGTGCAGAGCGCCCGCATGGTCCACGTGAACGAGTAGCTGGAGGCGGAGGACTACCATGGTGCGGAGACACACGTCGGCAGCTACGGCTGGTTCGCGCCGGCAGGCAAAGACGACAAGGCCGTCTCGTTCCGCGAGCAGTGATAGTTTTTCTTGATGTTGTTGTTTTTAGGGATCTTTTGTTGTGTAAAAACATATGTTGTTATGCAAGTCGCCTGACTTTCATCATTTGGGTCAGTCTACCATTTCAGGCGGTTGGATGAATATCCTACGTCTCCTAACCTTCTTCCTCACCTCTTCTTCCCCAACAGACCACCGCATGGGTCGTACGGATCCTCCCCAACATGCAGTTGGATAAACATACTGTATGAACAAGAATTATGTGTCAGCGGTAGGATGGCTGAGTTTGGTTTGTTCACATGCGGTAGCACGTGTCAATGAGGGTGCGTTCCCTTGGTTGGGTTTGCGGCATGCAAGAGCGACTGTGTGAGGGTGCGGTGCAACCGCGGCGTGCAGGAGCGACTGTGTGAGGGTGCGGTGCAACCGCGGCGTGCAGGAGCGACTGTGTGAGGGTGCGGTGCGACCACAACAGCCGTGCGCAAGTGTACCTCCTTCTCATTTTGAAAACTTTAGGCAAGCTTGGCAAAAATGTGTGGCGAAGTATGGCAATGCAAGGCCTAGACCCAAATAGGATACAAGTACGTACTAGGAGTACTAGTGTTAAAAAAAGGCGAGGTTTTCCTTCGCATGATTAATTGATACAAATCCTCGTTTAACGTGTCAATTAATGCGTATTTTTTTCTTCAAAGCCCAAAGAGCTAACCATCTCACTCCTCATCGCTTGATTAATGCCGCGCCATGCAAATCAACCTTCTCACTTTCGCATGCATACAAGGGTATATTAATGTCCTTGGTTGCTAGTACGAGGCAAACCCCATCAATTTTGCCTCGATTAGTGTTAATGGCCTTTTGCAAATTGTAATTTTGATATACTGGCCTTGTGTACAAAAAAATGGAGGTAGTAACTATTTGACTTCCTTCCCCATTGCGGTGACGTCAATGATATCTCGAACGTTGTGGTTTGGCAAAGTGTGTTCGACGGAGAACACCATTGAGAGAGACCATGGTAAGTCGTTCGCAAGTGCCTCCTACAAGCCGAGACAACCGCCTTATTTGCATCCAGGGAGTCCATTGAACCAAAGGACGTGTAAATGTACTAGTACTACTAGTACACAATAGCATCGTCCATCCAGCTTAGTGCGGTGAGGTGGTTTCTCGAAGAAGATGATGGAGAAGCGGAGTCAGTGAAGAGTTAAATGATGGTTGCTTCGTCCGTGCTTTGTGATTTGACGCCTCACTGCTTTGTGATTTGTGATAGAAGGGACGGAGGAGTAGACTCTGTGCTCTATACTGTACATGCGTCCAAGCACGGGAGAAAGAGGAGAGACATTGCATTTTTTCTATTCCTTCAATCAATCAATCAGGGAGCTTCGGTTCCATCTTTTTGGCTTTGGCAGCACCGTCCACAATGGTTCCCATTGATGACAAAAGCTATTTTCACATTTGGCTACACATTGTGGATGCCCTTAACCGTACCACTTGGTTTTGCTCCTCTGTGCTATCTATACAAATCTCAATTATATTGTTCTAAAAAATTATAGAATCAAGATTAGTAAAAAAGGAGGTGATTTTGTCGCGCGGATGGTGGGGGAGGTTTCTTATTTTAGAGGACGTTGGCCTGGCGGTTTGCTAACATGCGGTCCCACGTATCAGTGCTTTACCAAGCCGATCCATGTCCCACATGAGGCAGAACAACGGCAGAAGCAACACGTGGTTAAAAGATGAGGGAGAAGCGGATTCAGCAACGAGTGAAATAATGGTTGCTACGTCCCTCCAACTTCTTTTTTAGCATTATTACTTCGTCCCTCCAACTTAACTGCAGGAAAGGTGTAGCTTTGTGATTTGACGCCTCATTGCTCATTACTACGCCGACGCCATGACTGTGGTGCTTCACCCCTGCTGCTCTGCACTGTATTTCGGTATGGCACGTGGACCCGGTAGCTTGATGTCCCACATGTCGGTGAAAGGGACTAGAACATTTATGAAAGCGAGCGCTCCACTCTTACGATGGAGGAGGACACGACACGGCGGCCCAGTGGACTGTTACTTGTATTGTATATAGTACTACTATAGTTTTGCTGTTTCGCATGATCCATCGATACAAACCCGATTAAACAGGAAAGGGCGGGATTTTTCCCGCACGGTAGATATACTGGCCATACATTTCAAAGGCAATTTTAATGTATGCAAACTGAATAATTAAGTAACAATATGATATCTAGTAAAACTAAAAACACATATGATTTATTGTGTTAGAGTGCAGTAGTAGTGTTGTATTGCATAGTTGATAGATGTAACATGCGAGAACGTGTAGAGATATAGTTTTGGAGGGCCTACAGAGAGAAAAGTGTAATACAGTCACCGGACTTCAGAATACGCTCATTACGGTCACTTTATACGTTTTGCGGTGATTATACGGTCACTTGCTCACCATTCAGCATCGGATTGCACTCTGTTGACCGGCCAAATAGTCTACGTGGCACCATGTTGACTAGTTAAATTGACCACGTTCCTTGTGGGTCCCACCTATCAGTTCGCATAGGAAAAAGGTCAGATAAACACAAATTTACGCAGGTGCAACAAGACTCCAACCCTTGCGCGGGAACCACCTGGTTGTGTATGTGTCTGTCAGGGCCTGATGTGTGCGCATGCATGTGTAGGTTGAGCACTTGAGCGTGAGAGTGTGTGTTGGACGTGTGGTGTGTGCATGCATGTGTGCGTGTGTGCGTGTGAGTGTTGCGTGCGTGCGTGGCTGTGTGTGCACGTGTGGGTGTTGCATGCGTGCGTGGCTGCATGTGTGAGTGTTGCGTGCATGCATGCAGTTTGTGTGCATGCGTGCGTGTGTGTATAATCACCGCACCAGCTCATGTGTGTTAAAACAGACGGCTCAGCATACCAACACAAGGCCACCTTGCATTGTCCATTGTGCCCGCGGTCATGACTTCGAACCACCGTCCAATTTTTTTGTTGTTGTTTGTTTTCATTCTTACTAGCAAGATGCTCGTGCGTTGCACGTAACATCAAGATGCATTTGTATGACTAGTTTATCTTGTGAGAGAAAAGGATGAACGAGAGAAGGCCTTATTTGCAAATGTGGAGAGGTGTGTGGGTACCTTTTTGCAAAATTGCCATAGTTTCCTTCCTATCCGTCAGATATAAATCGGACAACCTATATTGCAGGATGGCAGGCACACCATCATCACCAACTCTGTTTTTATAAGAGTGTAGAGTAGATACAAGCCGACAGGTCGGCCCAATGGTAGTGAGATAATGTGATGCAACACTAGAGGTGCCACGTGGAGCGTTTAACTGGTCAACTAGTCGTGTCTTGAGCAAATACAGAGTTGTACGGTGAGCCCGTGACTGTATAATAACCACAAAACGTAAATGGTGACCGTAATGAGTGGATTCTGAAGTCCAATGTACGTATCGTGCTTTCACTTCAAATATAATGCTCGTCATTGTATATATCGCGAGAGAAAGATGAAACATGCGTGAATGTGTTGGGGGCGTACTTTTAGAAGACCTGGAAATAGTTTGTGTGAGTACGTGAAAGAGGCGTAGAGGGGGTGTATGCGATGGAGAGAGCGATGCTCTTCGTTTCTCTTTATTATGACTAACTTTATATATAGTATAAAAATATAAAAATTCAAAGTGCGTAATAGATATCATTGTGAGCACCATGCAATGCAAATTAACGTTCATACTCCTCCATATAACTTTGTAATGTTGTATATATGTACAAATTCTAAAATAATTTTTTGCCACACTATATTCAAAAGGAATGTTGTATGCGAAATAAACGTGAAGAGAGGGCTTTTTAGATCAATGGGGTACGTGGTGTAACATGTGTGAATGTGTAGTTGATGTATTTGGCAGGGCCTAGAGAGGTATGTTTGTGTATTAAGTATTCGGAAGAGGCATGGATAGAGGGGCCGGCAGGGGGAGGGGGCGTGGGAGAGATAGCACGACAAATAGAGAGGTCTAGAGAGAGAGAGAGACGAATATGATGTCACGGCGAGAGATTCCCTTGAGTGTGTATATACAGGGGGGATAGAGGCACAAGGTGAATTTTTGTGTGTGTGGTGTTTGTGTTGGTATGTGTGGGTGTGAGAAGATAACGAGACCTGGGGGCAGAGGGTGTGTCACCGCGTGAGGTCCGTTGGGACGAGGTGAGGCCCTTGGTTCGATTCCGTCCTGCGCCACATTGATCGGCCCGTGATGCATTTAGGGATACCCATGGATGACTAGTCGTACAAGACAAAGATAGCAGAATCGTGAAGGACTCTGTGTCCACTGACAAAGCCGGCTAGGATTTGTAACCCTAAGTCCTCGAACTGAGGTAACCCCTTATATCTGATATTACTATTCATCCAACCTAACTTTAAGGGGCATCCTACATAATGCTCTGCTAGAATCATACTCGTTGATTAGGAAGAGAGGTGTGAGACAATGCGTGAGAGACAGGCCTAAAGATAATGTGCGTACAGGAGACACGTAGGCAGGTCTATGTATATAGAAATGGGTCGATGGGAATTGTGTGTGTGTATGCTTGTGAGAGGAAGAGTGCTTGTGATAAAGGTTAGTGAAAATAGTCGTAAATGGTTAGGAGAGGGAGGGAGGGTTATATCGAGAGCATGTCTGCGAGAAAGACACCTCGGGAGAGAGTGTGTGAGGATGTGTGAGAGACCACCGATGGAGAGTGAAACTACACGTAAAAGACTGATGTACACATTGATTAAAGATATAAAGTGTACCCAAATATTAGGATGGGATCATGATATTTGCAATTCGCGTAAGGAACGGTCATTGATCCATCAGACATCTAGATTCTATCAAATTTGAGCATGTCTATGTTATTATTCGACATAATTGATCCACATAGTTAGTATTTTGAACTCCAGACAATGCATCGCTTTAGCAATTGAATATAAACGTTAGTATAGTTCATGTTGTGTGTGTAAAGCACATTATACATATGGAAGTTACACAATGAACATTATAAATAGCTAGCTATGAACTAGCATACATTTGAATTCAACTTAAGGTGGTTTAAAACATTCGAATTCAACATGAAGTCCATTCAATTATTTGAATTCGATATCATGGCATTTGTAAATTATACTTAAATTATGGGGGCACCAATCTTTTCTCTGCTTTTGTACATAATAGAATATATAGTCGTGTACACAATAGATTCAAATTTAGCTCCTCCATTCCAAAATAATCGTAGTTATAGGATTTCAAGTGTCAAAATTTCAAAAATAAGCGGATAATTTAATGAGGTTTTCAAACATACAAGGTCAAATTTAACGTTGTCTATTTAGGTCAATCCTCAAAGTTCAAGTGTACTCTAAACGTGAATGATTATGTTTCAAAATTTCGAACGAAGCGCCAAAAGAGCCTCGACTCGCCCGAAACCGCGTGAGACCAATGTTTGGTAGAAGGAAATTACTTTTCTAATTCCAACCCATGAAACCTACTGGCCCGACGTCCAAAGGTCTAAACCGGGATAGGTTTGTAGCTTCTTCTAGACGCCACGCAACCGCCTCCGAAAAATATTCATACACAATGGCTGCCTAAGCACACATGCGCGCGAGTGAAATCGCTCCCGCCCACTATTTGGGACACCTGGGATTACCATCCTACCCCCGACCCACAGTAGGTCCGAAATTTTAGAGGGGGCAAAGTTTGTACTTTCCCCAAATTTCAAACAAGTGCGTCCCATCTGTTCAAAAAAGCAAAAAAACAAGCGTGTCCCAGACTGAAACATGGTTCTCCCTTAGCTCCCCCCCCCCCCCCCCCCCGTCTGATTCCCCATTCATTCTCTGTGGGCGCCAAAACTACCTCTCCACCAGCCGCGAAACCCCGGTGTCCTCCTTCCGCCACCCCACCCCACCCATCAACCGCCGCCCTCCTCCATCACGCCGGAGCTGATACCCCGACGTCGTTGTCCACCTCAACCTCAACAGCAACACCCTCCATGGCTAGTAGTTGAAGCCGAAGTCGAGTTGTCCGTACCCAAGCCAGTTCAACCACATCGTCCTACGCCTCACCGCTGCCGCTTCAACTTCGCCATCGTCCACCGCACTGGAGCTGTTCCTTCTACTCCTTCCTTCACCGCCTCGGATCTGCTTCCCCTCCGCCGACATACGGCCACGACAACACAGTCAACAATTTGGCCATGGGTTCATCCAAGGCTGCACCCTCCTCCAAAACATCGGTTCCCCCGGCAAAAAGAACATCGCCGCGACATATGAAGGACACAACACTGGCAACCGGAAATGGTACTCCTCTTCCCTTATTCGTGCAAATCTTACGTGTTTGCTTGCACGGTATTCATCCCACAGAAGACACTAGTTGACCGCTTCTTCTTGATACTAGATATTCCTAGTAACTCGCGATGCACAAGGTTTCTCCTCATATACTATTTCACCTTAGCTAGAGGTTCGTCGCTCCCTGGATTTTAATTCCTGGTCAGTTGATTCCCAATTAACGGAAGCATTCCACGGCGTAACAGACGCTAGTCCGTCTATTACGCCGGGGAAGCAGAACCTTGGTGTTTATCTTAGGGGCCTGTGGGGCCTAGAGATGCTGGCGTCCGATCTGGAGGTCGGCCGGGATTAAAGGGATGGCCTGGGGGCGCTGCCAAGCATGGCGGTGGTGTGAGGTCGAGGGGAGGGCGGGGCAGCGGAGGCAGGGATCTATGCCGATGGTCGCTGGCAGTTGGAGAAAGATTGTCAACAGTGGCTGGCGGGAGGTAGACGAAGGCCATCTGCCCGTTCCTCATAGACCGGACGGTTCATAAAAAATTGACTGGCCTATTTATTTTCAGTCGACTGTTATTTTGATAGGACCACATGTGGTGGTGTGCTGGAGGAGTACCTGCATTTCCCAGCCATCCATGTGCTCATATATTACAAAATCATACGGAGTAGAATCTAATTTTGTTTGCCATGCAATGTTGTAGAGCTATCATATGTCTCTTGTCATTTATTTTTCAGCCACCTGCTATCTGCTACTTTTACAGTGCACTAGTTCTGCACACACTTCACCCATACTCTCACTATTGTGTTTTTATGCAAGGGTATTTCATACCCTGCTGCCGAAGCAGAAAAGAAAAGAGAGAAGTCACTCTAGCGTGGTACGTGGTGATACGTCTCCAACGTAAATATATTTTTTGATTGTTCCATCCTATTATATTATCAACCTTGGATGCTTTATATGCATTTATATGCTATTTTATATGATTTTTGGGACTAACCTATTAACCTAGAGCCCAGTGCCAGTTTCTGTTTTTTTCCTTGTTTTAGAGTATCACAGAAAAGGAAAATCAAACAGAGTCCAATTGACCTGAAACTTCATGGAACTTATTTTTGGACCAGAAGAAGCCCACGGAGTATCGGAGATGGACCAGGAGAGTCCTAGGCTGCCCACGAGGGTGGGGGCGCGCCCCCTGCCTCGTGGACAGCCTGGAGGTCCACCGACGTACTTCTTCCTCCTATATATACCCATATACCCTAAAAACTTCGAGGAGCAGAATAGATCGGGAGTTCCGCCGCCAGAAGCCTCCGTAGCCACCGAAAACCAATCTAGACCCATTTCGGCACCCTTCCGGAGGGGGAACCCTTCACTGGTGGCCATCTTCATCATCACGGCGCTCTCCATGACGAGGAGGGAGTAGTTCTCCCTCGGGGCTGAGGGTATGTACTAGTAGCTATGTGTTTGATCTCTCTCTCTCGTGTTCTTGAGGTGATACGATCTTGATGTATCGCGAGCTTTGCTATTATAGTTGGATCTTATGATGTTTCTCCCCCTCTACTCTCTTGTAATGGATTGAGTTTTCCCTTTGAAGTTATCTTATCGGATTGAGTCTTTAAGGATTTGAGAACACTTGATGTATGTCTTGCGTGGGATACCCGTGGTGATAATGGGGTATTCTATTGATCCACTTGATGTATGTTTTGGTGATCAACTTGCGGGTTCCGCCCATGAACCTATGCATAGGGGTTGACACACGTTTTTGTCTTGACTCTTCGGTAGAATCTTTGGAGCACTCTTTGAAGTACTTTGTGTTGGTTTGAATAGATGAATCTGAGATTGTGTGATGCATATCGTATAATCATACCCACGGATACTTGAGGTGACATTGGAGTATCTAGGTGACATTAGGGTTTTGGTTGATTTGTGTCTTAAGGTGTTATTCTAGTACGAACTCTATGATAGATTGAACGGAAAGAATAGCTTCGTGTTATTTTACTACGAACTCTTGAATAGATCGATCAGAAAGGATAACTTTGAGGTGGTTTCATACCCTACCATAATCTCTTCGTTTGTTCTCCACTATTAGTGACTTTGGAGTGACTCTTTGTTGCATGTTGAGAGATAGTTATATGATCCAATTATGTTATTATTTTTGAGAGAACTTGCACTAGTGAAAGTATGAACCCTAGGCCTTGCTTCCTAGCATTGCAATACCGTTTGTGCTCACTTTTACCATTAGTTACCTTGCTGTTTTTATATCTTCAGATTACAAAAACCTATATCTACCATCCATATTGCACTTGTATCACCATCTCTTCACCGAACTAGTGCACCTATACAATTTACCATTGTATTGGGTGTGTTGGGGACACAAGAGACACTTTGTTATTTGGTTGCAGGGTTGCTTGAGAGAGACCATCTTCATCCTACGCCTCCCACGGATTGATAAACCTTAGGTCATCCACTTGAGGGAAATTTGTTACTGTCCTACAAACCTCTGCACTTGGAGGCCCAACAACATCTACAAGAAGAAGGTTGTGTAGTAGACATCAAGTTCTTTTCTGGCGCCGTTGCCGGCGAGGTTAGTGCTTGAAGGTATATCTTTAGATCTTGCAATCGAATCTTTTTGTTTCGTGTTTTAGCACTAGTTTAGTTTATAAAAGAAAACTACAAAAAAATGGAATTGAGTTTGCCTCATACAGTTCATCTTTTTAATATCTTTCATGAGAATGATGTAAAGGAAAATTGTGCTCAAATGCTAGAAAAAGAAGTCTATAAAATGTTTGGCACTAAATCTTTGAATGATGAGCATGATTGCAATGTTGTTAGTTTGAACTCCTTGAATATCCATAGTACTAATGATGATTGCACTAGTTATGATGAAAATGTCTCCTATAAACATGTCAATTTTTGTGGAGTGCATAGAGTTTGCAAGTACACACCAATTAGGGAAGATAGATTTTGCAAGAGGCGTAAGTACTTAGAAACTAAATGGTTGCAAGAAAGGCTAGATGTTTGTGCTGAAAATTTATATTTTCTTAGCCGTACTTGTGAACTTTGCAATGAACGTGGTCATTTAACCATTCGATGCAAATTGTTTCATGATCTAATTGTTTCCAAAAATTGTGCTTACTTGATTTCCCTTGCACATCATAATGAACTTAGTTTGCTTATGGGTTATGAAGAAATGAAACATATAACTAACTATCTTCCATTATTTTCCCGTGATAAACTTCTTGATTTTGATCTAGAGGAAATTTATATGTATTGTGCGGTGAATTGTATTGAAAATCCTTATATTGCCAATTACATAAAGAAAAGAAAACAAATAGAAGATGAAGAGAATACTAATGAAAGGGAAGAGACTTCTCAATATCCTCCTCTTATTTCTTATGATGAATCAGGTAACGAGGAGGAGCCTTCTATTCAACCAATCTCATTAATAAGGAGCTCCAAAAAGAGGGTTGAACCCACACATGATGTGAAGAAAAAAAATAAAAGACGGATAAGTAAAGGTGAAAAGATATCCCTCCCAAATGATGTTGCTCCTATTACTCATTGTGATGATGATAATTGTTATACTATTGGTGCGATCCATACTATCAATGATGGGAGTGATTATGCTTATGATATGAAAAGGCCTAAGCTTGGGGATGCTACGTTTAATGAAGATGATATTTGTAGTCTCCCAAGTTTGATATGCAAATTTATAATGATGATAGCATGCCTCCTACTTATGATGATTATATTGATGAAAGTGGGTTTGGAAGAGTGTCAACTTTAGGAAGTAATGATCCCACTATTTTGGAAGATGTTGAATCTTATTATGATAATTATGAAAGTGGATTTGGAGGTCGTGACTTTATTTAGTGATGATTCCACTATCTTGGAAGAGGTTTCAATCGATTATGATGAGAACAAAGTTGCTACTTATGATAATTATTGCGATGACACTTATGCTATAAAGAGTAGTGATGATTATATTTATAAAACTTGTCATGATTATGATTACCCCTTTTCTGAATATTACTCTTTTAATGTGGAAACAATTTATAGTATTCGAGTCTCTTATGATACTCAAACTATTCCGAATGAGAAGAATTTTGCTTATGTGGAGAGTAGTAAATTTTCTATGCTTGTAGATCATGAAAAGAATGCTTTAGGTGCTGGTTATATTGTTTAATTCATTCATGATGCTACTGAAAATTATTATGAGGGAGGAATATATGCTTGTAGGAATTGCAATAATATCAAGTTCCCTCTCTATGTGCTTAAAGTTTTAAAGTTATGCTTGTTTTGCCTTCCTATGCTAGTTGATTATTGCTCCCATAAGTTGTTTGCTCAAAAAATCACCATGCATAGGAAGTGGGTTAGACTTAAATGTGCTAGTCATATTCTTAAAGATGCTCTCTTTATGTTTCAATGCTTATCCTTTATGTGAGCATCATTGAAATCATCATGCCTAGCTAGGGGAGTTAAACGATAGCGCTTGTTGGGAGGCAACCCGATTTTATTTGTGTACCTTGCTTTTGGCTCCTGTTTAGTAATAAATAATTTATCTAGCCTCTGTTATGATTGAGTTTTTATGTTTTAATTAGTGTTTGTGCCAAGTAGAACCGTTGGGAAGACTTGGGGAAAGTCTTGTTGATCTTGCTGTAAAAAACAGAAACTTAAGCGCTCACGCGAATTGCTGCCATTTTTTATTGGAGAGTGATATTTAGTTAATTATTTTTTAAGATGATTAATAGATAAATTCCTCACATCCAGTAATTTATTTTATAATTTTTGGGGTTCCAGAAGTTTTCGTTGGTTACAGGTTACTACAGACTGTTCTGTTTTTGACAGGTTCTGTTTTTCATGTGTTGTTTACTTATTTTGATGAATCTATGGCTAGTAAAAGAGTTTATAAACCATAGATAAGTTGGAATACAGTAGATATTACACCAATATTAATTTAGAATGAGTTCACAACAGTACCTAAGTGGTGATTTATTTTCTTATACTAACGGAGCTCACGAAGATTTTCTTTTAAGTTTTGTGTTGTGAAGTTTTCAAGTTTTGGGTAAAGATTAGATGGACTATGGAATAAGGAGTGGCAAGAGCCTAAGCTTGGGGATTCCCAAGGCACCCCAAGGTAATATTCAAGGACAACCAAGAGCCTAAGCTTGGGGATGCCCCGGAAGGCATCCCCTCTTTCGTCTTCGTTCATCGGTAACTTTACTTGGAGCTATATTTTTATTTACCACATGATATGTGTTTTGCTTGGAGAGTCATTTTAGTTTATTTAGCTTTGCTTGCTGATTGAATAAAATACCAAGATCTGAAATTCTTAAATGTTAGAGATTCTTCATATAGTTGTATAATTATTCGACTACTCATTGATCTTCACTTATATCTTTCAGAGTAGTTTGTTGTTGCTCTAGTGCTTCACTTATATCTTTTAGAGCACGATGGTAGTTTTATTTTGAAGAAATAGATGAACACTCGTGCTTCACTTATATTATTTTGAGAGTCCTAAACAGTATGGTAATTTGCTTTGCTTATGAATTTAGTCCTAATATGATGGGCATCCAAGAGGGATATAATAAAAACTTTCATATAAAGTGCATTCAATACTATGAGAAGTTTGATACTTGATAATTGTTTTGAGATATGGAGATGGTGATATTAGAGTCATGCTAGTTGAGTAGTTGTGAATTTGAGAAATACTTGTGTTGAAGTTTGTGATTCCCGTAGCATGCACGTATGGTGAACCGTTATGTGACGAAGTCGGAGCATGGTTTATTTATTGATTGTCTTCCTTATGAGTGGCAGTCGGGGATGAGCGATGGTCTTTTCCTACCAATCTATCCCCCTAGGATCATGCGCGTAATACTTTGTTTCGATAACTAATAGATTTTTGCAATAAGTATGTGAGTTCTTTATGACTAATGTTGAGTCCATGGATTATACGCACTCTCACCCTTCGACCATTGCTAGCCTCTCTAATACCGCGCACCTTTCGCCGGTATCATACACCCACCATATACCTTCCTCAAAACAGCCACCATACCTACCTATTATGGCACTTCCATAGCCATTCCGAGATATATTGCCATGCAACTTTTCACCGTTCCGTTTATTATGACACACTTCATCATTGTCATATTGCCTTGCATGATCATGTAGTTGACATCGTATTTGTGGCAAAGCCACCATGCATAATTTATCATACATGTCACTCTTGATTCATTGCCCATCCCGATACACTGTCGGAGGCATTCATATAGAGTCATATCTTGTTCTAGTATCGAGTTGTAAATAAATAGAAGTGTGATGATCATCATTAATAGAGCATTGTCCCAAAAAAAGAGAAAGGACAAATAAAGAAAGGACAAATAAAAAAATCCAAATAAAAAATAAAAGGGACAATGCTACTATCCTTTTTTCCACACTTGTTCTTCAAAGTAGCACCATGATCTTCATGATAGAGAGTCTCTTATTTTGTCACTTTCATATACTAGTGGGAAATTTTCATTATAGAACCTGGCTTGTATATTCCAATGATGGGCTTCCTCAAAATGCCCTAGGTCTTCGTGAGCAAGTGAGTTGGATGCACACCCACTTAGTTCCTTTTGTTGAGCTTTCATATACTTATAGCTCTAGTGCATCCATTGCATGGCAATCCCTACTCACTCACATTGATATCTATTGATGGGCATCTCCATAGCCCGTTGATACGCCTAGTTGATGTGAGACTATCTTCTCCTTTTTGTCTTCTCCACAACCACCATTCTATTCCACATATAGTGCTATGTCCATGGCTCACTCTCATGTATTGCGTGAAGATTGAAAAAGTTTGAGAACATCAAAAGTATGAAACAATTGCTTGGCTTGTCATCGGGGTTATGCATGATTTAAATATTTTGTGTGGTGAAGATGGAGCATAGCCAGACTATATGATTTTGTAGGGATAGCTTTCTTTGGCCATGTTATTTTGAGAAGACATAATTGCTTTGTTAGTATGCTTGAAGTATTATTATTTTTATGTCAATATTAAACTTTTGTCTTGAATCTTATGGATCTGAATATTCTTGCCACAATAAGGAGAATTACATGGATAAATATGATAGGTAGCATTCCACATCAAAAATTCTGTTTTTATCATTTACCTACTCGAGGACGAGCAGGAATTAAGCTTGGGGATGCTGATATGTCTCCAACGTATCTATAATTTTTTATTGTTCCATGCTATTATATTATCAACCTTGGATGTTTTATATGCATTTATATGTTATTTTATATGATTTTTGGGACTAACCTATTAACCTAGAGCCCAGTGCCAGTTTCTGTTTTTTCCTTGTTTTAGAGTATCGCAGAAACGGAAAATCAAACGGAGTCCAATTGACCTGAAACTTCATGGAACTTATTTTTGGACCAGAAGAAGCCCACGGAGTATCAGAGATGGACCAGGAGAGTCCGGGGCTGCCCACGAGGGTGGGGGCGCGCTGAGAGTCCGGGGCTGCCCACGAGGGTGGGGGCGCACCCACCCCCTGGGCGCGCCCCCTGCCTCGTGGACAGCCCGGAGGTCCACCGACGTACTTCTTCCTCCTATATATATACCCATATACCCTAAAAACATCGAGGAGTAGAATAGACTGGGAGTTCCACCGCCAGAAGCCTCCGTAGCCACCGAAAACCAATCTAGACCCGTTCCGGCACCCTGCCGGAGGGGGGAACCCTTCACCGGTGGCCATCTTCATCATCCCGACGCTCTCCATGATGAGGAGGGAGTAGTTCTCCCTTGGGGCTGAGGGTATGTACCAGTAGCTATGTGTTTGATCTCTCTCTCTCTCTCTCG
The DNA here is from genome assembly GCF_018294505.1 of Triticum aestivum. NCBI lineage: Eukaryota > Viridiplantae > Streptophyta > Magnoliopsida > Poales > Poaceae > Triticum > Triticum aestivum. The sequence goes on from NC_057794.1 coordinate 330,748,889, forward strand.
TGTTCTTGAGGTGATACGATCTTGATGTATCGCGAGCTTTGCTATTATAGTTGGATCTTATGATGTTTCTCCCCCTCTACTCTCTTGTAATGGATTGAGTTTTCCCTTTGAAGTTATCTTATCGGATTGAGTCTTTAAGAATTTGAGAACACTTGATGTATGTCTCGCGTGGGATACTCGTGATGACAATGGGGTATTCTATTGATCCACTTGATGTATGTTTTGGTGATCAACTTGCGGTTCCGCCCATGAACCTATGCATAGAGGTTGACACACGTTTTCGTCTTGACTCTCCGGCAGAATCTTTGGGGCACTCTTTGAAGTACTTTGTGTTGGTTTGAATAGATGAATATGAGATTGTGTGATGCATATCGTATAATCATACCCACGGATACTTGAGGTGACATTGGAGTGTCTAGGTGACATTAGGGTTTTGGTTGATTTGTGTCTTAAGGTGTTATTCTAGTACGAACTCTATGATAGATTGAATGGAAAGAATAGCTTCGTGTTATTTTACTACGGACTCTTGAATAGATCGATCAAAAAGGATAACTTTGAGGTGGTTTCGTACCCTACCATAATCTCTTCGTTTGTTCTCCGCTATTAGTGACTTTGGAGTGACTCTTTGTTGCATGTTGAGAGATAGTTATATGATCCAATTATGTTATTATTGTTGAGAGAACTTGCACTAGTGAAAGTATGAACCCTAGGCCTTGTTTCCTAGCATCGTAATACCGTTTGTGCTCACATTTACCATTAGTTACCTTGCTGTTTTTATATCTTCAGATTACAAAAACCTATATCTACCATCCATATTGCACTTGTATCACCATCTCTTCGCCGAACTAGTGCACCTATACAATTTACCATTGTATTGGGTGTGTTGGGGACACAAGAGACTCTTTGTTATTTGGTTGTAGGATTGCTTGAGAGAGACCATCTTCATCCTACGCCTCCCACGGATTGATAAACCTTAGGTCATCCACTTGAGGGAAATTTGCTACTGTCCTACAAACCTCTGCACTTGGAGGCCCAACAACGTCTACAAGAATAAGGTTGTGTAGTAGGCATCACGTGGCTAGGCCAGACACGTTTCAGCATTATAAAGGATGAAGTGTCAGCAAATGGAGATGGTAAACGTAGCTCTGGAGTTGATGACCTCGCTCGCGATGAACCACCATCCCAGGTGCTTGCTTTAACTTCGCGGTGTCATATGTGGTTGCATGTTGCATATGGTGTCTAGCTTGTATTCGAAAGGCCGAAGTCGGTCTTTATTAAGATAAGGAAAGATATTTTTTACATGAACCACCATCCCGGGAGCACCAGAAGAAAAATAGCTAGTCAGGGCACTGGTCGAGCCAGTGACAAGCCCAGCACAGACAGGCATCACCTGGAAGCCGACTAAAAAGCCACAATGGTGGCGAAGCAGCCCACCTCCCACCAGGCTCTCAGGTCCTCGACGATCATGCTCACCACTCCAGTCGGATGTCTAGCTTGTATTGCTTCCAATTTGGTTAAATTGCATCTGCTTAGCTTACACATTATACCTTTGAATATGACATGCCTTCTTGTTTTTGGTACATACTAATACATTTTTCTATTAACCATGTTCTTACATCAAACTAATGTTCTTGTGTATCCCTCATCAATCACTTATGATGAGACAGTCACCCCAGTCGGTTACTTTGAGAAAAGATCCTCTTTTGAAGAATGCAGTGTCAGCCTCCCCACATGATTCTCAAGAAATAGCAAGGCTAGATGAAGATAGTGAATGTAGCTCTATAGATGATTACCGCATTTCCCCTACACCAGCATCGCAGGTGCTTTCTCTAACTTGGCAGCGTGATATGTGGTTGCATGTTGCATATGGTGTCTAGACTGTAATTCTTCCAATCTAGTTAAATTGCATGTGTTGTTCTGATTAGTTTATACATTATACCTGCTAATGTGACATGCCTTCCTGTTTTTAGTACATAGTACATCTGTCTATTAAGTGTGTCCTTACATAAAAGTATTGTTTTTTGTATCCCGCGTGAATCAATATGACGAGACACCTTTAGTATTTGCAGTGTAATATTAGTTGCATCTTCCATATGATTTATAGCATGTACTGCTTCTAATTTGTTGAAACGCCATTTATGATGGGACGCTTTTAACTTGGCAGAGTCATATTGGCTGCATCTTTCATGTGGTGTCTAGCTTGCATTGCTTCTTATTTGTTGAAATGTCTTCTGCTTAGTTTACACAAACAGTTGTGAATATGCCATGTCGTCCTATTTTTCGTACATATTCCATCCTAGTATCATGTGTTTGCCTTACATCAAAGTAGTGGTCGTCAGTACCATGCACGAATGAGTTCTAAAGAGTGAATTATATTGCTTTTTCTTGTCGGTTTTACTTGACAATTCAAAATCAATAAAGCGGAAGGAAAGTAGCAAGGTAGCGGATATAGGTGCTCCTTCCAAACAGAGGGCCTCTATAGATTCTACTCCGCCACCCCCAAGAACATTTGCAAGACAACACATGCATAGACACTCAACGTAGTTGTGTTGATGATGAGCACGTCTCCCCTAGTGCACCATCACAGGTGCTCCCTCTAACTTGGCACTATTATATGTGGTTGCATGTTATGTATGATGTCTAACGTGTATTGCTTCTAATTTTGTTGAATTCCATCTGCTTACTTTACACATTATACTTGTGAATAAGACATGTGTACCTGTTTCTAGAACATACAATATCTGTCTATCACACCATGTTCTTACATCAAAGTACTACTATTGTGTAACCTGCAACAATCACTTATCATAAGACACGTTTGACTTGGGAGTGTGATATAGGTTACATCTTGCATTCTTTTCTAGCTTGTACTACTTCTAGTTTGTTGAAATGGCACTTATGACAAGATAGTTTTAACTTGGTAGAGTGATATTCGTTGCATCTTTCATATGGTGTCTAGCTTTCATTGCTTCTAATTAGTTGAAATGCCTTCTCCTTAGTTTACACATCATAAGCTATGAATATGCAATGCTGTGAATATGCAGTGGCACTAATGACGAGAGATCTTTAACTTGGTAGTGTGATGTTGTTTGCATCTTGCATATGATTTATTTCTTGTACTGCTTCACATTTGTTTAAACGCCATTTATGACGAGACACTGTTAACTTGGCAGAGCGATATTTGTAGCATCTTTCATATGGTGTCTACCTTCCATTGCATTGCTACTAATTTAGTGAAATGTCTTCTGCTTAGTTTACACATCATAGTTTTGCTTATCTCATGTCGTCCTGTTTTTCGTACATATTACATCCTCCTATCATGTGGTTGTCTAACATCAAAGTTTAGTTCGTCTGTATCACGCATCAATTTATTCTGAAGAACTAAATTGTTATTCGTTTTTCTTGTCGGCTTGACTTAACATGGCACAGAGAAAGAGGAAGGAACATAGAATGATAGGAAAAAGGAAGCGGAAGAATCATGCAGATTATGCTGGTAATGATGGTGCAATAGAAGGTCAAAGTCCAGCGAAAATTGTACAATAGAGTATCCCGTGCTACACGAGCTGCAGAACAAGGCAAACAGAAACCAATAGCTGCCACCAAACAAGCAGAGACAACCCTAGTTGTTGCAACACCTTCCATAGTACCACTAGCTGCACGAGTTACTCATTGGTCAACTCAGCTAGCAGCACATTCCCGAGCTCCCTTGCCACCTGACACTACTTCCGAAGCACTCTTTACACGAGACGAGTTGGCAAGATCAGATGAACTTTGTGAGCTTCAACAGCAAGAAGGTAGTTGTTGGAGTCAAGTTACAGTTGCATGCTTTTTTATATGTAGTCTCACAGTTTGATGTACACTAACACTTCCTATGTTCGTTGTTGGACTAGCACCTAAGAGCAAGAGGAAACAAATATCAGTGATAATGCTCGATAGGTTAACTAAATCTAGAGGAGGAAGAATGACGATCCGTTTTGAGGCAGGTTTAAAAAGGCCACGTGATGCTACAGAGTCAGCCAAGTTAGTATCAGAGGCAGCGGTTGCCGTTAGGTGTCATGTACGTATCCTCCCAACATGGATTCAGTACAGGAATGACAAAGACGAAACCCAGTTCAACACCTTCCTCGACCATTTATCTATAAGTATGGTTATGTATGGAAACTAGTAATATCGTCTTGCTCCATCCCATACTTCCTAGGTTGCTGATAATGAGACTTCCATAATTTTCAACAGATGAGGTTCAAGTTGGATAGCCAGGATGATGCAACCAGACAAGCTTGCACCCATGTTTTCAAGTCTGCTCTGCGACGGTATCGGTATAACTTGAGGAAAACTCACTTTGAAGGCAAGGCTAACAGTGAACTTTCCCAAACATCTCCAGTGGAAAATATACCGGATGAAGACTGGAGAGGCCTTATTAAACACTGGTCTGATCCAAAGTATCAGGTACATATTATATATATATATATGTGTGTGTGTGTGTGTGTGTGTGTGTGTGTGTGTGATCAGATCACATGTTGAAGTCCTATTTACGCATGTGCCTCACAAATCTATCTTCTTGTAGGTGAACTGTTCAAAGAACAAGGCGAACCTTAGGAAAGTGAAATTCCAATAGACGACAGGATCTTGTAGCTATATTACACACTGCGAGGCTCTTGTAATTAGCTGCTATTTCACTCTTTTCGTTGTACCATATTATCGGATCTATATTGACTTGTTCCAAATGCAGAGGAAAGCCCGCAAGGACCAAAAAGTACCTGAACCAAATGTTGTGGAAATCTTCAAGGACTGTCACACCAGCAAGACGAAGGGCATGACTACACCAGTCAAAGCCGCTGTTGTAAGTCCTTAATCCTCATGCCTTTTAACTACTACTTACTCTGACTTGTGCCTTGAACTGCATGGTTTTCAGCCGATGTTTATTACTCTTTTCAATTTTATACACAATTTTCTTAGCGTATCATTGCGCCTTACAAGGTTTAAAAGAGAGGAGTTATGTTCCTTTGATCTTGATCTGTAATCTAGTTTCGTGCTGGACTTGCCCACACAATGTTACAATTGCATGTTTGTATGTTCTCAGTTGTTTTATGATATGAATGATGTCATACTATGCTTACCGTATTATAAACTTTGTCTCTTTATCCTTAGCTGTCAATACAATGTGAAGAAATATACAATACAATAGCCATGATACATGGTCATATGTTTGGAACCTGGTTTTATTATGTACTTTGCAGTAAAATACAACTCGGGTTCACCAGAATAAGTTTTGTATATAGACCAAAGCTATTTTTGCTTGGTTTTGCTGCCTCCTTAATATCTTCTGTTCTGCTACTACTAATGTAAAAACTCAACTTTTCAGCAAGCTATGGAAAAAATGGTGGAACCGCCACCTTCTGAAGGTGGCGAGGCAACTATAACCACAATGTCAGCTCTTGCTGCAGTGGGTCAGTACTTGTCCACTAATAGTGCCAAAAGCACATTCATGCGTAATACTGGGTAGGTTGTTAAGGTAATCTCGTCCAAACTGCCTCATGATCAAGATATGCAAGCTCAAAACAATGTTATATCTGCGCTCCAGACACAAGTCCATTCCCTAACAGAGACCATTTGTGAAACAAGGACAGACATTATTCGATGTCGTCAAGATATGCATGGTTTTGAAACCAAACTATCAGACATTTGCTATGTTGGTCATGAGCCTAGGAGAAATGAAGGCGAAGGTTATGGTGCTCCATCAGACAATACAACACGAAAACATAACAGTCGGGTCAAATGAACTGAGCTTCTGAACTTCTGGTGGTGCATTTATCTGCCAGACTGTTAACTTTTATGCCAACCTTTTGTTTATAGTTGTAATTTGTTTTGTTGCGATACAAAATTTGTTCGTAACGGGCAGCCACTGGCTGAAGAAAACAGCAAGCCATTTTTGTATAGTGTAGGGTGTTCCCTATATTTGCACTGGTGGCGATCTTTGATGCCCAGTGGATGTAATCTGTGCAATCGCCTTAATAGCCTAGCATTAGTTTCGGGCTTATTTATTTCCTAGTCTTCTTTTTGCCTGGTTTGCTAGTGGCCGCAACTACCATGGGCCATATACGGACCATGGTAACCTTGACCCTGCTATAGACTGTAGGATCCATGGGACTACTACGGGCCGTCGATAAATGGGCCTCCAACAGGGCCATAGAACCGATGGGCCTCGGGCCGTCGAATAAATGGGCCTACATGGGCCGTAAACAGGCGTAATTGGTATCGGCCCAGCATGTAACAGGCTGTTAACTAGCCAGAGGACAGCAAAGGCTTAATTTTGTCACAGACATAACAGGTCGTTAATGGGCGAGAATATGGGACGGGTTAGAAACGGCGCAACGGGTTAACAGGCCACAAACGGGCCGACTCTGGCCATGGGCCGAACTTGGTCCATTAGGGTAACAGGCCAGTAATGGGCCAAAAGTAATCGAGGGCCGGAAAGGAGCCCAAGAAGGTATGGGCCCTCTGTAGGCCGAAAGCTAACACAGGCTGGAAACGGCCCGTGTGAATCATGGGCTGTTAATGGGTACAAAGAAATTTACTTTTCATTATGGGCTAGAGTCATCGTGGGCCTCTAAAGCACCTAAAGATACGAAAGGCCTCATATGGGCTGAAAGACATCATGGGCCATACATGGGCCGAAAGTGAAACGGGTTGGTATTATATTCAACAGCCCACATGACATTGTTGGGCTAATTTCGGGTAGGCCCTAACAGGCCGTGAGTTATCGGGCCGTAAAATGGGCTATTTGCGAAGAGACCGTTAACAGGCTTTTCATGGGCCAGCCCGCAAACTTTTGACCAAGTCAAACGGGCCTGCCTTTGTAAGCTAAATGGGCTAGTGGTGGGCCGTCGTAGGTGTCGACATATCATAGGCGCCTATCTGACCCACTGACGAGCTGACACGTGTTTCCTCCGGCCAATCAGAATTTTACACATGGAAAATTCCCATTGGTCTGGGCTGTTAACGGGTTATGAGATCCTAAACCGGACCCGCTAGCTTAACGGCGACCCGTTACGGTGGATGCCACGTGTCGGTCACCCTTGAATAAAACACTTCTGTGACGCGCGATTTATCATCATGGATGTGGACAATTCCGTGATGATAATTTTGGTAATGTCATGGAGCACTTCTACGACAGCATAGGTATGACTATATTGATTCTGTCATAAAATTGTCATGGATGTACATGCATGATCGAAAACGTGACCTACTGTGACAAACACGTATCATCACGGAAGTGTATTTTTTTGTAGTGTTGATGGTGTTTCACGAAGTGCTCTAATAGTGTTGTGGTAACTACATGTATTTGTATGACAATGGGATAACCTCAGGTTATCGGATCGACACAGGGGAGCGATTTTACCAAGGTTCAGGCCCTTACAATAGAAGTAACAACCCTATTCATGCTTGTCTGAAATTATATCGGGGAAAATTTGTCGGTGAGTACAATGTGTGGATAAAGCAACTTTAATTTGGAGTCACTAAGTTTCGAAGTGGTCGAACTTGACGCAATCAAATGTAATCTGGGATAAACTTGCACTTTGATCTCGCCATCTTGGTCATCGAAGTACAAGCTTTTGATCTTGGTCCTGGTCCTTGAGTATTTATAACTATTCTTGGTCGATTTTGTTCTTTTTGTCTGAATCTTCGGGTTTTGTACGACCCAAATTCCTTTTTGCCTGGTGGGCGGATGTTGAAAATATGCTCTAGAGGCAATAATAAAGTTATTATTTTATTTTCATGTTCATAATTAAGTTTATAATTCTTAGCTATAATTCCAATGATTCTTGAATTTGAGATTCAAAGGAAAACTGAACTGCATGTGTGGAAACATAAGCAACATAAAGATCCCTAGTCTACCCTCTAGGACTAGTTGTAGATAATCATGTTTTCCTAATCATGAGCAACCAATGTCACAAGGATTTCGGCAATAATGAGAACAAATCGTTAGCAGAACAGTGGTATTGAATAGACCCAACTTATGAAATAATGTGATATCACATCGTGTATATTGTTGTTCAGTGTATTCATATAGCATGGTAATGTTCACTCACGTCCTAAGACCACGAGAGTATCGTCCACTTTGCATACCATGGATAGTTTGGGGTTACCAAGCGTCACATCGTAATTGGGTGATCATTATTCCTAAAAGGATGCTGGAATGCCTGCCTCCTAGGGGGCTTCGCGGGTGAGAGCACCCTCCGCGTCATCTGTTTCTAGGTCGCGTACCGCGGGGGCATCTTGGGGGCTCTCTGCACCGTCCGATCTACCCGAATGGTGCGCACCCAGTGACCCACCTTGGGGGTTCATGATGGGTGGACCGCGGGCGCACATGGGGCAACCGTCATGTGGTGCTTTCGGCAGCGCTCGCAATAGCCGTCTAGCGTGTTGCCTCGCACGCGACGGGGCGAGTCGGACCTGCCTGTTGGCATCTTCGGCACCATCAAGCTGGTTCAGTCGCGACAAGAGGGGCTTAGTGCAGACTTCGGGTTGGGGATCGCATGATGCCCTTCCTAACCCACGTGTTTCTCTCGTGGGGTCCATGATACTTGGGCCGCTGGCTCGGTGGGGGCCAACTCTCTGCGGTGGGTTTGAGTCGTGCCTGCGTGCTCCCTCTCGCGTGCTACACTGCTCGTGAGAAGTTGGGCCGAGCCGGCCTGTTAGGGTGTGTTTGGTAGCATGCATGGAGAGTGTATAGGCCCAAAAGTTCCCTATCCGACCCACTTTTCTTTGTTTGGTAGAGTGTATGGGCTCCCTTGAGCATAGTCGAACTGATGCAAAAAAGGCCCTCAGCATAGCTGAGTCGAAGCACCCCACACAGGCCTGCCGGGTCGAGCGAGGCTGAGAGCGCACAGGCAAAAATTCTCCCCCCGACCCACTTTCCTCGAACGACCACCCCTCGCCCTGCCCTCGCGCGACCCCCTCCCCCCTTCCCTCGCGCGAGCCCTCCTGACCTAGCCGCCAGCGACCGCCCGCTAGCTACCCTGCCGCCGGTCCGCTTCCTTCTTCAACCTCTCGGCCGCCCTGCTGAAGGTGTCTACCTCGCCGCCGATCCGCCCCTGCGCCTGGCCGGGCCTCCACTCGCCGCCGACCCGCCCCTGCTCCTGGGCAGCCTCAACTCGCCGCCGCCGCCGGAGTAGACCCTGACACGGGAGAGGTAGCAGATCCGCCCCCTCCTTCCCTTCCTCCGCCCTCCTCTTCTCTTCCTTCCCCTACCCCTGTCCTTGCTGCCTCAGATCGGGATCTTGAACAGGGAACAGCCTTTGTTGTTGTACAGAGAAGACAGAGCAGAATATGCTTAATTGGAATATGATAATTTGATTTGATTTACTGTCTATCTTATGTACAGAGAGTCTACTATGGTTAAGACAAAAATTTATGCATGAAGGAATTTGTTGAACTATCTATCTTGAAAGCCAATCCCGATCTTCTTTGAGTTGTTGTTAGTTGGTGCTTGATGAGACTATCCCTTTTGTAATGCCTATTATAAACTGTACTTCAAATGAGACTATGTAATATGAATCTAGTGATGCACTGCTACCAATTATGGTTATTATGTCTTATGTAATATGAATCTAGTGATGCCCTGCTTCAAATTAAGATTATTTTATTTATATTATCATTGTTCAGATTATGTTGGCATGGTAACATTTTATTGCTCGAATTGTTTCATGAATTGTCGAAATGTTGTTTCAATATTTGTCTTGGCGGCAAAAAAAAATTGTTCATGCAGCATATCTCATATACAGGCTACCAAACACAGTCTCAGTGCAACATGTCTTGTCTGATGCAGCCTACCAAACACAGTCTCAGCTCAGCATGCACGAGTACATACATTGCTACCAAACAACTGCAGTTGCATGTACTGAGCATGTCTAAACTAAGCATGTCTCATATGGGAACAACTATGCTAGGGTGGGAACAGCTACCAAACACACCCTTAGTGTCACTTGCCCCTCGGTCGGCTGCATCGCTCACGCGACCTGCACACGCGCGTGGACTTGGCTCAGGGTCTGAGCATTGCATGCTCGGTCTCGTGAATCGAGATCACCCATTTGGCGAGGTGTCTTCTGTTCGAGTTGGGCACGTGCGTCCGCCCATCTCGGCACTCTCTCATCGTTTAACTGACCAGGGCAGCGGAGGCTAGCTTGTGCTAGCCAGGGTGTGCCGAGTCGGGTTTATGGGGTTTTGATATTTTCCTTAAGACGGTTGCGTAGTATTTTTATGGGCATTTTGGTATTTTCCTTTAAACGGTTGCTTCTCCTATAAGTTTGTTATTTTATGTCGCACGTTGGACATCGCTCACACTGGCTTGGTCTAGCTGTCAATGAGTGTGGCCTCAATGTGGACGTTCTCTGGCGTGATGGCAAGCAACTACAGTGCCGCTAGTGCAAAGGCATATGACAAGATCGTCCATCAGCTTCATGGTGATGGTGGACGTGTCGACCAAGGCAACAAAGGCTTTCTCGGACCAGGGGGCTATGCTAGCGTCGAAGAGGCCTTTCATCCTGGCGGCCGCTAGCACCACCCAAAGGTGTTCCTCGCAAACCGACATCCCAGTCCTTATTTCTGATTCGGTTTGGTGGCCTCTTTGGTCCATAGTTCATCCTGCGTTTGTTCGTTTATTTTTTTTTCTTGTTTAAGCCCCTTCACTCCGACAGTACTTCTGTTTTCTCTCTATTACACATTGTTGGCCCTGGCTACGGGGATGCCCAGGGACATGCCCATGGCGTGGCCAAACCGGTGGCCTTGGTGTTGGAGGTGCTCGTGGACATCCCAGGGACGACCGACATGCAGTCAACTATCTGCCTTGACTCAAGGGTTGCGTTTTGGTAAGAAACACATGTTCACTCGATGCTATCAATGGTCTTGCAACGGTGTGCGACACCATTGCTGCAAGAAACATTGTGGTTGGATGATGCCTGTTTTACTATATTATTAATTGTTGGGGCTTATCCAAGCTAATTTGTTATCGGCCCGGCAAAAAATGCCGCCATTTACAGTAACCAAAAACAATACCATGGCAGCGAAACAAGTTGAGCCAGCCACCAGAAATGCTTCCATGGCAGCAAAATATACAATCTAATTTGTTATTGACCTGACTAAAAACGTTGGCATGCCAGCGAAAAGGGCTGCCATGGCTACGCAATCCACTTAAGGCTCCAGCCAAGGCATTGAGCACATCATCAGCAGAACAACCTGAATCCTTCAACCTATCAAAAGATTTGTTGGGTCGAATGGGTCAACACTACCATGACTCGCCATGTTAGGTTGCATTGGCCGGTGGATCTTACCAAACACATGCACTTGTGAGTGTTGAGCGTGTGATACAAATTGGCACCTTACATAAGAGCATCTCCAATAGATGGTCCAAATTTTGACGGTCCAAAACTAGAGATGTAAATTTGGACCGCCAAAAAGTGCATTTTGGAGCTCCGAAAAAAAGGCCAACTCCAACAGATGGTCCAAATTCATGGTCCAAAAGAGCAACTCCAATAGATGGTCCAAATTCATGGTCCAAAACTGGCCAACAGCCGTCCGGCTGCTGTTCAGCCGCTGTCCAGCCACTATACAGCCGCACATATTTGAAAATAACATAAAAAATTATGTCCACAATATCAAATTATTACATAGTTCTTCAGATCCAGGAGATGCAATGCAACACAAATACAACATAGTTTTGCACAATACAACATAGTTTTGAACAAACAAATAATGAATCTATGCGGATCTTTCGCCATGCCATTTCCAATGCTCTTCCATCAAATCTTTCTGGAGTTGGTCATGCACATCGCTGTCTCTAATCTCGCTGTACACCTTCATGAAACGTCTGATGCGCTGTTCTTTTCGCATGGGGTTAACAGGAATGCCCATCAAATGATAGAAGTTGTAATCTAAATGTTTTCCACGCTCGTTCTCAATGATCATGTTATACATGATCATGCAAGCGGTCATGATGTACCAAAGGATCTTTTGATCCCAAAATCTATATGGTCCTCGCACAATAGCAAATTGGGATTGCAAAATCCCAAATGCCCTCTCAACATCTTTTCTAGCCGCCGCTTGTGCATTATGAAGACAAGTTCTTTCTTACCTTCAGGTTTTGCAACCGGCTTGACGAATGTACTCCACCTCTGGTAGATCCCATCTGCAAGATAGTACCCATAGTTGTAGGTGCGGCCATTTGCTTCGAAGGTCACCGGTGGTGCTTCTCCATTTGCTAAGTTGGCAAAGAGAGGTGATCAGTCGAGCACGTTGATGCCATTGCAAGAACCGGGCATACCAAAATATGCATACCAAATCCATGTTTCATAATCAGCAACTGCCTCAAGAATGATAGTGGCATCCTTCCCACGACCCTTGAATTGTCCATGCCATGCTTTTGGACAATTCTTCCATTTCCAATGCATGCAATCCACAGACCTGAGCATACCTGGAAACCCTCGAGCTTTGTTCATCTCCAAAAGCCTCCGAGTGTCCTGGGCATTGGGTGCTCTCAAATACTGTGGACCGAACACTTCTACCATAGTTATTGCAAATTGCTTGACATAGAAGATAGAAGTGCTCTCTGCCATCGCCAAGTTGTCATCAATGTAATCTGCCGGAACACCATATGCCATAATGCGCAAAGCGGCAGTGACCTTCTGCTCAATGCTATGGCCAAGCAACCCGGCACAGTTCCTTCTCTGCTCGAAGACTGGGTTATGCTGCTTCACTTCATTACAAATGCTAAAGAACAAGTCTTTCGACATTCTGAAACGGTGTCAAAAGTAATTCTCCAGAAAAACAGGTGATGATGCAAAGTAGTTGCGCACCAACCGTTTGTGCGGATCAATTGATTCTCTCCGAATGAACGCACGAGCATAAATGGAACCACCGTGCTTTGGTTTCTTCCTCTTGTGCATGGCCACTAGCATAGCAATCTCCTCTTCTTCATGCAAATCAAATTCCTCGTTCGACGATGAATCATCCACGAAAGAGGAGTCAACCGAGCTCATCTACAATGCACACAACCACCATCAAACATACTATCCAATCCCGGGTTAAATCATCAAGTTTTGTCATTTTTTTACCTTGGGGAATTCCGTCGAACACCTTGTGCGCGCGGTGAAAGAAGATGGCCGCCGGTTGGATTGGCTGCTGCTGACGGCTGCGGCCGGCTCCGGACGGCAGCGGTGATAAGAAATGAGGTTGGAGGTCGGCCAAGAGGAGCTCGGCGGGCGGCGAAGACTAGTTTGGCAGCCGGGCGGAGGGCTTGGTGCGGTGGTCCTGCGGCCGGCGCAACGGCCGTGGTTCCTCCTCACGGCCGACGGGATGAGGTCGGCGGCAGCCTAAGACCCGGCGGAGGCCAACCGCGGCAACCGGACCGCCGAAGGGACCGAATCCCGCGCCGGCTGCCACCCGATTCGGCGGCGGGGAGGCGACGGCGGCGACGGCGGCGGAGGGCGGTGGCGAAGATGTGGGGTGGTGGCGGCGCCGACGGCGAGGTTTTGGGCGGTCGCGGCGGCGGATTCCGGCCGGCTGTTCTTCGGGCGGGCGAACGGGCGCGAGCGGGAAAGGAAATGAAGTGACGGTTGGGCGTTCGCGGGCGGCGGCTGGTTTTGAACCAGATGCATCTCGTGATGTATATTTGCACCGCGAGGTGTTGTATTTTACATCACGAGGAAGCCATGGTCCAATTTTTTTGCATATGAACCGTCTGTTGGAGCAGCGTTTTTTGCCCCAGACGATCCAAAAGTTAGGTATTTTCATATATGAACCATCTATTGAAGATGCTCTAACCAAATATGCAGCTGACCATGTGCAGCTATGACAGGAGGCCGGGCAGGCAATGCCCCTCCGTATGCAGCCCCTAGGGCTCACCCCATAAGTATCTTCTCCCATAAAGTGCTTCTTGTCTTCTCCCGCGATGTGCTTGGCCTCCAAGGTACTCCCACCGTTTTTATTTATTTTGCATATTAGAGTTGATTGAAGTCAAACTTCTAAAGTTTGACTAAGTTTATAGAAAATGACATAAACATTTACCATAACATATCTATATGATGTGAAAGTACATTCAATAATGAATCTAATGGTATTGATTTCCTATTGTACATGTTAACATTTTTGTCTATAAACTTTGTCAAACTTTACAAAGTTTGACTTTGACCAAAGCTAATATGCAAAGTAAAAGAAAAACAGAGGGAGTATTTAGGTTCCAAGGTGCCTATCCATCAAGGCACCACTTACTTTCCCACTTAGTGGGTGTGGGGCGCACCATTTAGGTCTACTTAGGCTGGTTGTAATGGGGAGTATCATATACTAGTATCATGCATATGATAGTAGTGTATGATACTATCTCCCTAATGCATAGTATCATATATTAGTATCATGTAGTACTCTATTTATTGACATGCATGACACATAGTAGCATATCACTTATTATGATACGGTATCATGATATGATACTTAACCCTCTCTTTCTTCATTTAATTATATGACACCTCATCAAAATTGCCTAGTTGGCATGCATGATACTAGCTATGATACTATCATTACGACCAGCCTTAGTCCATGCAATCGCTTTGGCTTGATAGTCCAAGCAGGCATAATCAGCGCATGCAAACCTAACAACTTGGCACAATGGGTCGCTCTTATGGGTCAGGCCCAGTATCAAACGGTTTTGATCAATTTTCTTTCGCTCTATCACTTGTTTTCTTTTGTAAAGACCAGTTTTTTTGATCTCAGTCTTTTCTTGGGTTTTTGTTTTCTCGCTATTTTCATTTTGCTTTCCCTTTCCCCTTTCTATTTATTTTAGTTTCTACTTTCTTTCTTATAAATTCATGTACATTTCATGATTTTTTTAAATCCATAAACATTTTTAAAAAGGGTTTTTAAAATTTATGCCACCAGTTATGTCTCACTACTTAGTTTTGCCATTAGAAATTATGGCTGCTCAAAAATGTCATTATTTCGTTAGATGCTTACTCAAAAATGCCACTAGATATCTCAAAAATGTCATTATTCCATTAGATGTTTGCTAAAAAATGTCATTAGACACCGTTATTGTCGGGTCAAATACGTTGACCATGTTATATGACAAAAATATCCCTAGATCCGCATGTCCCCTTTCTCTATCTCACAATGTTAAGTGTGGGCCCCACTTGTTAGGAGTAAAAAGCGAATAATTTTAGAGAAAAATAAGAACACTAGTAGGATCAAATGGGACCCATACTTTATTGTAGTGAGATAGAGGAAGAGCTGACGTGTTGGTCCAGAGATATTTTGGTCATTATAACATGCCAAACGAGATTTGAGCTGACAGGAATGTTGTCCAGTGGCATTTTTTAGCATGCGCCTAAGGAAGTGATGACATTTTTGAGCAGTTGGAATTTCTAATGGCAAAACTGAGTAGTGGGATATAACTAGTGGCATAAATGATAGAAACCTAAAAAAAGCTTTAAAAATTAGACAGACATTGGGAAACGAGATTAAAAATGATGTTTTTATGTACTACCAATTTTTTTAAATTCAATAATTTTTAGATTTGTGTGGATTTTATATTTTTTTAAATTATTATTATAAATTCCTGAACTTATTTTTTAATATTTAAATAATATATTTAAAACATCTATCAAAACAAATTAAGCAGTCATTTTTTCGTGGAAGACCGACATAAAGACTGAGCAACCAGAAATGTTCTTACGACAAAAAAGCCTTGGGACAAGGGCGCAACGTGGAGTTAGGCCGGCTCAAGGAGCAACGCCAGCTATATCTGCCTCAAACACGAGATGGAAAAAGAGTTCCTCCATAACAGGAGGTCCTTTTTTTTTTTTTTGAGAAACCCATAACAGGAGGTCCTATACGGCGCGTACAGTGCTAGGGAAGCTTCCTTGCGCCCACTTGCCGCCACTCGTATGCCGGCCCATGTAGATGGCGAGCGCTCGATTACATTTATTTTTTCTCCTGGTTCGCTTGATCACATTTACTGGTCATGATTGACCAGTTGATCAATCAACCGTTGACTTTTAAAATAACCGAAAAAGTAACAAAAAATAAAAATTCACAAAAAAATGAAAACTTCATGAATTAGAAAATATTCACAGATTTTGCAAAAAAAAAGTTCACAAATTTGGCAAGAAGTTCATTGATTTTGAAAAAAGTTCATTAAATTTGAAGAAGTTCATCAGATTTGAAAAAAGTTCACGGAATCTGGATAAAAGTTCATCGATTTTGGAAAAAAATAGTGCATTTTAAAAACAATTCATCAAATTTGAAAAAAAAAGGTCATCGATTTAGAAAAAAGATCATCAAAATTGAAAAAAGTTCATCCATAGTAAAAAAATATCCAAAATTTGAAAAAAAAACATTGAATTTTAAAACGTTGATCCAATCTGAAAAAACTTCACCGAAATTGTTTTTTTTTCAATTCTGATAAAAGGTTACGGATTTGAAAATAATTCATCAAACCAGGAAGAAGAAACATAAAAAATAACAAAATAATAAAAAGGAAATGAATAAATAAATAAAGGAAAGAAGAAAGAAGAAAAGATGAAGTAATCCCTTATGGTTAGCTAGAGGGGTGGTTACTGCTGTGCGTTGAAGCAGGAAGTCGCTGGTTTGATTTGCACAATGAGCACACTTTTTTGCAGGTTAAAAAACAGAAGAAAAGAAAGCTAGATGAGCCAGCCTAGCGCGGGGAGGTTGGGGGGGGGGGGGGGGCGTGTGCGCCCATTTCCAAAATGCACGGTAACGAACGCCTTAACGAGCCCAATACTGCTTTCTCAATCGCTGGGCCATACAACTCGTTCCCTCTGACGCTCGCACATAATTTTTTATCAAAGTTGCCAATTTGACATACGTACAGTTTTCCCTAGCTTTTGATACTGCATTGCAGCAGTTTTAAAAAAAATGTCAAATGAGAAAAACATTAATGATTTTAAGAAAACAAATTGCTAATTTGAAAGAAATGTTCACTAACTTAAAAGAGTTTGCCAATTTTTACAAAGTTGACAAAGTTATAACAAGTTTGTGGATTACAAAAACGATCATTAATTTAAAAAAAGGTTCATCCATTACAAAAAAAAGCAAATTGTGATGAGGAGGTCTCAATCACTTTGTTTTACGAAAATGCTTATTTGAAATTGTTCGCAAAAAAAAGATCACAAGTTTTGTCTAACTAGTTGACCATTGACTTTTTGGGAAAATGCAACAAATTCAAAGAATCAGGAATTCAAGAAAATTCAAATGTTCAACAAAAAGTTTGTGGATTTAAAAGAGATCACCAACTCAAAAAAAGTTCACTAGTTAATCGAAAGTCCGCAGGATATGATTTTTTTTGTGGATTTTAAAAAATTCTCGAACTCAAAAAGGTTCACAGGTTCAAAAAATCTTTGTGGGATTAGAAAAAAGTTCTCAAACTCGAAAATTTAATGAGTTAAACTTTTTTATGGACTAAAAAATAGCTCGCGAACTCAAAAACATCACGAGCTCAAAAAAAGTTTGTGGGGTTTGACTAAAAATGTGTGTTTGGTAAAGTTCATGAATTTGCAAAAAGGTCACAAATTTGAACAAAAAGATTGCAAAAAAAGAAAAAATTCGAATAGAAAAAAGGGTCAAAAGCTTGGGAGGCTTCCAGAACTCACGCTGTGGGCGGCAAATAGGATTTGCGAGAAGGAAGTAAGTCCCGCCTGAAATATTTCCTACGCGTTACAGTAATGGGCCAACCCATATTCATGCATTCGTCCCCTGGGTCCCGGCGTTATTTCGTTGGTTCGTCGTTGGCTTTGGTTTTCTTTCTTTTTATCTTTTTCTGTTATCTTTTATTTTTTTTCTTCAATTTTATTTTTCTTCATCGGTATTATTCAGTTCTTATTTTATTCTTTATTATATGTCAGTTTCCATTATTTTTCACTGGTTCTCTTTGGTTGAATTTTTCTCTGTTGTATTTTTTTCTCTTTCTCGGTTTTCTTCGTACAACTTGAACATTTTCAAATACACAATGTACATTTTCCGTTCGATACAAGTTTGAACACTTTTTTTAATACTTGGTCCAACTTTTTTTCAAATACACGTAGAAACATTTTTAAGTCCTAATAAACATGATTATTTTCTATGATTTTCTTTGGTTCCTTTCTCGGTTTTCACTGGTTTTTTATTTTCCTTTATTTTTATCCTCATTTTCCTTTGTTTTTTATTTCTTCTTTGCTTTTATTTGTTTCCTTCTCAAATTTTACTGTTTCATATGCAATACGAATATATGTTTCATACTCGTTAAACATTTTTCAAATACATGATTAATATGTTCTCTTACATATTTTATTATATCAACTTTTTCCATACAGGATGTACATTTTTTAGTACACGATTAATATTTTTCCAGATATATATTTTGATGTCTACTTTTTTTCATACAATTTTTATATTTTCCGTATACATATAAAACATTTGTCTTATATATGTTCAACATTTTCACGTACATAATTAACATCTTTTTAAAAACATATGTTTTTTCTGGCGAGATAAATTTTCAATTTATTCATCAGTCATGGCAGTACAGAGAACACAAGAGGTAATAAAAATTACAATCAGGTCTATGGACTACCTAGCGACGACTACAAGCTCTGGAGCGAGCCGAAGGCACGCCGCCGTCATCGCCCATCCATCACCGGAGCGGGGCAAACCTTGTTGTAGTAGACAGTCGGAAAGTCGTCGTGCTAAAGTCCTAAAGAACCAGCACACTAGAGTAGCAACCATCGTCGATGAAGAGAGTTGTAGATCGGAAAGATCAAATCGGGAACCAAACAAACAAAGACGAACAAAAACTGGATCCAAATAGATCCACCGAACACCAGCACCGACCGAATCCCATGAGATCTGACGGAGACACACCCCCACACATCCTCTGACAATGCTATTCGCACCATCGGAACGGGGATAGGACATGGGAGACATTATTGCTATGGAAGGACATCATCACCGCCACACAGCCCCAACCAAGACATTCAACATAGCAAAAACGAGAACGGGATCCCTCCCATCGGCAGGGGGACAAGATCCTCCGCACCTCCACAGGACAAAGGCCATTGGAGACGGGGCAGATCCGCGGCAGCGTCGATGGGAGGAGGAAGGAGACTTTTCCTGGGGAGGAGGAAAGCAGTCTAAAAGTGCGTTAAGTCGACTAGAGGGGGGTGAATAGGCGATTTTTATAAATTCTTCATTAAGGAATTTCAGGGTGAGGAAATTCCTAATTGAAGAACTACTTGCAGTGGAATAAGTACTCAGATGCAGACATGACATAACATAAGCATGGACATCATGATGAATTGGAAACAAACACATAGTATAGAAAGCGTAAGCACGGGATAAAACAGAATGAAGACAAACAGACTTAACAAATTGAATTGAGGAAATTGAGAATGGCTTCAGTCAAAGCCTTCAAACAGATATGAACAGGTACACAACACAGTAATGAAGAAATGAAAGGGTTGAGGAAATAGAACCAGTTAGCTCGGTGAAGACAATGATTTGGTAGACTAGTTCAAACTGCTGTGACAATTGTACGTCTGGTTAGAGTGGCTAGGTATCTAAACCTAAGGACACACATTCCTCACCGTATTCTCCTTGAACTAAGGTCACACAGACCTCGTCCAATCACTCGTGGTAAGTCTTCAGGTGACTTCCAAACCTTCACAAACTCAGTCACTTAGCGATCCATAATTTCATCTTGGATGCTCTAGACCATGACGCCTAACCGTCTGGAGGATGCACAGTCTTCAAAGGTAACAAGCGTCGGTTTCACACAGGAACAATCTCTTCAGTGATGCTCAATCACTCTGGGTTTGTAGGTGTTTGGTTTGGATTTGGGGTTTTGGGTTTTTCCTCACTTGATGATTTTTGCTCAAAGTCAACGGAGGATGAGGTGCTCTCAATGACAAGTGTCAGTTTCTCGCGGAGCAGCCAACCAGCTAGTGGTTGTAGGGGGGCTATTTATAGCCTAGGGAGCAGCCCGACATGATAAGACATAAATCTCTTTCAATGATATGACCGTTAGGTGAGTAGATATTTTGGGACAGCTCGCGCATAGCACAACAACGGTCGGAAATTTGAGGTTCAAATTCCTCAGGGCTATCATGTTTCTCACTTGTAGGCAATCCGCACTGGCGAATTCCTAACTCCTCAGTCAGAACAAATTCCTCAAAGACCAGAAGAACTTCGTCTCTGTCACTGAAGAAATTGATTGAACTGTGTGAGATTTCCAATGGCTTCACTCGAAGGGATTGGTAGGTGTAGGATTTTGAGTAGAGCCTCACCTGGAAACCTTTCCTTAGTTTTACCTCGACCCCCTTTAACAGTATGGTGTTTCCTATGACTCAAGAAGGAGAAAATGAAACTACGAAAACAAAAGTCTTCAAGCATCATGTTCCTTGCATGAATATCAAGTCTTCACGGTCACACCAATTTCTTCACTTTCAAAGTCTTCAGAAATCCAAGGTCTTGAGTTGAAGACATTCATTTTTAGGGGTCGACTTTCTTTGTAAATATCAAACTCCTCATAGAGTTATAGTCCTGTGTACACTCACAAATGCATTAGTCCCTTAACCTATAAGTCTTCAATACACTAAAATCACTAAGGGGCACTAGATGCACTTACAATCTCCCCCTTTTTGGTGATTGATGACAATATATGTTAAGTTTTGAACGGGGATAAACACATGAAGTGTAAATACTGATATTGAGGAATTTGATTGCAAGATATAGAAGAGACTCCCCCTGAAGATGTGCTAGTGAGGAATTTGCTTTTGAAGCAATGCACATTTAAAGAGTAGAATCATGGAGATCTCCCCCTATATCTTGTAATTCATACACGCATTTAACATATGATATGAAGAATTTGAAATGCATGATGAAATACGGTGGCTGATGTAATTCAGCATGTGTGCATTATCATACATGAGGAAATAGCATGCAGAGGAACATAGCAAAAGTATGAGACCACCATCGGACTTAAGTTTACAACTCGATTCAATAAATCTTCAGAAGAACGAGAGTTGTAACTTAGAAAAAAAACGCCCATATAAATAGACCCGCTTGAAGACTAACTCAAATTTGTCCCCCTTTGTCATCGAATGACCAAAAGGGACAAAAAATGAGGACTAACGCCCCTGAAGAATATCATCATGAGGTCGATGGAGGAGCGCCAGCGTTGTTGGGGTCGGTTGTTGAAGTCGGGCCTGCTGCAGTGTCGTCCAAATCTTCATTTTCATCAGTCTCGCGCGATGAAGAATAAGAGCTGGCCACCAAGTGAGGAACTTTGACCTTCTTGAATTTCTTTGAAGGTGGCTGAGACCACTCAAAGTCCTGCTTGTAGCCCATCTTCTTGAGGTTATCTTCATCGTAGAGATGAGTCAGAACATCCCATGTGCGATCAAATACTTCATGGAGGTAGTAATGGTTCTTCTTCACTAAATTCTGAGTGATGGTCATGTTCTGAAGAATTGACCCAAACTGACGCTTGACCCATTTGTGGTTGCGATCGACCTTCTAGTGAAGACTGAGGAGAAGCTCATGATCAGTCAATACCCTTGGAGTTGTGCCTTGAGGATGTTGCTTTGAAGCATTGGGGGCAGAGTCATGAGTGGCAGAGTCATCATTGGTGGAGTAAGATGCAGCTTTGCGGAACTAACCATTCAATGGACGAATGCCTTCATCGATAACAGCAGGTGCCTTGCCCTTCTCATCAAATGAGGAAATAGGTCGCTTACTTCAATTGGGGGCAAATAGCTGACGTGATTCTACAAATCAGCCTTGTAATTGATTAAAGACCTTGATCTGAGGAATCTCATAATCCAAGGAGCGTAAGGCTTCAACTCAAAAGGCGATAATGCAACATTTGCCAGAGTCCTCATGAAGAAATCATGGTAGTTGATTGGAACTCCATGGATGATATTGAAAAGCAGATTCTTCATGATGCCAATGACCTCTTCTTCATTCGAGTCGTGGCCTTTGATTGGACTCAACGTCTTGGTCAGAATACGATAGACAGTCTGTGGCACATACAACAATTCCTTCACGAGGAATTTGATCCTTGGCGCTTGACCAGGCTTAAGCGGTTTCATCAGCACTTGCATGTAGTGAGCTGAAAGCTCAAGTTCATGATAGATCAGCTGCGCACCTTCAAGGGGAGGACTGACAGGCAGGGCATGAAGCAATTCAGAGGCCGGTGCTTTGAAGTGAGTGTTATCGGTCATCTAGTCCAACACCCAAGAATTCGCATCTTCGGCATTTCCTGTGATGTGCAGTGTCGCGTAGAACTAAAGAATTAGTTCTTCATTCCAGTCTACGATGTCAGTGCAGAAGTTGAGCAGCCCAGCTTCATGCAGAACACTGAGGACTGGTGTGAAGCAACACGGTGATTCCATGTCCACACGAGGAATATGTGCATGATCAAATACTTTGTCCTTATCGAAAAGCAGTGAAGAATAGAAGTTGGCTTGGCTTGCAGTCCAGAAATGCTTCCTTCGCAGACGAGCAGTGTCATATGGATTGTAATATGTGAAGAATACATGCTCATGAAAGAAGTCATCAGCCTTGAATTTTTGCTTCTTGGAGAAGAGATTCTTCGGCTTGGGCTGAGAAGTGTCAGTCAAAGTCATCATAGCCTCAGGAATCAGATTCTCCGGAACCACAGGCTGAGGAATTTCAGTTTCTGCTTCAGTAGCAGCCTGGGTCTTCAATTCTTCATCAACATTAACATTAGTACTAGTGGCTGGAATTTCTTCATGAATGGAAGGAGTGGAGTGATGATCTATAGAACCCATTTGAACTTCAATGTGCACTGGGTACTGAGGGATTTGTTGCAGTGGCGTGAAGAGCGGAGAGTTGGGGTGATGACTATCCCAATAATCATCATTCGGCACTGGAGTGGAGCACCCAATGTCCACATCTTCATCTTCTTCATTCAATTCTTCAATGCTTGCCTCTTCAGCTGTGAACTGGGGCATAGGCGATGAGATGATGGGGTTGAAGGGATATTATCCAGTTCAATTTCTTCGTCCAACTGCTCTAAAGAAGTAGCAGAAGGAACATCTTCATCAGATCCGCTTGGGATCTCATAATCTTCACCAAAGGAAACGAGTTCCTTTGATGGCATGCTTAAAACTGGAATAGCGTCAGTTGGATTCTCAAAAGAGCTTACCAATTTCTTCATCTTCTTCAGTGCTGAAGAATCTGATGGAGCAGATGCTTTCCTTTTCTTCACTGCTGCTCGCTCCACAGCCTTGGTTTTCTTCACTCCTGATGCAGAAGGAAGAACTAGACTTGGCGTTGGTGCGGGAGGAGCAGAGGAGATTGGTTCAGTAACCTCAGGCGCAACTGATGTTGTTGCCCTGGCATTTCCAGTTTCTTTAGGCACAGCGGCCGAAGCTTGAGCTGTCCTGGCTTGTTCTTCATGCGCAACACTAGTGGTTGCCCTGGCATTTTCATCAGAGGCTGGAATGGAGTCATCAGCCCTGGTACTAGCAGTTTCATCAGCAGCCTGATTTTCATCAACGGTGCTGGCATGTTCTTCAATCGGCTGAGCAGAAGCGTCATCCTGAGAAATTTCAATGTGCGTTTGAGTAGCAACATTGGAGGTGAATGTATTTGCCAATTTCACAAATCTGACTTTGGCTCCCTTCCAATCTGCATGGTAGCCATCAAATTAATCGCTGAGGTTTTTGATTTCAGACTGAACAGCCACAAGTTCACCAGTTGTCATTTTGACAATGTTCTTCTTCGGAAAGCGCTCCTTCTTGTACTACGCTTTCTTCAATTTCCTGGCCTTTTCAAATTTCCACTTTTCTTCGCCTATGAAGGCGGCCAGCATGTGACTTTGGCCAGGAGTGAGGTTGAAGTCAGGCATAGGAGTGTTGGGATCCTTGTGCCAGAGGTCAATGAAATCGAGGATCAACTTTGGGTCCAAAAGCAGAGGCACATATGTGCCTTTGGCTCTAGCGGCCCTTTATTGTTTGTCTCTGATGATTTCGGCGAGTTCATCATAATCAGCTTCATCATTAGAGGACGGTACTTGGAAGGCGACATGCTTCTTTTGAGGACTTGGTCTAGTGCCTCGTCCAGCAGTGGCCTTGGTCTTCAGCAATGTGGGGCATGTTGAGGAATGCAGAGGAGCTGAAGAACTTGTTGAGGCTCCTAAGGCAATTGATTTGCCTGTGGTCCTTTGACACGAGGCGATATGCATAGGTGCTGAGGACTTTGCCGGAGGAGCTGAGGGTTTTGAAGAAGAAGCACTGGGCTTATCTGTGGGCTTCTTAGGCATAGACTTCTTGGACTTGCTAGCAGAGGCCTCAGTAGTGGTAGCAGCAGCAGCAGAGTCTTCATTGAATTTCTTCACCGCCTCTTTTGCCATTTTGGCCAGTTTAGCTTGATGTTTGGCCCATTTAGCAGGAAATTCCTCACCTCTTCTGATGCTAGATGGATCGGCAACTTGGCCTGGTGCTAATGGAGGTCTTGAGCATGGAGGGTGTACATCGAATTTCTTCATGTACTTGGGAGTGACATAGCGATATTCCCTCCATTCTCTGGTCCATCTCCTCTCAATCTTCTGAATGTGCACTTTGCGCTCATTCTTCATGAGGAAGAGTGAAGTATCCTGCATAGATGTCATCAGGAATCTCAAAAGCAGTGTTGACTTCCAATTTCTTTCCTCCCTTCTGAGGTTTCTTGCCATCTGCCATTTTCTTCAGCTGAGGATTTTGAACTATTGAGTTCTCTGAAGAGGTATGCAGTCTTTCTTCGAGGAACGCTGTAAATGAGTTAAGTTGACGAGAACCTAGTGATTCAGCAGCGGATATGAGTACTTGTGAACAGAGTATATGTGCGAAGAATTTGGAGAGGTCATATGAGTTCTCAGGAGTTTTTGCAAATAAGAGCAAGTTTGAGGAATTTGACCAGATGTGTCTTGAGGAATTTCACTAAGCGTTCTTTGACTTAGGTTCCAGAGTTGTACAGATTAAAAGTCCACACAATTAAGGAATCTTGAAGAAAAATGTTGCTTAGGGAAACAAATCAAGAACAAATGTTTGTAACAGGTGTTTAGTGTGTGAAGATTGAAGAATAAACACCTTTTGAAGATTTTGAAGAAATCACTGGAATCAATAAGGGCAGTAAAAGTAGCTTTTAATTACCCTTGACGAAGAACACGATGAATTGGGAATGTATATTGGAAGTTTGTTAGTCCAGATCTTTCACGCCCTAACTTGGCAGAGGAAGACATCTACGGCGACGGCGAAGTGAAGAAATCCGTGGCCGGCGCGAGTACGACGGTGACGAGGTCGAGGCAGCGAAGCTCTTCCGCACCGGCAACGATGGAAATAGCGGCGGTGCTAGGTTTTGAGAGCTCGAGGGAGGGAGGGAGGTCGAGCGGAGTAAAACAGACTGAGGAAGGGAAGGGGGTATTTATAGCCAAGGTGAAAAACTGCTCGTCCGAAGAAAATGGACGAACGTGCCTCTGACCTTTCTCATCCTTGTGACATGTGTCACCCACGTACAGATAGGTGGAGATCATGCGAGATCATGGGTGAATAGATAAGTATTATTGTGGGATATGGAACGGTTTAGGTGGCAACAGCCAAAAATTCATATTAGAATATTTTAAGGTTTCGCTCGCAGAATCTTCAGTTGACAAGGACACAATGAA
The DNA here is from genome assembly GCF_018294505.1 of Triticum aestivum. Taxonomy (NCBI): domain Eukaryota; kingdom Viridiplantae; phylum Streptophyta; class Magnoliopsida; order Poales; family Poaceae; genus Triticum; species Triticum aestivum. The sequence goes on from NC_057794.1 coordinate 330,774,600, forward strand.
TATTTTGAACGGGTTTCAAATAGAATGCATATGAAGAATTTGTGAACAAACTGGATTGAGTATAGCATAGAGGGGGAAGGGTCCGATCACATTCACTTAGCAGAAAGATCAACTTGTATAGATAGCTATAAATGAATGTTGTAGAGAACATAAATTCATATGTATCCAATGATGAAAAACGACAGAGAGAGTGAAGACATTGCAAAGTTGAAGAAATCAACTGAGGAATTTCAAGACTGAAGAAAAACTCAAGTTGAAGATTTTCAACTTTTGTTGGTGGCATGACCCACCGTATAAGAATGCTAATTTCAGACGCCGCATACAATTGTTGTAGGGCTCTAAGAATCAAATTATTCATTAATTTCTTCACACTTAGAGGGTTAGTCTTCATTGATTGAAGAAAAATGTTACTTCGTGTGATGCACATCTAAGTCATCAATTTGCATAAGTGTTAGGATGTGTGTCCTTTTCAAAGGACATTCAAAGATTCTAAGATATTTAGCTCACACCCCAACTTGCTAAATCTCTTCTCATTCAAGGGCTTTGTGAAGATATCGACTAGTTGTTCTTCAGTCTTCACGTGCTCGATGGAGATGTCGCCCTTCAACACATGATCACAAAGAAAATGATGACGGATCTGAATGTGCTTTGTCTTCGAGTGTTGAATTGGGTTATGAGCAATCTTGATGGCACTCTCATTGTCACAATAGAGTGACACATTCTTCACATTGATACCGTAGTCCTTGAGAGTTTGCTTCATCCATAGCAGTTGAGCACAGCACGCACCAACATCAATGTACTCAGCTTCAACAGTAGAAAGTGATACGCAGTTCTGTTTCTTCGAAGACCAACAGACCAAGGATCATCCGAGGAAATGGCATGTGCCTGATGTTGACTTGCGGTCCACACGATCACCAGCATAGTCAGAGTCTGAATATCCAATGAGATCAAAAGCCGAACCCTTGGGATACCATAATCCAAGTGTTGGAGTGTGAGCTAGATATCGAAGAATATGCTTCATAGCCTTATGGTGTGATTCCTTCGGTGTAGCTTGAAAACGGGCACACATGCAAACACTAAGCATAATATCTATCCTAGATGCACATAAATACAATAAAGAGCCAATCATGGAGCGGTATACCTTTTAATCGAAGTCAATGCCATTTTCATCAGTGCATAGATGGCCATTTGTGGGCATAGGGATTTTTACGCCTTTGCAATCTTGCATGCCGAATTTCCTTAGCACATCCTTGAGGTATTTCTCCTGAGATATGAAGATGTCATTTCATTGTTGAAGAATCTAAAGACCTAAGAAGAATTTCAATTCTTCCATCATAGACATTTGATATTCTTCACTCATCATATAGGAAAATGCATCACTGTAATGTTGGTTAGTACAGCCAAAAAAGATATCATCAACATATATTTGACACAAGAATAATTCATCATCATAAGCTTTGGTGAAATGTGTTGGGTCAAGTGAACCAGGTTTGAAGCCTTTCTTCATGACGAATTCCTTCAAAGTGTCATACCACGCCCGAGGGGCCTGCTTGAGGTCATCGAGGGCCTTATTGAGTCTAAAGACTTTGTCGGGATGCTTTGGATCCTCAAAACCTGGGGGTTGAGCAACATATACTTCTTCCTCAAGCTTACCATTGAGGAATGCACTTTTCACATCCATTTGATATAAGATGATATTATGATGGTTAGCATAAGCAAGTAATATGTGAATAGCCTCAAGTCTAGCAACAGGTGCAAAAGTTTCATCGAAATCGATTCCTTCAACTTGTGTGTAGCCTTGAGCTACAAGGCGTGCCTTATTCCTCACCACAAGGCCATTTTCATCTTGCTTGTTGCGGTAGATTCATTTTGTGCCGATGATATTGTGCTTGTGAGGGTCTGGTCACTTGACAAGTTCCCACACATTGTTGGGCTCGAACTGATGTAATTCCTCTTGCATCACTTGAATCCACTCAGGCTCTAGAAATGCTTCATCTACCTTAGTGGGCTCTGTGATAGAGACAAAAGCAAAGTGCCACAAAAGTTAGACAAATATGAAGCTTTTGAGCATGTGAGAGGATCTGGTGCTTTGATGTTGTTGATGATTCTCTCAATCTGCACTTCATTAGCAATGCGAGGATGAGTTGGTTGACGATGAGGAATTTGCTCAACATTTTCTTCAGAGCCATTTTTTCCAGGCGCACCAGCATGATGTTCTCCACGTTCTGAATGACTTCTTCAGTAGATTCTTCAGTAGGAACGACATCCTCAGTAGCCTTGAACTTAATGGATTCCTCAGGAGGTATTTAATCTAGCACAGGAGGTAGGTGCTCTCTTTGTGAGCCATTAGTTTCATCGAACCACACATCTATAGTTTCAACAACCTTGTGGTGATAGGTGTTGAAGACTCTGTAGGTGTGCAAGTCCTTACCATAACCAAGCATACAACCTTCATGTGCTTTCGGTGCAAAATTAGAATTGTGATGCAGATCTCTAATCCAACATTTAGCACCAAAGACTTTGAAATAACTCACGTTGGGTTTCTTGTCCGTGAGGAGTTCATATGAGGTCTTTCTGAAGAATTTGTGAAGATATACCCTATTGATGATGTGGCATGCAGTATCAATTGCCTCAGGCCAGAAGCGAGGAGGCGTCTTGTGCTCATCAAGCATAGTGCGGGCCATCTCAACAAGAGTTCTGTTCTTGCGCTCCACGACGCCATTCTGCTGAGGAGTATAAGGAGCAGATAACTCATGAGTAATACCAAGTTCATCAAGGTAGTCATCAAGACCAGTGTTCTTGAACTCAGTTCCATTGTCACTTCTGATGTGCTTGATCTTCACACCAAAATTGGTTGAAGCCCTTGAAGAAAATCGTTTTAAGACTTCCTGCACTTCAGTTTTGTAAGTGATCATATGCACCCATGTATAGCGAGAATAATCATCAACAATGACAAAGCCATATAGCGATGCAACATTTGTAAATGTGGCATAATGAGTAGGGCCAAAGAGATCCATGTGAAGCAATTCAAATGGACGAGTGGTATTCATGATGGTCTTTGAGGGATGCTTGGCCTTGGTCATCTTTCCGGCTTCACAAGCTCCACATAAATGGTCCTTGAGGAATTTGACACCCTCGATGCCAATGACATAGCCAGCCTTCTGAAGCTTTTGCAAGTAGACATGTAGCAGGTTGTGGTCCTGTAGAGAAATCAACAATATACAAATCTCCTCTCCTAAAGCCTTCGAAGACTTTGGAATTGTCAGCTTCCATGATCACCACACAACAATACTTGCCAAACACAACAACCATATCAAGATCACAAAGCATTGAGACAGACATGAGGTTGAACCCTAAGGACTCGACAAGCATGACTTTTTCCATGTGTCGATCCTTTGAGATTGCAACCTTACCTAGACCCAACACCTTGCTTTTGCCTTTGCCAGCGCAGGTGATATGCTTTGTATGAGATGGAGATAAACTAGTGTCCATCAATAAGCTCCTGTCACCGGTCATGTGATTTGTACATTCACTATCGAGGACCCACTCAGTGGCTTTGGGTTGATCATCCTGTAGATGAATTAGTGCATCTTACGAACTCATATACTTCATCAGTGAAGAATATGACATCTAATTCATCAGATCAATTTCATCAAGCGATAGAGAAGGTAAAGTAGTATGAGGACGTGAGAAAATAAAATTCATTTCTTCATGATTAGCTTGCGTCCTTTCAAGCATATTCAGGTCTCTAGCAAGTTCTTCAGATGTTTTAAGTTCGTCTGGAGACCTGACCCTGCATAAGAAGTTAGTTCTTTTTCTTCACCACCCACATCTGAAGGGGTGGCAAAGAGTTCATCATTATGCGAGCTCCATAAGAGAAAGGTGGCATAGATGCCAATCCACTTCGTTTCACATAAGAGGGGTCTGGGTAAGCATATGAGTAAGCAGAGAAATTCTTCGAGGATTTATGAACATAATGATTTGAAGAATAATGCACATATCCATAACCCTTAGCCTTTCCCTGTGGAACAGAGGTGTTAGCACAATGATGTTCATATGAGGACTTTGGTCCATGTGAGGAATGTGGTCCATATGAGGAATTTGATACGGGGTTCCTATTCTTCACAGGTGGTGTCATGATGACATTCACCAGAAGACTTTCAAGGCACCTTTTGGGAACCCATATTTTCTTCATAGGAGGACTGTTCCTGCAGTTAGTGCCAACATATCTAGAAAATACTTCACCATTCTGATTTTTGAATAGTTTATAATTGGAGTCAAATGACTCATCAAAAGAATATGAAGATTCACATGTAAAGCTAGATAAAGTAGATGGATCCACTGAAGGTCCCTTTGCAGCAACCCATGAGGGTTTGGGATACTGCTCAGGTTTCCAGTAGGTCCCATTAGCATTGAGTTTCCGCTCAAAGGCAATACCCTCTTTTCTAGGGTTCCTGTTGAGGATCTGCTTCTTAAGCACATCACAAAGAGCCTGATGCCCTTTGAGGCTTTTGTACATGCCTGTCACATACAATTCTTTCAGCCCTGCATGGTCAGTGATACTAGCAGCATCCTCAGATGAGGAATTTGTGACAGCATAGTCAGGTGAAGAATTTGCAGCAATAGAAGCATTTGAACTTTTAGGTGAAGAATTAGTAGATTCACGTTCAATGCACTTCAAACATGGAGGAATAAATTCTTCCTGGGTAGCGCTGATTTGTTGAGCAAGTAATGAATCAAGCTCCTTCTAAAGATCTTCATAACTCACTCTTAACTTCTCAAGATCTTGATTTATTTGAAGAAATTCATAAGAAAGCTTCTCATGATCAGACAATAGAGTGTTATGATGACTCTGAAGATTATCAAACTTAGTCTGAAGTCTCTGAACATTTTCAGTCAAAGTTTTAGTGCAATCCATTTCTTCACCCAACATATCATCGCTTTTGTCTAGCATATTTTGAACCCTTTCAAGAGCCTTTTGTTGTTTCATAGCAATCTTTGCAAGTTTAGGATAGCTAGGCTTGAGGTTTTCATCAGATCCATCCTCACTTGATTCAGAGGAGGGATATTTGAGTACCTTTACACCTTTCGCCATGAAGCAATAGGTGGGAGCGTAGTCATCATCGCCGTCGTCAGTGGTGTTGGGGAGGTCCTTTTCCTCAGAGTTGAAGATGGACTTGCTGATGAACACAGTAGCGAGGGCTAGGCTCGCCACACCAGAGTCTGACTCCTCAGATGCCTCCTCTTCCTCATTTTTCTCAGATTCAGCCTCAGAGTCCATTTCCTTGCCAATGAATGCTCGAGCCTTCTTGGAGCTGCTCTTCTTGTGAGATGAAGACCTTGAAGGTTTTGATGAAGAGGACTTTGAAGTTTTCTTCTTCTTCTATGAATCATCAGAACTGTAGTTCGTGTACTTCTTCTTCTTTGATTCCTTTTCCCACTGAGGACAATCTTGAATGTAGTGACCGGGTTTCTTGCATTTTTGGCAAAGTCTCTTCTTGTAATCACGGGATGAGGAATCTGATCTTAAGTCATCACTTCTTGAGGATTTTCCAAAATGACAATGTCTTGAGAACTTCTGGAATTTCCTCATGAGCATTGCTAGCTCCTGGCTCAGTTCTTCAGGATCACCAAGGCTGCTACCAGAATCCTCACCTTCAGATTCAGACACTGCCTTGGCCTTCAGAGCTCGTGATATGCCATAGCTCGGTCCATAGAGATCTCTCTTCTCAGCAAGCTGGAACTCATGAGTGTTTAGCCTCTCGGGGATATCAGTAGGATCAAGTGACTTGTAGTCTCCATGTTCTTATATCATCAGTGCAAGGGTGTCAAATGAGGAATCAAGTGATCGAAGCAATTTCTTCACCACCTCGTGGTCGGTGATGTCAGAGGCACCAAGTGCTTGAAGCTCATTTGAAATATCATTGAGGCGATCGAAGGTTTGCTGAACATTTTTATTGTCAAGTCTTTTGAAGCAGTTGAAGAGATTGCAAAGAACGTCAACTCGAGAGTCACGCTGGGTTGAGACTCCTTCATTGACCTTGGACAGCCTGTCCCAGATAAGTTTTGTTGTCTCCAAAGCACTCACTCTGCCATACTGCCCTTTGCTCAGATGGCCACGTATGATGTTCTTCGCTTGAGAGTCGAGTTGCTTGAATCTCTTCACATCAACAGCATTAATGGTAGGAGTGACTGATAACCCACAAGTATAGGGGATCGCAACAGCTTTCGAGGGTAGAGTATTCAACCCAAATTTATTGATTCGACACAAGGGGAGCCAAAGAATATTCTCAAGTATTAGCAGCTGAGTTGTCAATTCAACCACACCTGGAAACTTAGTATCTGCAGCAAAGTGTTTGGTAGCGAAGTAATACGATAGTGGTGGTAACGGTAACAAAAGAGTAATGAAAGCAAAGTAATATTTTTGGTATTATGTAGTGATTGCAACAATAGCAACGGGAAAGTAAATAAGCATAAACCAGTATATGGAAAGCTCATAGGCATCGGATCAATGATGGATAATTATGCCAGATGCGGTTCATCATGTAACAGTCATAACATAGGGTGACACAGAACTAGCTCCAATTTGTCAATGTAATGTAGGCATGTATTCCGAATATAGTCATACGTGCTTATGGAAAAGAACTTGCATGGAATCTTTTGTCCTATCCTCCCGTGGCAGCGGGGTCCTAATGGAAACTAAGGGATATCAAGGCCTCCTTCTAATAGAGAACCGGAACAAAGCATTAGCACATAGTGAATACATGAACTCCTCAAACTACGGTCATCACCGGTAAGTATCCCGATTATTGTCACTTCGGGGCTAACGGATCATAACACATAATAGGTGACTATAGACTTGCAAGATAGGATCAAGAACTCTCATATATTGATGAAAACATAATAGGTTCAGATCTGAAATCATGGCACTCGGGCCCTAGTGACAAGCATTAAGCATAGCAAAGTCATAGCAACATCAATCTCAGAACATAGTGGATACTAGGGATCAAACCCTAACAAAACTAACTCGATTACATGATAAATCTCATCCAACCCATCATCGTCCAGCAAGCCTACGATGGAATTACTCACGCACGGCGGTGAGCATCATGAAATTGGTGATGGAGGATGGTTGATGATGATGACGGCGACGAGTCCCCCTCTCCGGAGCCCCGAACGGACTCCAGATCAGCCCTCCCGAGAGGTTTTAGGGCTTGGCGGCGGCTCAGTATCGTAAAACACGATGAATTCTTCTCTCCTGTTTTTTTCTCCCCGAAAGCATATATACAGACTTGGAGTTGGAGTCAGGAGGTCTTCAGGGGGCCCACGAGGTAGGGGGCGCGCCCTAGGGGGTGCGCGCCTCCCACCCTCGTGGAAAGGGTGTGGGCCCCCTGGTCTTCATCTTTGGCGAGGATTTTTTATTATTTATTGTAAGACATTCTGTGGAGTTTCAGGTCATTCCGAGAACTTTTGTTTTCTGCACATAAAACAACATCATGGCAATTCTGCTGAAAACAATGTCAGTCCGGGTTAGTTCCATTCAAATCATACAAGTTAGAGTCCAAAACAAGGGCAAAAGTGTTTGGAAAAGTAGATACGACGGAGATGTATCAACTCCCCCAAGCTTAAACCCTTGCTTGTCCTCAAGCAATTTAGTTGACAAACTGAAAGAAATAAAGAAAAACTTTTACAAACTCGCTAGCCCTTTCTGAGACCGCAAAACATAAATGCAGAGCACCTTTAAAGATCATGGACTGACTAGACATTGTAATTCATGGTAAAAGAGATCCAATCATAGTCACACCTAATATAAATTAACAGTGATGAATGCAAATGACAGCTGCGCTCTCCAGCTAGTGCTTTTAATAAGAGGGTGATGACTCAACATAAAAGTAAATAGATAGGCCCTTTGCAGAGGGAAGCAGGGATTTGTAGAGGTGCCAGAGCTCGGTTTTGAAATAGAGATAATTAACATTTTGAGCGGTATACTTTCATTGTCAACATAACAACCAAGAGATGGTGATATCTTCCATGCTACACACATTATAGGCGTTTCCCAAACAGAATGGTAAAGTTTATACTCCCCCTCCACCAACAAACATCAATCCGTGGCTTGCTCGAAACAACGAGTGCCTCCAACATACATCAGGTCCTAGGGGAGTTTTGTTTTGCAATTATTTTTGATTTGGTTTGCATAAAGCATGGGACTGGGCATCCCGGTGAGTAGCCATTTTCTCGTGAGTGAGGAGCGGAGTCCACTCCTCTTGAGAATAACCCGCCTAGCATGGAATATACAGACAGCCCTAGTTGATACATGAGCTATTCGAGCATACAAAACATGATGATTATTTGAAGGTTTAGAGTTTGGCACATACAAATTTACTTGGAACAGCAGGTAGATACCGCATATAGGGAGGTATAGTGGACTCATCTGGAATAACTTTGGGGTTTAAGGGATTGGATGCACAAGCAGTATTCCCGCTTAGTACAGGTGAAGGCTAGCAAAAGACTGGGAAGCGACCAACTAGAGAGCGACAACATCCATGTACATGCATTAAAATTAATAAACATTGGATGCGAGCATGAGTAGGATATAATCCACCATGAACATAAATATCATGAAGGCTATGTTGATATGTTTCAACTACATGCGTGAACATGTGCCAAGTCAAGTCACTTAAATCATTCAAAGGAGGATACCACCCCATCATACCACATCATAACCATCTCAATAGCATGTTGGCACGCAAGGTAAACCATTATAACTCATAGCTAATCAAGCATGGCACAAGGAACTATGGTCTCTAATTGTCATTGCAAACATGTTTATTCATAACAAGCTGAATCAAGAACGATGAACTCATCATATTTACAAAAACAAAAGAGGTCGAGTTCGTACCAGCTTTTCTCATCTCAGTCAGTCCATCATATATCATCATAATTGCCTTTCACTTGCACAACCGAACAATGTGAATAATAATAAGAGTGCACGTGCATTGGACTAAGCTGGAATCTGCGAGCATTCAATAAACAGGAGAACACAAAGCAATATGGGATCTTGGTTAAATCAACAATAAAGCATATAAGAGCCACTTCAACAATTTAATCATGGTCTTCTCCTACTGACCCCCAAAGAAAAGAAATAAAACTATTTACACGGGAAAGCTCCCAACAAGCAAAAGAAGATCAGGAAATCTTTTTGGGTTTTCTTTTTAATTACTACTACAAACATGGAAATTAAACTGATTAAAAGCTACAACTAATTTTTTTTGGTTTTTCTTAAGGTTTATTAAACACACAAGAATAAAACATAAAAGGAAATAAACTAGCATGGATGATACAATGAAAAAGTATGAACACCGACATCTAGCAATGAGTGTGTGTGAACATAAATGTAATGTCAGTGAGAAATACGTACTCCCCCAAGCTTAGGCTTTTGGCCTAAGTTGATCTATGGCCACGGATGGCCTGGCTGATATCCATAATAATAGTTGTTGGGGTCGTACTGTGATGAAGAAGACTCTAACTGCCATTGGCTGACAGCCATCTCCAGATCCCAAGAATAAACAGACTGTCATGGAGGATCCTCTTATGGTTCCGGTTCCGGGGCTGGTGCAGGGTTCCGCTAGGCGTGAATAGCCGCCAACGGAACAAGGTACGTGCCTACAGTCAAATCAAACAAAGAAGGAGCAGGCAAGGTAATAGTCTCAGGATGATGTTTATTAAAAAAATTGATATTTAAGCTATCCTTCCCTATTCTTAACAATAAAATCATGTGCTACCATAATTTTATAATATAAATAAACACGAGGCAGAACCTTTTCTTCCTTCTCATAATGCCTAATAGGTATGTTAAAATGTGCAGCGAGGCGTGAAGCATAAATGCCTCCAAAGATGGGACCCTTAGTATGGTTCATACTTAACCGTCTAGCAATAATGCCGCCCATACTAAAAGAGTTATCACTGTATAAGCCGTGGTGCAAAATAATAATATCAGGGATACTCAGGTTTCCACGGTTTCCGCGACCAATTAAGCAACGACTAGCAAATAATGCAAAGTAGCGTAAAACAGGAAAATGTATGCTAGTGATTCATGCATCGGAAACCTTCCTTGTTTCCCCTACAGCGATAGTGTCAATAAATCCCTCCACATCATCATGATGTGGTTCTTCTGTCTTGCCCCCAAAAGGGACTAAACAAATCCGACAGAAATCATAAAGTGACATCTCCTTATGCTCATCATATAAATGAAATTCCACCGTAGGTGGTGAGTTCTTAGAATGAAAATGAAAGTTTTGCACAAAGGTATTTGTGAGCAAGAGATACTGGTCTCATTGGTCGTGGAGGAAAACGGAAAGGCCTGCAGTCTAAGCCAACTCATTAAAATCTTCATAAATCCCGGCTGCTCTGAAGAAATCCTCGGAAGGCCATTCACACGCCCGAACCTCCGCGGTGCAAGGCAAATTATACTTAGGCTTCGGTGCCTTATCCTTCGAGCTTTGGCTCGATGAGACCCTCAAAAGTCTCCTCGTCATTTTTTGAAAAATTCTGAAATTTTTAGTAACTTCAAAATAAAAGTAAACCAAACTCAATAATATTGATAGCAACCACTCCTACAAGTGCCTAGAGCCTATATCATGCATCAAAACTACTTTTGACCATATAAATTTGACATGTGAAAGTGCAACTATCCCTAGGTGGTTTTGGTAATTCCTAACAACATATAGCTCATTGAGCTAATACTATTCCAAGATTAATATTTCAGGAAAAGCTCAATGAATGGCATGGCATGGATGAGGAAAGTGGACCCCTCAAAATACTAAGGACAAAAGGTTTGGCTCAAGCTCAAAGCTCAAGACTCTACATTTTATATTTTAGTGATCCAAGATCACGTTGAGTCTATAGGAAAAGCCAATACTATCAAGGAGCGATGAGGTTCTTGCTTCATAGTGCTTAGTGATATGCTCCAAAACCCTCAATTACCTTCCCACATCCACATATGACCTAAACCAAAAGTCAAACTCGGCCCCACCGATTCTTTCTATCTGGCGCCACCGAGTTCAGATGTCATAGCCACTGCCACAAACCCTAGGCAAATCGGTCTCGCCGATAGGGATCTCGGTCACACCGAGATGGGGTTGTAATCTCTCTGTTTCCCTTCATAACGTTTCGGTCCTACCGAGATGAGCGATCGGTCCCACCGAGATTGCAATGTAAACTCTCTGTTTCCCTTTTGTAACATTTCGGTCCCACCGAAATGAGCGATCGGTCCCACCGAGTTTACCTGACCAACTCTCTAGTTAGCTTATTACCAAAGTCGGTCCCACCGAGTTTGTGTAATCGGTCACACCGAGATTACGTTATGCCCTAACCCTAACCATATCAGTCCTACCGAGTTGCATCTCAGTCCCACCGAAAATCCTAACGGTCACTAGGTTTGCTAAATCGGTCCGACCGAGTTTCTTAATTCAGTCTCACTGAGATTGGTAAATTGTGTGTAACAATTAGTTTTTGTGTGGAGGCTATATATACCCCTCCACCCACTCTTCATTCGTGGAGAGAGCCATCAGAACATACCTACACTTCCAATACACATTTTCTGAGAGAGAACCACCTACTCATGTGTTGAGGCCAAGATATTCCATTCTCACCATATGAATCTTGATCTCTAGCCTTCCCCAAGTTGCTTTCCTCTCAAATCCTCTTTCCACCAACTCCATATCCTGTGAGAGAGAGTTGAGTGTTGGGGAGACTATCATTTGAAGCACAAGAGCAAGGAGTTCATCATCAACACACCATTTGTTACTTCTTGGAGAGTGGTGTCTCCTAGATTGGCTAGGTGTCACTTGGGAGCCTCCGACAAGATTGTGGAGTTGAACCAAGGAGTTTGTAAGGGCAAGGAGATCGCCTACTTCGTGAAGATCTACCGCTAGTGAGGCAAGTCCTTCGTGGGCGATGGCCATGATGGGATAGACAAGGTTGCTTCTTCGTGGACCCCTCGTGGGTGGAGCCCTCCGTGGACTCGCGAAACCGTTACCCTTCGTGGGTTGAAGTCTCCATCAACGTGGATGTACGATAGCACCACCTATCGGAACCACGACAAAAACATCCGTGTCTCCAATTGCGTTTGAATTCTCCAAACCCTTCCCTTTACATTCTTGCAAGTAGCATGCTTTACTTTCCGCTGCTCATAGACTCTTTGCATGCTTGCTTGAATTGTGTTAAGATTGCTTGACTTGTGCTAAGATAGCTAAAATCTGCCAAAGACTAAAATTGGGAAAAGGATAGATTTTTATTTGGTCAAGTAGTCTAATCACCCCCCTCTAGACATACTTTCGATCCTACAAGTGGTATCAGAGCTTTGGTCTCCATTTGCTTTGATTTCCATAGCTTTTGGTGGTCATAGCCTTGGTTTCACAACCTAGGAGAGTATGGCGTCTAGCGAGGGAAATTACCACCATAGAGGTCCTTACTTTGATGGCACTAATTTTACTAGTTGGAAGCATAAGATGAAAATGCATATTCTTGGACATGACCCCGCCGTTTGGGCTATTGTGTGTGTTTGCTTGCAAGGTGAATTCTTTGATGGGAGAGAACCGAATCGTGAAGCCACCACGAAAGAGTTGAAAATGCTGCAATACAACGCTCAAGCTTGTGATATCCTCTTCAACGGATTGTGCCCCGAAGAATTCAACAAAATCAGCCGTCTTGAGAATGCAAAGGAAATTTGGGATACTTTGATTGATATGCACGAAGGTACCGACTCCGTCAAGGAATCCAAGTTGTATGTGCTTCAAAGTCAACTTGACAAGTTCAAAATGAAGGATGGTGAAGGTGTCGCTGAAATGTACTCTAGGCTTGCTCTTATCACAAATGAGATTGCCGGCTTAGGAAGTGAAGAGATGACCGACAAATTCATCATCAAGAAGATCCTAAGAGCCTTGGATGGAAAATACGATGCCGTATGCACATTGATCCAAATGATGCCAAATTACAAAGATCTCAAGCCAACGGAAGTCATTGGAAGAATTGTTGCTCATGAGATATCACTCAAGGATAAGGAGGAGCTCCATAACAAGTCAAGTGGTGCTTACAAAGCCTCATGTGAAGCCCCCACATCATCAAGTGAGAAACAAACCTTCAATGAAGAATTGAGATTAATGGTGAAGAACTTCAACAAGTTCTACAAGAATAGAAGAAAAGAGAGAAGTTCGAAGTCAAGGTCCTACAATGACAAAAGATCTTCTAGTCGAGAGCGAAACTGCTACAATTGTGGAAGACCCGGACACTACTCCAATGAGTGTACGGCTGCCCACAAGAGAAGAGAAGATTCTCCCAAAAGAAGAAGTAGAAGAGAAGAATCACCATCAAGGGAGAGAAGGAGTAGGGATGATTGATATGAACGAAGACCCTCTCGGAGAAGCAAGGATTCGGAAAGGAAGGACAAGTCATCAAGGAGCTACACAAAATGAAGACATCAAGCTCATGTTGGTGAATGGGTATCCGGCTCTGACTCTGAGAGAAGCTATCACTCCGACTCCGAATATACTCAAGATGAAGGTGTTGCCGGTCTAGCGCTTGTGTCAACCAACTCCTACGACATATTTGATTCACCAAATGAAAGAATTGGAAGATGCTTCATGGCCAAAGGTCCAAAGGTATCGCACCCCGAGTATGTTATTTCAATAGTGATGAAGATGACTTGTTAGGTGATGATGATTTACTTGTTGACAACTATAGTGATGAATACTATGATGAAAGGAATGACAATGATAAGGAGAAGATTGAGTCTCTAACTAAAGAACTAAACACTCTTAAGTTAGCTCATGAAACTATCTTAGGAGATCATTGAGAACTTTTAAGGACTCATGAGAAATTACGTTTTGAAAAGCTCAACCTTGAGCAAGAGCATGAGTTCTTGAAGGTAATCAATGATGATCTTGGCAAGAAAAGTTCTTCTTACATTGCCAAGAGTTTACTCTTATCCACTTGCATGCCTCAAGTCAAGTATAGTAACAAGAACAAGAAAGATTCTTTCTCTAGTAGTAACAATAATCATGCTAAACCCAATGTTGTTGCTTCTAGTAGTTCTCTTGATTCCACTAATGATTCTCTTAGCCAAGTTACACTTGAGCAAGAAAATAGCTTATTGAAGGGAATTATAGAGAAAGGTGTTTACAAGAGCCTTGCCGGGAGTAAGCAATTTGAGGAAATTGTACACAAGCAAGGAATGCACCGGAAGAATCAAGGTATTGGTTTTGAATGAAAGTTCAATGCCAATGGAGCTGAGTGGGAAGAAGATCAATACCCCAAGACGAAGTTTGTTCCTCAACAAGAGAAGTATGATCCTACTTCTTCCAAAGGGACACAAGCTCAAGATGATCTTCCACCACAAGACCACAAGCAAAAATGCAAGGACAAGCTTCAAGAGGAAATTGATGCATTTGAAGAAGCTCCTAAGGCCTTGGTCAAGTGGGTTCCCAAGACTACATCAAGTTCCACTTCATCAAGTACAACTACAACTCCGAGGATTCCCATCAAGATGGTGTGGATCCCGAAGAAGAAGAACTAGAGAGTTCTTGAGGGTGACTCCGCCAACATACCTCACTCTTATCATTTTGGCAAGAACAAGTGCAATCAACTTCCACATCTTGCACTAGTTCAAGGAGTCACAAACCCTCTTGTTGGTAAGACAAGGGACAAGGTAACCTAATGCTCTCATAAACATCACCTTGTGTGTGCATCACTCTATGTCTATGGATATCCTTGTTTGTTCCTTGTGGAACTAACCCGTGTAGGTATTCAAAGTGCAACTCACTCCAAAGGATAGCTCCGAATGATCTACATCAACTTAGAGCATCCACATCTTCAACACCTACATGAAGTCATCATCGACAAAACCCAAGGTTAGTTCATCCCTCTTAGGGGGGATCTCACATCTAGGGGGAGCTTTACTCTAACAATTGAGTTAAAGCAACTCTAATGGTGTGAACACAACAACGCTTTATGTAAAAGTGGTAACCCCACTTGTGCTTAAATGATGAGTATGACCTATGATCAAATGTTCTCATTTGACTCCTAAGTCAATATACTCATATATAGATGACCTAGTCATCGCCAATTGCTTGATAGATGCTAGAATTGTTTGTGCATGTTTTGCCATATATTTCATTTGTCATTTTATTGTGTGAGCATGTTGGTTGCATAATTTACTCATTCGAGGACATCCACTTGTTGTTTTGATTGATTGGTTTCCTTTTCTCTTGGCCAAGTGGATGGACAAGAATGGCTAAGAACCTTCTCTAGCTATCTATGCTTTTCTCGTCTCAAACTCTATTCATGCTGCATCACAAAGTTTGATCAAGTCGGATTCGAACCACTCTGTGTGAGGAGCACTCGGAGTCCCCGATTCGTCATAGACTTAAACTTCCAAAACTTCTTTTTGTGTTTTGGTCTGACTGATTCATCCATTTCGGTCATACCGAGATCACTAAGTCGATCTAGGTTTTCAATCTCGGTGCAACCGATTCGAACATTTCGGTCACACCGAGTTTCAGTAACTGCTTGCAGTTATGAATCTCGGTGCCACCGAGTTGTTCCACTCGGTCACACCGACAGGGTCGGGCTATATATATCCCCGGGTCAAATTTTGGAAAACTTTCTGAATCTCCTCGCCCGTGCTTAGCCCGCTCTGCCTCCCTGGGTCTCCGGATCGTCCTCCTCGTCGCTAGCCGCCTCCTGTCGCTGGTCTCCACCGCCGTCAACGGGAATCATCCCCGCCGTTGCCGCCGTAGCAAGTTCATCGCCGAACTAGGGTATGAACTTGAACTTTGTGGTGTTATATCTCCGATTCCCCATCACATTGCTTTGCCATGTATCTTGCCACGATTGAAACCATTCTATCCATCGAAAACACTACGTAGTTTAGTCGTGAATTGAAAATTTAGGGTTAGGTTTCCGCCGAAACCATCTCGGACTGACCGAGTTGATGAAATTGGTTCCACCGATTTGGCTCAGGCCATTGCACATGTGATTCTCGGTCTGAACGAGAATTGCAAATCGGTGTGACTGAGTTCAGCACTTTGTGAAACCCTAGCAGTCTCGGTGCCACCGAACTGTGACTCGGTCTGACCGAGTTCACTAGTTTAGGTTCCAAAAGCTGCTTCGGTATCACCGAGTTTGCAAATCGGTAGATCTGAAATGCTTTCTGTGGAAAACTAAAACTAAGTTTTTAATTCATTCTTTTGCAAAAACCTCTGTACTTTGTGATGCTCATCCACTCTACCTCATCTATAATCTATTCATAGGGTCAGCTATCAGAGAGTGCTTGGGAGATCCTCAATCATGAGAGACTCTGAAGAGGAAGATGAAGAAGATGCTGCACCAGCACCCAAAGCTCAAAAGCTTATGGGAGATGCTATAAGGGCAGGGGTTATTCCATCTAAGCCTAAGACTGCTCCTAAGACTGCTGCTCCAGCTCCAAAGCCAAAACCAAAAAGGAGCACCAGGAACATCCCTGCTGAGGAGAAAAACAAGGCCCTAGTGCCTGAAGCTGCAATGGAAGAAGAAGATGATGAGTCACATGTCTTGAGGAAGTTGAAGCCAAAAATTCCAGATCACAATGATGCTCATCCAGTAGCTGAGAACATGAAGATAAGGAAGGATTCAGGATTGAGGCTATGGAGGGAGTCATATCCATATGCCACCAGGAGAAGGACTGCTGTGGACTACAGGTTCCATACAAAGGAACAGCATGACTTCTATGAGACAATGTTGCTTGACAAGAAGCCCATAGTGTGTGACATGAGATGGGTTGATTGGAAATTCATTGAGGAAAACGAGGATCACTTCCCTGGTGTATATGACAGCTTCAAGGCTTGTGGAGTTGATGAGTTTGTGGCTCAGAAGCTCACAGAATGGAATGATGAGCTCATCATGCAGTTCTACTCCACAACTCACTTCTACCCAGATGGAAGGATTGTCTGGATGTCTGAAGGCACTAGGTACCAGTCAACGGTTGCTGAATGGGCGAAATTGATCAATGCTCCAGAAGAGAGTGGAGATAACTTGGATGTCTATGCCAAGAAGAAGAAGGATCACAACACCATGGCACACATGTACAAAGAGATCCCAGATGCTGCTCTTGAGACACACAAGTTTGGATCTGTACATTACCTTCTGTCAGGCTTGCCAACTATCAACTGGATCCTCAGGCACACTCTCTTGCCAAAGTCAGGTGATCACAAGATGATCAGAGGTCACTCCATCAACTTGCTGCACATTTTTGATGTTCCACAAAAGTTCAAGGTCATGAGTCTTATAGTTGAAACTATAAAGAGGACAGCTGCAGATCAGAAGAGGAGTTGTGGATATGCCCCACAGATTCAGGAGCTGATTAACTCCAAGATGGGCACTGGCACATATTTGCTATACAAGGAGCACCTGCCCATCTACCCAGACTTTGAGGACAACACTGTGGTGATGGATGAAAATGAACCACCTTCTGTGCACGCACAAGCCAAGAAGGAGAAGGCAAAGGCTGAAAAGGTTGCAAGGATGCCAACTACTGAAGAGGCATCTCAGTATCTTCTGAAGAGCAAGCAAGACCAGCTTGGCTACTTGATTGCATCCACTCTAAGGATTGAGAAAGGGCTGGCCACCCTGACTCAAAACCAGGAGAGCTTGGAAAGGATCGTGGAGCAGAAGTTCTATGACTTGGATGTGAAGGTAACTGAGATCCAGTCTGTTGTGGAGCAACTTCAGGATGATATGCAGGAGAGGAAGGGAAAGACAACCACTGATGCATTTGCCAGAGTGCCTAGAGCTCAGAGGTCTGCTGCAGTGCCTGTTCCAGACACCAGAGCCACTTCATCTGCACCAGCTACAGCTTCAGTGCCACCAGCTCCAGCACCTACTCCATCAGCTCCATCTACATCGACTGAAGCCTTCGTTCTTGGAGTTATCCGGACACCACCACCTGAAGACCAAGCCTGAGAGACGATGTAGTGCTATGCATTTTCTAGGAACTTTTTGGTAACTTGTTGCCAAAGGGGGAGAAAAATGTATAGATCATAGGCTTCGAGAGAGAGCGTTGCTTTTTATTCTCTCTTGCTTTGGTGGTTGAACTTTATTTGCTTTGCTTGTTTGAGATACTTTCTGTCTGTGTGATACTTGGATGATCACGTGTGTTTGATCATATGCTACATTAATGCTTGTTGGATGACATTATCATTTTATCCCTATATGATCATTCACCTTGCTTGGTGATGAGTGCATGTATTTAATTATTATCATTTTGAGCGCTCCACCGAGATGTATGTGACATGGAAGAGTAACCCATGAGCCTAATTCTCTGTGCATTTGCAGTCCAAAGCAAATCATAAACTATGCACAAATTTAGGGGGAGCTCTTGCTTTTCACATACTTCTCAAAGCGACAATGTTTTTAACTCTTATTATCATACGTCGAAGCTTTGATCTATATGTTGTCATCAATTACCAAAAAGGGGGAGATTGAAAGTGCAACTATCCCTAGGTGGTTTTGGTAATTCCTAACAACATATAGCTCATTGAGCTAATACTATTCCAAGATTAATATTTCAGGAAAAGCTCAATGAATGGCATGGCATGGATGAGGAAAGTGGACCCCTCAAAATACTAAGGACAAAAAGTTTGGCTCAAGCTCAAAGCTCAAGACTCTGCATTTTATATTTTAGTGATCCAAGATCACATTGAGTCTATAGGAAAAGCCAATACTATCAAGGAGGGATGAGGTGTTGCTTGATGAGGTTCTTGCTTCATAGTGCTTAGTGATATGCTCCAAAACCCTCAACTGCCTTCCCACATCCACATATGACCTAAACCAAAAGTCAAACTCGGCCCCACCGATTCTTTCTATCCGGCGCCACCGAGTTCAGATGTCATAGCCACTGCCATAAACCCTAGGCAAATCGGTCTCGCCGATAGGGATCTCGGTCACACCAAGATGGGGTTGTAATCTCTCTGTTTCCCTTCGTAACATTTTGGTCCTACCGAGATGAGCGATCGGTCCCACCGAGATTGCAATGTAAACTCTTTGTTTCCCTTTTGTAACATTTCGGTCCCACCGAAATGAGCGATCGGTCCCACCGAGTTTACCTGACCAACTCTCTAGTTAGCTTATTACCAAAGTCGGTCCCACCGAGTTTGTGTAATCGGTCACACCGAGATTACGTTATGCCCTAACCCTAACCATATCGGTCCTACCGAGTTGCATCTCAGTCCCACCGAAAATCCTAACGGTCACTAGGTTTGCTAAATCGGTCTGACCGAGTTTCTTAATTAGGTCTCACCGAGATTGGTAAATTGTGTGTAACGGTTAGTTTTTGTGTGGAGGCTATATATACCCCTCCACCCACTCTTCATTCATGGAGAGAGCCATCAGAACATACCTACACTTCCAATACACATTTTCTGAGAGAGAACCACCTACTCATGTGTTGAGGCCAAGATATTCCATTCTCACCTTATGAATCTTGATCTCTAGCCTTCCCCAAGTTTCTTTCCTTTCAAATCCTCTTTCCACCAAATCCATATCCTGTGAGAGAGAGTTGAGTGTTGGGGAGACTATCATTTGAAGCACAAGAGCAAGGAGTTCATCATCAACACACCATTTGTTACTTCTTGGAGAGTGGTGTCTCCTAGATTGGCTAGGTGTCACTTGGGAGCCTCCGACAAGATTGTGGAGTTGAACCAAGGAGTTTGTAAGGGCAAGGAGATCGCCTACTTTGTGAAGATCTACCGCTAGTGAGGCAAGTCCTTCGTGGGCGATGGCCATGATGGGATAGACAAGGTTGCTTCTTCGTGGACCCTTCGTGGGTGGAGCCCTTCGTGGACTCACGCAACCGTTACCCTTCGTGGGTTGAAGTCTCCATCAACGTGGATGTACGATAGCACCACCTATCGGAACCACGACAAAAACATCCGTGTCTCCAATTGCGTTTGAATTCTCCAAACCCTTCCCTTTACATTCTTGCAAGTAGCATGCTTTACTTTCCGCTGCTCATAGACTCTTTGCATGCTTGCTTGAATTGTGTTAAGATTGCTTGACTTGTGCTAAGATAGCTAAAATCTGCCAAAGACTAAAATTGGGAAAGGATAGATTTTTATTTGGTCAAGTAGTCTAATCACCCCCCCCCTCCCCTCTAGACATACTTTCGATCCTACAACATGCAAGCTCAAGAATAGGGTCACCTAAGCAGCAAAAAATTGCAATGAATAAAGCACTAGAACAAAAACTAATTGGACCAATGGAGGAGTCACATACCAAGGAACAATCTCCCCAAGCAGTTTTGTGATGTTTATGCCATATATCAATCTTTATCTCTGGACCATTCCGGAGTTCCTCGTCATGTCCGTGATCTCATCCGGGACTCCGAACAACATTCGGTCACCAACATACATATCTCATATAGTACTATATCGTCAATGAACGTTAAGCGTGCGGACCCTACGGGTTCGAGAACTATGTAGACATGACCAAGACACCTCTCTCATCAATAACCAATAGAGGAACCTATATGCCCATATTGGCTCCTACATATTCTACGAAGATCTTTATCGGTCGAACCGCATAACAACATACGTTGTTCCCTTTGTCATCGGTATGTTACTTGCCCGAGATTCGATCATCGATATCTCAATACCTAGTTCAATCTCGTTACCGGCAAGTCTCTTCAGTCGTTCTGTAATGCATCCTCGTGTGACTAACTCATTAGTCACATTGCTTGCAAGGCTTATAGTGATGTGCATTACTGAGAGGGCCCAAAGATGCCTCTCCGACAATCGGAGTGACAAATCCTAATATCGATCTATGCCAACTCAACAAACACCATCGGAGACAGCTGTAGAGCACCTTTATAATCACCCAGTTACGTTGTGATGTTTTATAGCACACTAAGTGTTCCTTCGGTATTCAGGAGTTGCATAATCTCATAGTCATACGAACATGTATAAGTCATGAAGAAAGCAATAGCAATAAACTAAACGATCATTATGCTAAGCTAATGGATGGGTCTTCTGTTGGAAATATGCCCTAGAGGCAATAATAAATTAGTTATTATTATATTATATTTCATTGTTCATGATAATCGTTTATTATCCATGCTAGAATTGTATTGATAGGAAACTCAGATACATGTGTGGATACATAGACAGCACCATGTCCCTAGTAAGCCTCTAGTTGACTAGCTCGTTGATCAACAGATGGTTACGGTTTCCTGACCATGGACATTGGATGTCGTTGATAACGGGATCACATCATTAGGAGAATGATGTGATGGACAAGACCCAATCCTAAGCCTAGCACAAGATCGTGTAGTTCGTATGCTAAAGCTTTTCTAATGTCAAGTATCATTTCCTTAGACCATGAGATTGTGCAACTCCCGGATACCGTAGGAGTGCTTTGGGTGTGCCAAACGTCACAACGTAACTGGGTGGCTATAAAGGTGCACTACGGGTATCTCTGAAAGTGTCTGTTGGGTTGGCACGAATCGAGACTGGGATTTGTCACTCCGTGTAAACGGAGAGGTATCTCTGGGCCCACTCGGTAGGACATCATCATAATGTGCACAATGTGATCAAGGAGTTGATCACGAGATGATGTGTTACAGAACGAGTAAAGAGACTTACCGGTAACGAGATTGAACAAGGTATCGGGATACTGATGATCGAATCTCGGGCAAGTATCGTACCGATAGACAAAGGGAATTGTATACGGGATTGATTGAATCCTTGACATCGTGGTTCATCTGATGATATCATCATGGAGCATGTGGGAACCAACATGGGTATCCAGATCCCGCTGTTGGTTATTGACCGGAGAGTTGTCTCGACCATGTCTGCATGACTCCCGAACCCGTAGGGTCTACACACTTAAGGTTCGATGACGCTAGGGTTATAGGGAAAGTATGTACGCGGTTACCGAATGTTGTTTGGAGTCCCGGATGAGATCCTGGACATCACGAGGAGTTCCGGAATGGTCCGAAGGTAAAGATTGATATATAGGAAGTATGGTTTTGGCCACCGGAAGTGTTCCGAGCATCACCGGTAGTGTACCGGGACCACCGGAGGGGTCCGGGGGTCCACCGGGAGGGGCCACGGGCCCCGGAGGCATACATGGGCCAAGTTTAAGAAGGGACCAGCCCCTAGGTGGGCTGGGGCGCCTCCCCACCAAGGCCCATGCGCCTAGAGAGAAGAGGGGGCAAACCCTAAGGGCAGATGGGCCCTAAGGCCCATGCCTGGTGCGCCTCCCTCTCCCCCCACTTGGCCGCCACCCCAGATGGGGATTGGGGCTGCCGCCACCCCTAGGGTGGAAACCCTAGGTGGGGCGTAGCCCTCCCTCTCCCCCTATATATAGTGGAGGCAAAGGGGCAACCCAACACATGAAGTTCTTCCCCTGTTGGCGCAGCCCTACCCCTCTCCCTCCTCGTCTCTCGTAGTGCTTGGCGAAGCCCTGCTGGAGTCCCGCGCTCCTCCACCACCACCACGCCGTCGTGCTGCTGCTGGATGGAGTCTTCCCCAACCTCTCCTTCTCCCTTTGCTGGATCAAGGCGTAGGAGACGTCACCGGGCTGCACGTGTGTTGAACGCGGAGGCGGCGTTGTTCGGCGCTTAGATCGGAATCAACCGCGATCTAAATCGCTGCGAGTACGACTCCTTCATCCGCGTTCTTGCAACGCTTCCGCTTAGCGGTCTACAAGGGTATGTAGATGCACTCCCCTTCCCCTTGTTGCTAGACTACTCCATAGATTGATCTTGGTGATGCGTAGAAAATTTTAAATTTCTGCTACGATCCCCAACAGTGGCATCATGAGCTAGGTCTATGCGTATTTTATATGCACGAGTAGAACACAAAGTAGTTGTGGGCGTCGATATTGTCAATTTACTTGCCGTTACTAGTATTATCTTGATTCGGCGGCATCATGGGATGAAGCGGCCCGGACCGACCTTACATGTATGCTTACGTGAGACTGATTCCACCGAATGACATGCACTAGTTGCATAAGGTGGCTAGCGGGTGTCTGTCTCTCTCACTTTAGTCGGATCGGATTCGATGAAAAGGGTCCTTATGAAGGGTAAATAGAAATTGGCAAATCACATTGTGGTTTTGGCGTAGGTAAGAAATGTTCTTGCTAGAAACCTATAGCAGCCACGTAAAAAATTTGCAACAACAATTAGAGGACGTCTAACTTGTTTTTGCAGCATGTGTCGTGTGATGTGATATGGCCAAAAGGATGTGATGAATGATATATGTGATGTATGAGATTGATCATGTTCTTGTAATAGGAATCACGACTTGCATGTCGATGAGTATGACAACCGGCAGGAGCCATAGGAGTTGTCTTAATTTATTTATGACCTGTGTGTCAACATAAACGTCATGTAATTACTTTAGTTTATTGCTAAAGCGTTAGCCATAGTAGTAGAAGTAATAGATGACGAGACAACTTCAAGAAGACACAATGATGGAGATCATGGTGTCATGCCGGTGACAACGATGATCATGGAGCCCCGGAGATGGAGATCAAAAGGAGCAAAATGATATTGGCCATATCATGTCACTATTTGATTGCATGTGATGTTTATCATGTTTTACATCTTATTTGCTTAGAACGACGGTAGCTTAAATAAGATGATCCCTCGCAATAATTTCAAGGAAGTGTTCCCCCTAACTGTGCACCGTTGAGAAGGTCCGTTGTTTCAAAGCACCACGTGATGATCGGGTGTGATAGATTCTAACGTTCGAATACAACGGGTGTAAGCCAGATTTACACACGCAATACACTTAGGTTGACTTGACGAGCCTGGCATGTATAGACATGGCCTCGGAACACAGAAGACCGAAAGGTCGAGCATGAGTCGTATAGAAGATACGATCAACATGAAGATGTTCACCGATGTTGACTAGTCCGTCTCATGTGATGATCGGACACGGCCTAGTTGACTCGGATCATGTTTCACTTAGATGACTAGAGGGATGTCTATCTGAGTGGGAGTTCATTAAATAATTTGATTAGATGAACTTAATTATCATGAATATAGTCTAAATTGTCTTTGCAAATATGTTGTAGATAAATAGCTCACGTTGTAGCTCCCTGTTTCAATACGTTCCTAGAGAAAGACCAAGTTGAAAGATATTGTAAGCAATGATGCGGACTGGGTCCATAGTCCGAGGAGTGTCCTCACTGCTACACAGAAGGCTTACGTCTTTGATGCACCGCTCGATGTGCAAACCCATACAACATCGTCTGTGGATGTTGTGAACACCTGACAGACACATCCTGATGGCTACTTGATAGTTTAGTGCACCATACTTTATGGCTTAGAATTGGGATTTCAATGACGTTTTAAACGCCATAAGACATATGAGATGTTCCAAGAGCTGAAATTGGGATTTCAGGCTCATGCCCATGTTGAGAGGTATGAGACCTCTGACAAGTTCTTTTGCCAACAAGGTGGAGGAGAATAGCTCAGCTAGTGAGCATGTGCTTAGAATGTCTGGGTGCTGCAATCACTTAAATCAAGTGGGAGTTAAACTTCCAGATAAGATAGTGATTGATAGAGTTCTCTATCCACTATCACTAAGCTACTAGATCTTCGTGATGAACTATGACATGCAAGGGATGGAGTTGATCCCGGAGCTGTTCGCGGTGCTTAAGACCGCAAAAGGTAGAAATCAAGAAGGAGCATCAAGTGTTGATGGTTTAACAAGACCACTGGTTTCAAGAAGGGCAAGGGCTAGAAGGGAAACTTCATGGATGGCAAACCAGTTGCCGCTCCAGTGAAGGAACCCAAGGTTGAACCCAAACCCGAGACTAAGTGCTTCTATTGTAAGGGGAACGGTTACTGGTAGCGGAATTACCCCAAATGCATGGTAGATAAGAAGGCTGGCAACTTCAACAAAGTATATACGTGTTATTAATGTGTACCTCACTAGTACTCCTGGTAGCACCTGGGTATTGGATACCGGTTCAGTTGCTATTATTGGTGACTTGAAGCAAAAGCTACGGACTAAATGGAGACTGGCTAAGGGCGAGGTGACGATGTGTGTTGGAAGTGTTTCCAAAGTTGGTAAGATCACCATCGCACGCTCCATCTGCCTTCGGGATTAGTATTGAACCTAGATAAATGTTACCAGGTGTCTACGTTGAGCATGAATATGATTAGATCATGTTCATTGCAATACGGTTATTCATTTAAGTTAGAGAATAATGGTTATTCTGTTTACATGAATAATACCTTTCATGGTCATGCACCCTATGTGAATGGTTCAGTGAATCTCGGTCGTGGTAATACACATGTTCACGCCAAAAGATGTAGAGTTAATAATGATAGTACCACTTTCTTGTGGCACTGCCACTTAGGTCATATTGGTGTAAGATGCATGAAGAAACTCCGTGTCGATGGATGTTTGGAGTCACTTGATTTTGAATCGCTTGACACATGCGAGCCATGCCTCATGGGTAGGATGACTAAGACCCCGTTTTCAGGTACAATGAAACGGGCAAGTGACTTATTGGAAATCATACGTGCTGATGCGTGTGATCCAATGAGAATTGAAGCGTGCGGTGGATATCGCTATTTTCTCATCTTCACTGACGATTTGGGTAGATATAGGTATATTTACTTAATGAAGCACAAGTCTGAAACATTTGAAAAGTTCAAGCGATTTCAGAGTGAAGTTAAGAATCATCATAACAAGAAGATCATGTTCCTACGATCTGATCAAAGGGGGATTTTCTGAGTTATGAGTTTGGCAATCACTTAAGACATTGTGGAATTGTTTCGCAGTTGAAGCCACCTGGAACACCACAGCGTAATGGTGTGTCCGAACGTCATAATCGAACCTTATGAGATATGGTGCGATCTATGATGTCTCTTACCGATCTACCGCTATTATTTTGAGGTTATGCATTAGAGACAGCTGCATTCACTTTAGATAGGACACCATATAAGTCCGTTGAGACGATGTCGTATGAACATTGGTTTGGCAAGAAAGCAAAGTTGTCGTTTCTTAATGTTTGGGGCTGCGATGCTTAAGGCTTCAGCCGGAGAAGCTCGAACCCAAAAGCGGACAAACACATCTTCATAGGATACCCAAAGGTAACAGTTGGGTATACCTTATATCTTAGATCCGAGGGCAAATTGTTTGTCGCTAAGAACGGGTCCTTTCTCGAGAAGGAGATTCTCTCGAAAGAATTGAGTGGGAGGAAGGTAGAGCTTGATGAGGTTGTCGAACCTTTGCTTCAACCAGAGAGTGATGCAACACAGAAAGATGTTTTCTGTGGCGCCTACGTCTGTTGAATAGGAAGTTAATGATAGTGATCATGAAGCTTCGAATCAAGTTGCTATCGAACCTGGTAGGTCGACAAGGATATGTACTACTCCTGAGTGGTACGATAATCCTGTCTTAGATATCATGTTGTTAGACAACAATGAACCTACGAGCTATGGAGAAGCGATGGTGGGCCCGTATTCCGACAAATGGTTAGAAGCCATGAAATCCGAGATAGGATCCATGTATCAGAACAAAGTATGGACTTTGGTGGACTTGCCCGATGATCGGCAAGCCATTGAGATAAATGGATCTTTAAGAAGAAGATGGCCGTGGGCGGTAATGTTACCGTCTATGAAGCTCGACTTGTGGGAAAAAGTCCTTTTCACAAGTTCAAGGAGTTGACTACGATGAGAATCTCTCACCCGTAGCGATGCTTAAGTCCGTCGGAATCATGTTAGCATTAGCTGTATTTTTCAATTATGAAATCTGACAGATGGATGTCAAAAACAAGTTTTCTTACCAGTTTTCGTAAGAAAGAGTTGTATGTGATACAATCAAAGTTTTGTCGATCCTAAGGATGCTAAAAGATATGCTGGCTCCAGCGATCCTTCTATGGACTAGAGCAAGCATCTTGGAGTCAGAATATATGCTTTGATGGAATGATCAAAGCTTTTAGGTTTATACAATGTTTGCTAGAAACTTGTATTTACAAGAAAGTGAGTGGGAGCACTACAACATTTCTGATAAGTATATGTGGATGACATATTGTTGATCCAAATAATGTAGAATTTCTGGAAAGCATAAACGGTTGTTTGAAGAGTGATTTTCAAAGGAAGACCTGGATAAAACTGCTTACGTATTGGGCATCAAGATCTATAGAGATAGATCAAAACGCCTGATGATACTTTCAAAGAACGCACACCTTGACATGTTTTTGAAGGAGTTCAAAATACATCAGTCAAAGAAGGGGTTCTTACCTGAGTTGTAAGGTGTGAAGTTGAGTAAGACTCAAAGATTGACCACGAGAGAAGAAATAGGAAGGACGAAGGTCGTCCCCTATGCTTTTGTCATAGGCTCTATACGGTATGCCATGCTGAGTACCGCACCAGATGTGTGCCTTGCCACATGTCTGGCAAGAGGGTACAAAGGTGATCTAGGAGTAGATCACCAGATAGCGGTCAAAATTATCCTTAGAGGAATAAGGAAATGTTTCTCGGTTATGGAGGTGATAAAGAGTTCGACGTAAAGAGTTACATAGATGCAAGCTTGACACCTATCCGGATAGCTCTGAGTAGAGATACCGGATATGTATAATGGAGCAACAATTTGGAATAGCTCCAAGTGGAACGTGGTAGCAGCATCTACGATATGACATAAAAGTTTTGCGAAATACATAGGGATCTGAATATGGCAGACCCGTTGACTACAACCTCTCTCACAAGCATAACATGATCAAACCCAGAACTCATTGAGTGTTAATCACATAGTGATGTGAACTAGATTAGTGACTCTAGTAAACTCTTTGGATGTTGGTCACATGGCGATGTGACCTATGAGTGTTAATCACATGGCAATGTGAACTAGATTATTGACTCTAGTGCAAGTGGGAGACTGTTGGAAATATGCCCTAGAGGCAATAATAAATTAGTTATTATTATATTATATTTCATTGTTCATGATAATCGTTTATTATCCATGCTAGAATTGTATTGATAGGAAACTCAGATACACATGTGGATACATAGACAACACCATGTCCCTAGTAAGCCTCTAGTTGACTAGCTCGTTGATCAACAGATGGTTACGGTTTCCTGACCATGGACATTGGATGTCGTTGATAACGGGATCACATCATTAGGAGAATGATGTGATGGACAAGACCCAATCCTAAGCCTAGCACAAGATCGTGTAGTTCGTATGCTAAAGCTTTTCTAATGTCAAGTATCATTTCCTTAGACCATGAGATTGTGCAACTCCCGGATACCATAGGAGTGCTTTGGGTGTGCCAAACGTCACAACGTAACTGGGTGGCTATAAAGGTGCACTACGGGTATCTTCAAAAGTGTCTGTTGGGTTGGCACGAATCGAGACTGGGATTTGTCACTCCGTGTAAACGGAGAGGTATCTCTGGGCCCACTCAGTAGGACATCATCATAATGTGCACAATGTGATCAAGGAGTTGATCACGTGATGATGTGTTACGAAACGAGTAAAGAGACTTACCGGTAACGAGATTGAACAAGGTATCGGGATACCGACGATCGAATCTCGGGCAAGTATCGTACCGATAGACAAAGGGAATTGTATACGGGATTGATTGAATCCTTGACATCGTGGTTCATCCGATGAGATCATCGTGGAGCATGTGGGAACCAACATGGGTATCCAGATCCCGCTGTTGGTTATTGACCGGAGAGTTGTCTCGGCCATGTCTGCATGACTCCCGAACCCGTAGGGTCTACACACTTAAGGTTCGATGACGCTAGGGTTATAGGGAAAGTATGTACGCGGTACCGAATGTTGTTCGGAGTCCCGGATGAGATACCGGACATCACGAGGAGTTCCAGAATGGTCCGGAGGTAAAGATTGATATATAGGAAGTATGGTTTTGGCCACCGGAAGTGTTCTGGGCATCACCGGTAGTGTACCGGGACCACCGGAGGGGTCCGGGGGTCCACCGAGAGGGGCCACGGGCCCCGGAGGCATACATGGGCCAAGTGTGAGAAGGGACCAGCCCCTAGGTGAGCTGGGGTGTTGGGGAACGTAGTAATTTCAAAAAAATTCCTACGCACACACAAGATCATGGTGATGCATAGCAACGAGAGGGGAGAGTGTGATCTACGTACCCTTGTAGACCGACAGCGGAAGCGTTATGACAATGCGGTTGATGTAGTCGTACGTCTTCACGGCCTGACCGATCAAGCACCGAAACTACGGCACCTCCGAGTTTTAGCACATGTTCAGCTCGATGACGATCCCCGGACTCCGATCCAGCAAAGTGTCGGGGAAGAGTTCCGTCAGCACGACGGCGTGGTGACGATCTTGATGTTCAACTGTCGCAGGGCTTCGCCTAAGCACCACTACAATATTATCGAGGTATATGGTGGAAGGGGGCACCACACACGGCTAAGAATATGATCACGAGGATCAACTTGTGTGTCTAGGGGTGCCCCCTGCCCCCGTATATAAAGGAGCAAGGGGAGGAGGCCGGCCGGCCCCTATTGGCGCGCCAAGGAGGAGTCCTCCTCCTATTAGGAGTAGGACTCCTACTAGGAGGGGGAAAGGAAGTGGGGAGGGAGAATGAAAGGGGGCGCCGCCCCCCCCCCCTCTCCTAGTCCAATTCGGACCAAGGGGGGAGGAGGCGCGCGGCCCACCCTGGCTGCCCTTCTCTCTCTCCACTAAGGCCCATATGGCCCATTACTTCTCCCGGGGGGTTCCGGTAACCCTCCGACACTCCGGTTTTCTCCGAAATCACACGGAACACTTCCGGTGTCCGAATATAGCCGTCCAATATATCAATCTTTATGTCTCGAACATTTCGAGACTCCTCGTTATGTCCGTGATCACATCCGGGACTCCGAACTAACTTTTGTACATCGAAAACTCATAAACTCATATAACTGTCATCGAAACCTTAAGCGTGCGGACCCTACGGGTTCGAGAACAATGTAGACATGATCGAGACATGTCTCCGGTCAATAACCAATAGCAGAACATGGATGCTCATATTGGCTCCCACATATTCTACGAAGATCTTTATCGGTCAGACCGCATAACAACATACGTTGTTCCCTTTGTCATCGGTATGTTACTTGTCCGAGATTCGATCGTCGGTATCTCAATACCTAGTTCAATCTCGTTACCGGCAAGTCTCTTTACTCGTTCCGTAATACATCATCTCGCAACTAACTCATTAGTTGCAATGCTTGCAAGGCTTATGTGATGTGTATTACCGAGAGGGCCCAGAGATACCTCTCCGGCAATCGGAGTGACAAATCCTAATCTCGAAATACGCCAACCCAACATTTACCTTTGGAGACACCTGTAGAGATCCTTTATAATCACCCAGTTACATTGTGACGTTTGGTAGCACACAAAGTGTTCCTCCAGCAAACGGGAGTTGCATAATCTCATAGTCATAGGAACATGTATAAGTCATGAAGAAAGCAATAGCAACATACTAAACGATCGGGTGCTAAGCTAATGGAATGGGTCATGTCAATCACATCATTCTCCTAATAATGTGATCCCGTTAATCAAATGACAACACATGTCTATGGTTAGGAAACATAACCATCTTTGATTAACGAGCTAGTCAAGTAGAGGAATACTAGTGACGTTTAGTTTGTATATGTATTCACACAAGTATTATGTTTCCGGATAATACAATTCTAGCATGAATAATAAACATTTATCATGATATAAGGAAATAAAATAATAACATTATTATTGCCTCTAGGGCATATTTCCTTCATGGGGGCCTCCCCACCAAGGCCCATGCGCCTAGAGAGAAGAGGGGGCAAACCCTAAGGGCAGATGGGCCCTAAGGCCCATGCCTGGTGCGCCTCCCTCTCCCCCCCACTTGGCCGCCACCCCAGATGGGGATTGGGGCTGCCTCCACCCCTAGGGTGGAAACCCTAGGTGGGGGCGCAGCCCTCCCTCTCCCCCTATATATAGTGGAGGCAAAGGGGTAGCCCAACACACGAAGTTCTTCCCCTGTTGGCGCAGCCCTACCCCTCTCCCTCCTCGTCTCTCGTAGTGCTTGGCGAAGCCCTGCTGGAGTCCCGCGCTCCTCCACCACCACCGCGCCGTCGTGTTGCTGCTGGACGGAGTCTTCCCCAACCTCTCCTTCTCCCCTTCCTGGATCAAGGCGTAGGAGACGTCATCGGGCTGCACGTGTGTTAAACGCGGAGGCGCCGTTGTTCGGCGCTTAGATCGGAATCAACCGCAATCTGAATCGCTGCGAGTACGACTCCTTCATCCGCGTTCTTGCAACGCTTCCGCTTAGCGATCTACAAGGGTATGTAGATGCACTCCCCTTCCCCTCGTTGCTAGATTACTCCATAGATTGATCTTGGTGATGCATAGAAAATTTTAAATTTCTGCTACGATCCCCAACATCTTGTCCATCACATCATTCTCTAATGATGTGATCCCGTTCATCAAATGACAACACATGTCCATGGCTAGGAAACTTAACCATCTTTGATTAACGAGCTAGTCACGTAGAGGCATACTAGGGACACTCTGTTTGTCTATGTATTCACACATGTACTAAGTTTCCGGTTAATACAATTCTAGCATAAATAATAAACATTTATCATGATATAAGGAAATATAAATAACAACTTTATTATTGCCTCTAGGACATATTTCCTTCACTCACTACTAGCCTTGATGAACAGCAGGCTGTCATCGGCGAAAAGTAAGTGGCTAACCGGCGGGGCCATTTCTGCCACTTTGATTCCGATGATTGTCGATGACTCATTCTGACTTTTTAGGAGGCACGAAAGGCCCTCTGCTACCAAGAAGAATAGGTAAGCTGATATTGGATCTCCCTGACGAATTTCCCTTATAGAGGTGAATTGCTCTAATTTCTTCCCATTGAATAAGACCGAGAATTTAACAGAGCTCACCATCCTCATCACTGTATCCACCCAAACCGGTGCAAAGCCCAATTTGGTCATTATAGCGCATAAATAATCCCACTCCAGGTGATCATATGCCTTCATCATGTCCAGTTTCTGGGCACAAAAGCCATTCTTCTTTGACTTATTTCGCTACATGAAGTGAAGGCACTCATAGGCCGAGATAATGTTGTCAGTAATAAGCCTCCCCCCAACAAAGGCTGACTGATCTCCAGATATGATCTCCGGAAGATTACTCTTCAATCTATTCGCCAAAACCTTGGAAGCAATCTTGTATATGACATTACAAAGGCTTATAGGACGGAATTGAGTAAGAAGCATGGGGTTCGTTACCT
This sequence comes from Triticum aestivum, assembly GCF_018294505.1. Taxonomy (NCBI): domain Eukaryota; kingdom Viridiplantae; phylum Streptophyta; class Magnoliopsida; order Poales; family Poaceae; genus Triticum; species Triticum aestivum. The sequence continues at coordinate 330,806,898 of NC_057794.1, forward strand.
TGGGGATAAGTACTAGGATAGTATAATTCAACTCATCCACTGCTTTTTCCCCTCTCAAATTTTTTAAAATGATCAAAGTGATCTCATCTCCGCACACGTCCCAATGCCTCTGAAAAAAGTGGGCGGGGTACCCATCTGATCCTAGCACCTTAGTAGGAGCCATCTGAAAAAGTGCCACCTTCACCTCCTCCTTCGTGTAACTAGAAGTTAATTTTTTATTCATCTCCTCGGTCACTTTGCAAGGGACGGTATCAATCACCCTCTCCATGTTTGATGTACCCTCTGAAGTGAAGAGGTCCCGATAGAAAGCTGTAACCAAATACTCCATCTCGTCAGCATCATCTGTTGTGGTGCCATCCTCCTTCATGAGTGCCTTAATTTTATTCTTAAGATGCCATCTGCTAGCGCACAGGTGTAAGAATCTAGTGTTCTTATCTCCTGCTGCTAGCCATGTAATGTGCGCCCTCTGACGCCACATTACTTCTTCCCTGTGGTAAAGTTCAACCAAGCGGTCTTTAATCTTAACTTCAATTCGGGTCGGCTCAGTTCGACTAGGATCCGCTTGAAGCCTTCCAAGTTCCACATTCAGGCGTTTAATCTCAACTTTAACATTACCAAAGGTAGATTTTTCCCACTATGTGGGACCCTTTGTAAGAGCACTAATTTTTGCCCGTAAACCTGCAACCGTAGTTGCGCCCGGCCCCTGCCAATGTTGCTGTATTTCCTGCTGGAAACCATCAGGAGACTCCCACATCATCGCATACCTGAATTGCTTTGAATGTTGATGTTGTCCAACTGGTTGAGGGCCCGTATGTAGCAAGATTGGGCTATGATCGGATGTAGCTGCCACCTTGTGAATAAGTTCAGCTTGCGGATATATGTTGCACCATTCGCCACATGCCAAAGCTCTATCGAATCGAACTTGTGTGTATGTTCCTCCCACAACTCTCCTTTCAAAAGTCCACTTTGGTCCCGAGAACCCGAGATCGGTCAGTCTGCAAACATCAACAACGTCCCTAAAACCGAGCACCTGTGTCATGCTGCGGTGGCTTGCCCCATCATACTCATCTAGTCGCAAGACCTCATTAAAGTCCCCGATGCACAACCATGGTCGATCACTCTCTGAAGCTAGGGAGCGTAAAAGATCCCATGTTCTTCCTCTTTCACTGACTTTTGCTTCTCCATATACTACCATCAGTCTCCATTGGGCTTCACCCGGGATAGTTACAAGAGAATCAATGTGATAGTCAGAGTAACCAAAAGTATCAAGTTTTATTGCATTATTCCAGAAAATACCAATGCCACCACCTCTATCAGAACTACTAACATCATAAGAATTATCATAGCCTAATGTGTCTGCTAAGCTTTCCACTCGACCTCTAGGGAGCTGAGTTTCAACAATGCAAAACACCAGCGGAGCAAATTGCCTCACGAGACCGTGAAGCTCTCGAACTGTCTCGGGTCGGCCTGCCCCGCGACAGTTCCAGCAGAGAATACTCATTGAGACCAGCGGCGCTCCTCTTGGGAGCCCGCCAACTCGCTCTGTGAGTTCGTCATTTTTGTGGGCGACACCCCCTTCTTTGGTTTCTTCCTGTCCCGTGGTGACACATATGGAGGTGGTGGCGGCGGAACCAAGACCAACACCGAGGTCCTCTGAACAACTGCTTGTGCGGGTGTTGCATGGCCATGCACGTACCCTGCATTCCCTTCTGTGTTTGTCGTTGTTGTAGGCATCTCTTCAGAGAGGCCCAATTTCTTCCTTACTGAAGATTCAGCATGTCCGGGCTGACTCGCCTCGTCATTCTCCTTCTCCACTGGACCTGTTTTCATGGGGCTCTGGGCAGTGTCATCCATGTATATATCCTCCTGCATCCCGGCCTCCTGCGATGAGCGTTTCCTAGCCCCGTTTGTACCTCCCCGACCTCCTCCCCTAGCTCGTCCTCGTCGTGCACCATCTCTGTTTCGAACAGGGTTTGAGTAGTTGTTCTGAAAAAACTAATTAGACGGGATGCTCCGCCTTGTGGCTACCATCCATTGCCCATATTCAATCTCCTCGGGTCCGTGAATGACATTGTCGCACTCTTCCAATACATGTCCCATGATGCCGCATACCTCACAGAAAAATCTGATATTCTCATATTTTACTGGTAGGAGTAATCTTCCTTCCCCCTTTATGTTTAGTGGAGTAAAACGCGCCAAAGGATCAGCCACCTTGATCTTTGCACGGACCCGTACATAATTTCCCTCAAAAACCCTAGAGGGATTCATCTCCACGCTCTTGACTTGGCCGATCCGGCGCGCTAGCTGATCCAAGACCACCTCCTTTCGGTACAACTCCGGGGTGTCATGGATCTGTGCCCACACATGCACACGGTCGAGAGCGACCGCTTGTGGTTTGCCCTTGCCATCATATTCCTCAATGATAACCATCAGGCCCCTAAAGATCCAAGGGCCTTGATGCATGACTCTGTTCCAGTATCCAACACAGAACATTTGGATGATGAACAGGTTGTCGTCAGCCTCACGGATTTTGGGATCATATGCTAGCCTCCAGATGAATTTCATCGTCGCTTTGAAAGATTCTGCACTAAAGGGCTTCGCCGTATTCACCCTGGCAACCGCAAGCCAGCGTGTTTCTTCAGCAAATTTGGAGATTTCCTCATCTCCAACTACCACCTCATCAAGTTCGGATTCTTTTAGTTCCATGTTCTTCATCGCCGTCTCCAGATCGTTCGACGATTTCCCCTTCCATCCACCCCCAGCCGAACGACGGGGGGGTCTGGAGGAGGATGAAGCTGCCATTGCCGCCGGTCTTGCAGAAACCCCTAGAGCCCTGTGCTTCGCTCCGAGGCCGGGTGGAACAGCCCAAGAGTGTGCAATAGGGAAGGGGATGGGATCCGGCGTCGAAAAATACTCAGGAGGGCCTCAACGGCGACGTGGAGTCGCCGGAGTAAGAAACCCTAGTCACCTCTGGCGGCTAGGTCACGGGAAAGCGCGCGGTACGCGCTGGTAAACGAGCAAATAGGCAACCGGCTTTCCCGCGCACGCCCTTTTCTGCTGGCCCATGTGGGTGGCGAGACACCAGCAGTTTTTTTCATTTCATTTTTTTCTTGTTAACTTTGTTTTTTCTTCATTATAAGAATTTGGGAATTCAAACAAGTTCCAAATTTGAAAATATTGTGAATTTTAAAAAAAGTTTATGACTTCAAAAAATATTCATAATATTGAAAAGTGTTCAGGAAATAATAAAATGATCATGAATTCAAAAAATGTTGATTATTTGAAAAAAAATGAAAAAGGTCACAATTTTGAATAAGAAGTTCAGGAAATAAAAAAATGTTATTGATTTTCAAAAAATGTTCATCAATTTCAATAAATGTTCACAAATATAAAAATGTTCATGATTTGTTTCCAAAACGTTCCAAATTTTCAGAAAGAAAATCATTGACTCAAAAATGGTTTGTTGTTTCAAAGCGAAGTTCATGAACTCAAAAAATGTTCATGCATTTCAAAAGGTGTTTTAAAAAAAATAAACGAGCATGAATTTCAAAAATTGTTCATCTACTGAAAAATGTTCGCCAATTCAACAAAATGTTCATGACTTTGTAATGAAATCACAATTTTGAAAGCTGCTTGTAATTTTAAAAAAATGTTCGTGAGTTCATGAAAAGTATTCGTGAAATAAACGAGTATTATGCAGGGGTCCATGGCACTTATTTCGTGTCGCATGACGACTGTGCCTCATCCTTACAATTACTAAGGTCCCTAGGAATAGAGGCCTAGGAGAGTTTAATTTATTTTTTCTCGAACCATGGGCCTCACATCATAGTATCGAGACACACATTCTAGTAAAACATTTTGCGAAAAATACATTCAAGATTTTGTTTGTTTGTGAATTTCCAAAAATGTTCACAATTAAAAAAACATTTATGAATTTAAACAATGATCATAGGTTTGAAAATTCTTCACAAATGTGAAAAATATTCATGAATTGTCAAAAATAATCATGAGTTCTATAATTGTTCACAATTTCTTCAAAAAAAAGTTCACGGATTTAAAAATGTTGGTAACTTGATAAACGTTTATGAATATGAATTTTTTAAATATATTCAAGAATTACGTCGATGAATATAAATATTCACATTTTAAAAAAATGTTCATGGTTTTGAATAAAATATTTATGAATTTTTAAATATATTCAAGCATTTATATTATGTTCCTGCATTTCGAAAAAATAATTTATAAATGTTAAAAATATTCATAAATTTAAAAGTAAAAAAATAAATTGCAAACAGAAAACTAAATCATGAAAATAAAGTAGATAAAAAAGAAGAATCTGTCTACGGAACATCTGGATATGCTCTAATTATTACACATCAAAGTGACTCAATTAAATTAGAAAGGAAAAGAAAAGGAGAAAAAAAATGATTACACAAATCTTAGCGTAAAATCAATAACATAGGACTTGGATGTGCAATATTTAGAACACATCTAGATGTGTTTAAGCAAAACTGAAAAAAAAATGAAAAACTGAAAGGAACCTTCCGTTTCGCTCGTGATCAGACAGCACAGAAGCACTCTGTTTTCATCCCGTTTCGCTCGAGATCAGACCGTAGTTTCCGTTTCTCCAACCGAGTCCCGTCTTCCGCCCATGATACAACGGCAACGAACCTACTCCTACCCGCTCACAAGAGCAGTACCCCGACCCTGCAAGATCAGCAGATAAGAATTAATATTCCCAATAAACTTATCGCGATTTGCCGGGAAGTTTCAGCAAGATTCCAGCTGCTGGAGTCACTTTCCGCAGAAGACAAAAGGAACCAGTTCGCAGTTTATATATACTCTCGCGGCTCTTGAATCTTGATGCTCGATCGTGTCTGCTTCTGCCTCTACCTACGTTGGGTTTAGGCGGTGTGGGCATGGACAGTTCAACAACTTCTGAACATACGAGCACGTGTCGCACAATCGTCGCAGTACGAGAGTATACGCCAGCATCAATCAATATTCCAAAGCATGCACCATATGGTAGCGCCGACGCCTCCAAATCGCATCATCATCTTATATACTCCCTTATAAGTATTTGTTTTTTAAAAGTCAAACGAGTGCAAGTTTGATCAATTTTTTTGAAAAATATATCAACATTCAGAATACGAAATTTATATCATTTGAACCATCATGAAAAGTAGTTTCATATTTTATCTACTAGGCATTGCAGATGTTGTTATCTTATTTTATAATCTTGGCCAAACATTCATATAATTGACTTGCATGGAAATCCATGCACCTTATATTCTGGAACCGAGGAAGTAATCGGCAATGGTCATTTAACCATTTTTTCCTTCTTCTTTGATGGGACATCACTCTTACAAACTCAATTTTTAGACGTGTATCACTGTATATGTGTTCGTTTGATCTGATTCTGATTCTCGTTCTAAGTAACCACTCACATGGTTTAACTAACATTTCAATAGCATCTATCTTGTTGCTGGTGTAGTTCAGCTCAATAGAATATATATCTTCAGGGATAAGTTTCCGACGTTGATGCTTTGCCATCTCAACGGCATCGCCGCACCAATCGAACACATCCCCCGCCAACCAATGGTGGGGAAAATTGCAATTTTACCTTTACTAGTGCATATTTATATACATTATGCTCATTTTTGTGCCATTCAATCATCTTTTCCCATGCTTGCCCCCACGTTGGTAAGATTCTAGATCCACCACTGCCGCCAACAACCGTGGCCGTGTTGTGAGAGTAGGAGTCTGATTTGGTTCAGTTTGGCACGGGATCCGTGACGCGTCCGGACATAGTGCGTTTGTGCTTCCGCAGCGTCGCATTCATCTCCAAATCCAAAGGAACGGAACGATGTGACCCGGCCGTGCGCCCATCGATCATGGGCTCATGGCAGAGCATGGACATATGGGGACGAAAAGTTGCGCTGCAACGAGAGCGTCACAGGAGGTGCGTGCATTGCAGCACCGCTAGAGAGCAAAATCACTGTTTTGATTTGTTCAGAATTTAAGATGATTTGACTTTTATTCGAAAGATCTAATTTATTTTTTTGTGACGCCACCCGTCGTCGCATTTGCATTCACAGCAAACGCCTCCCCGAGGGCCTCGGTGAAGGGCCGGTCCTGACATCTTGAGGACCCATTAAACATAAATATAAATTTGGCCTCGGCTCTTGAGCATCCAAAAAATCTATGTATATTTATGTAAATTTAGAAGCATCTCCAATGCACGCATATACAGATTTCTAGGCTATTAATCTTGATCCACATTATTACCAAATCAAGAAAACAAGCAAATCAGGATCTTCGACAACAAGTTATATACCTGTCCCATGTTGTAATCAAAAACTGATTATGCCAAAAATAGACTAGTTCTTGCAAAAAGAAATCTACTGAAATTTGCAAAAAAAAAGGTACCGAAACTGTTTTGGTGATACCTCAGCAATCATTAATCCAAACCGAGCAAATTGGATTCGATGGGAATGCAATCCATAAACATATGAATTTGATTTTTGCGTCGTCTCAAAATTAAGCACTAAGAGTGCAATTTTCAAGACACTAATCCCATCCAATGATTGGATTATAAAAAACAACTCTCGGCGTGAACTTCAATTAACAAACAACAAATTAGGAACTAAGGACTACGAGAAAGGTTACCTTTGAGATGTAGAAACAACAAATTAACAAACAACAAGTTTTGATCGACTGTAAGCAGCACTCGTCCGCTCTTCTCGCTCTTGTTCCAGTCTGCTGTTGCACATGCAAGTGATAAGACGAGGCGAAGGCGCGAGGTCAGATGACGATCACGCGATGGCACAGGTGCTTGGCACGAGGCGGAACTCATCCATCGCCGACGCACGGTAGAGAATGGACACTATAGCAGACAGTGTTTTTTGAACATTTTTTCAGAAAATATGAATATGTTTCAAAAATACGAATATTTTTTGAAATTTCTAAACAATTTTCGAAAAATGTGAACATTTTTTTAAAAATACGAGCATTTTTTGAAATTTTGAACACCTTTTAAAAATTTAAAATATTTTAAAAGCGCAAACAATGTTTAAAAAAATGCTCAGTGCAACTAAAACACGTTCCTCATGTGTTAAAAAAAGTTCATCATTTATTTAAAAAACTTTCAGTGTATATTAAAAAAATTCATCATATACTTTAAAATGTTCATCATATTTCCAAAAGTGTTCAATATACACAGCAAAAAAAGTTCATCATATGTTAAAGGAAGATTAGTGTGTATTTGAAAAAAATTCACTGTGTACAACAAAAAGTTCAGTGTGTATTTGAAGAAATGCTCATGGGTATATTGGAAATCAAAGTTCACCGTATATTGCAAAAACTATAAAGAAAATTAAAGCCCAAAAAACAGAAGAAAAACTAAAACCTAAAAATAGAAAGAAAAAACAGAAAAAATATAGAAACACTCGTTATGTGGACCGGCCCGTCAGGAGGAGTCCTCAGCGAGAAATCAACTATATGACGCATGCGGGCGTCATATAGATATAGGATTCAATCTCTAATACACCAAACACAAAAGCCATCTTTAAAAAGAGTAGATGTTTGTTTTCTCCACTGATTGGCTACTCATCCGAACAACTGGTAAGCTAAGGCGGGTTGAACAGAGCTACTGAATCAACTTTAGTTCTGATATAGCATGTGGTGGGCGTTTTGCTGGATTGCATGCATGCTCTTGTTGTTGACTTAATTTATACTTGCGGAAATGAGAATCCAGAAACATGTTTGTATTGTATCCGAGGTAAGTTGAAGATAATCCAACATGTATCTTGAGTTCTTAATGATCCTAGACTTGATATTTTCTCTATATTTTGTTCTCTTTATAGTTTATAGTGCACTCATTTATTTCATTTTGTTCAAAAAAATTCATGTGTATTATTGTGTGCTTTCTACAAAGCCCAAAACCCGTGGCAACGCGAGAGGTGTCTTTTAGTTATTATATACTCCATTTGTTCCGTAATATAAGACGCCTTTTGTTATAAAACCGGTGTGCTTTCTACATAGCTTGAAAAAAAGTCTTATATCGTGGGACGGAGGGAGTACTTTTGTCCCTTATATCTTTTTAAATAAAAATTTTACTTTGACATTTTTTTCGGAAAGAGGGATTCCTCGGCCTCTGCATCATAACGATGCATTACGGTCAAATTTTATTAGAAAGCAAATAGTTCAGCAGAGGTCTAAAAAGTCTCAATGAAAATAAAAAAAGCTCACAAAGAGTCTAGAACAGCAACCACCACAACCGGGCGGCATAAACAAGATAAGAAAACTAATTGCCTATCCTATTACATGACATCCAAACCGGTTGAAAATATCCCGTGGTACCATCTCTCAACGGATAGATTCAGTAACCAAATGCTCCCTGGCCTTCGTCGGAGTGAGTAACGACCACATACGGATCAACGCAGTGGCTCGGAAAATAACCTGCAAAAAATAAAAATTTGTTGTTCTATTAAAAATCATGTCATTCCTACAATTCCAGACTGCCCACAATAAAGCACATACTCCTACGCGAATGTGTCTCGCTGTTTCGGCCTCTATCCCGTCAAGCCACGTTCCAAATAACGTGCTGACAGAATTCGGAGAAGTAATATTAAAAGTTATGTGCACTGTCCGCCATAGCACTTTTGCCAGCGGACAGTCGAGAAAAAGGTGTTTGATGGTTTCATCCCAATCACAAAAACTACATCTAGTAGGTCTTGTCCAGTTGCGCTTTGCCAAATTGTCCTTGGTTAAGATGACTTATATATATGTACAAACCACATAAATACTTTAATTTTTAACGAAACTTTGGTTTTCCAAATGTGTTTGGAACTAGGAATGGAACTAGAATTGATAACATCGAGATACATCGATTTAACTGTAAACTCCCCAGTCCTAGTAAGCTTCCAGCGCAACTGATCGACTTGTTGAGTCAGTTGGACATCCATCAGTCTACTCACTAAATGGAGCCAAGCTTCCTAACGATTATCGGCTAGTGTTCTCCTAAACTGAATATTGAGGGGGGCGGACTGAAGTACTGTTGCAACATATGCGTCGCGTCGTTGAACAATACTATAGAGCGATGTGTATTGAAGCGCCAGGGGTGTCTCTCCTAGCCAAGTATCCTCCCAGAGCCGCGTGCTAGCGCCATTTTTAATTAAAAACTTTGTCCTATTGAAAAAGGTTGATTTGACTCTCATCAGTCCTTTCCAAAAAGGCGAGTCCGCCGGCCTTGTTGTCACTTGGGACAAAGTTTTGGAGTGAAGATACTTACTACGGAGAATCTGTGCTCATGTGGCTTCACTCTCTACAGATAACTTGTACAACCACTTGCTGAGAAGACGTCTGTTCTTGACTTCGAGATTTTCAATCCCAAGACCCCCTTGGTCTTTTGGACGACAAATGATATCCCATTTGACGAGTTTATATTTTCTTTTTAGCTCATCACTCTGCCAGAAGAATCGGGATCGATAGAAGTCCAGCCTTTTCCTAACTCCAACTGGAACCTCGAAAAAATACAGGAGAAACATAGGCATACTCGTGAGAACCGAATTAATAAGGATTAAACGGCCTCCGTATGACATAAGCTTGCCCTTCCAGCAGCTCAGTTTCTTCTTAAATCGATTCTCAATACACTTTCATTCTTTGTTTGTCAGCTTACGATGATGAATTGGTATACCTAGGTACGTAAACGGTAAAGCCCCCAATTCACATCCAAACAATTGGCTATAAGCCTCTTGTTCCTCCTTGGCTCTTCCAAAGCAGAACAATTCGCTTTTATAAAAATTAATCTTTAACCCGGTCAATTGTTCAAATAAGTATAGCACGAGCTTCATATTCCTCGCTTTTATCAAGTCATGCTCCATGAAGATGATAGTACCATCAACATACTGTAAGATGGACACACCTCCATTCACTAGATGAGGCACCAAGCCACCCACCTGACCAGCCTCCTTAGCCCTTCCTATTAGAATTGCCAACATATCCACTACAATGTTGAACAAGATAGGAGACATCGGGTCACCTTGTCTCAGGCCCTTATGTGTCTGGAAATAATGACCTATGTCGTCATTCACTTTAATTCCAACACTTCCTTTTTGCATGAAAGATTTTGCCTGGCGTCGCCAGGCTTCATCAAAACTTTTCATGCGCAAGGCCTGTTGAAGGAAAGACCATTTGACTTTATCGCACGCTTTCTCAAAATCCACCTTGAAAACAACTCCATTTAGTTTTTTTCGTGTGAATTTCGTGGAGCGTTTCATGAAGGACCACAACCCTTTCAGGATGTTTCTGTCCGGCATGAAAGCAGTTTGAGAGTGCTGCACAACAAAATGCGCAATCTGTGTGAGCCTATTCGTCCCAACTTTGATGAAAATTTTGAAACTAATATTAAGAAGACAGACTGGCCTGAACTGCTCAATTCTCACAGCCTCGTTTTTTTTGGAAGCAGAGTTATCGTTTCAAAATACTTCAACACCTAATCCAGAGTGGTATAATTGCTTACCTTTTTGCACAGGGAAGGAGGTATAATTGTTTGCGTGGTGTGGTTTCAGCCAATATGTCTCGTGCTCGTTCACGTTTGCACAAGTCAACTTTGCCGCGTCAACATACATAAAAATAAACACACACACACATAAAAAAAAAGAGGAGAAACATGAAAAATAGGAGCTCCAGCATGCAATATATTCTACTTAACCAGATCTTTCGCTATGTTAATACACGCAATTTGGTCATTTCAATCTTGTGTTGACTAGAGGTCCACAGTATATGCCGCTACTTGCGTAGTACTCAAATGAATTTCACACGACAAAAAAAGAGAGCAGTTTACATGAGACCCACGGAAATACTTGCCTTCTCAAAGGAGCCTAGAATATTTTGTCCCCTTCTGAAAGTTTATTACTACGCGTAATTTGGTCATTCAAATCTTGCATTGAGTAGGGATCCACATTATGTCCCTACTTGCGTGGGACTTGATTGAATTTCACACGAAAAAAGAGAGAGAGCAGTTTTCCTGAAACTCACAGAAATACTTGCCTTCTGGGAGGAGCCCGGGATATTGTGTTCCCTTTTGACCAGGGAACACGGAAGCAGCAAAATGATGATCTCTGCTAATCTAATCCAAAAGTCCGAAGGAAGAGCCACTCTAATAAAACGTCATCACGTCAAACAAAACTAATGACGCTGTCCTGCCGCTTTCGCAGACCAACCAGAAGCATGCATGAACCCAACACGGGCTCTGAGTTTGGACATGGGGCTCTGTCCGCTCATCATCTCAAGGGTTCCCCGAAAGGCCGGCATCGGATGTCCCCTCTTCTTCTTAATTTCTTCTTCTTAATTAAAAAGATAAGCACTCCCTCCGTCTAATCCTTCGTTTTACGGCACAGAGAACGCCTTGCCGGCTTCGACACGACGAGTGCGATCAAGTGCCGTGCCGCCGATCTCCAGCTTTGGCGGCATAAAACTCTTTCCTTGATGGAGGGAGGCACGCGTCCAGCTAGTAGTAGTTTTCTGTATTTGACTTTATTATAAAACATAACTAACCCTATGATATAGGAGTACTTCTACAACACTGTTCAAGCCCAGCACACAGAGATGGTGCTCAGAAAGCCGTATAAATCGTATCCGCAATAAACAAAGCTGTATAAATAAATCGAGAAAAGAAATTGGGATGTTGCCATCATGCGGTGCACCGATGGACGCCGTCCAACTGGCCGATGGCGCCGTGCGTGCATCCTGTGAGCCTGTCTGTCTGCCCAGCCGTTTGCCAACCTCCACACAGTTCATCGGACAGGGATACTCCCACCATCAGAAAAGAGAGCTGGAACAGCAGCGAGGACACCTGTGCTGCGCAGCGAGCGGCGGCTGGTCCTAACTCCGCACACCTAAGCAGAGCTTAGCTGTGCCGTGCACAATCCTGTGAACGAAATCAATACAATTCCTCTACCTCCTCAGACACATCAACCCACCGGCTGGATTTGCTGCCGCACAATAGAAAACGCAAAAGGGAGGCAGGCGGCACGGCCGTGCCAAACGCAATCATCATCGAAATCCCGCGGTTTGCGAGACGAGACGGCGGTAGGTCCCAATCATCACCAGATGCCATATCAAAGGCCTCCCACGAATATACTACTGCCACCACTACTATTTCGTGGCTTATTATTTGGACGAATTGTTTAAAGCTTCCCAGCGATACACAGCACTGACATAATAATAATGACATCTGAACATGCTGCTCGATGGAACAGTGCTCCGCGTACAAGAGGCTCCTCCTTCTGAGGAAACAGTGTACTGCTGTACACTTCTCGCATGAATCATACGTACGAAGTACGTAGCTACTGTATTCATACGTTCAGGAGGGGCGGCACAAATATATACGTAAGCACATACGGTGTTACGCTAGTTAGATTAATCTCGAGACAAGCACCAGCTGCTTATATATACGCCTGAAACTGAAAGCAGAGAGCGAGACGGCAAAGTCGCAACCACAGCCGATACAAATGACCTACTAATCAAAGCACAGTGGACGATCTGGTTGCGGCCAGCACTTCTTTTTCGCTTGTCTAATCATGCCGAGGTAGTGCATGAAACAAACAAGGCCTATGGGGCCACATTCAGCGGCACGAAAGCTGCCAACGTAATCGGCGGCGGGTGCCTCCTTGCCTCGGGGGTGCCGCCGGCCGGCCGGCCGACTGCCGGCGAGGGCAGGGACCACCCACAATGGTCCATTCGTCCTGACCTGACAAACGGTAAAGGCAGGATTGATGGCAAGCCTTGGTTGGTGCTGGATCGCATAGTGCAAACCCAGCTGGGCCTGGGTGTAGAGCGGATTTGTTTAGTTAAATTGAGAGTACAACTGAGAACTGTTTAGGCTTTTTTTCTTCTCTGATGATGAAATTCAGCAACTTCTGGAGAACCATACTGCTGATTGTCGAGCACATATTTGTGTGAAATACTTCAGACATGCCATGGAATGGCAGTGGCACGGGTATCTCACTTGCGATCCAAGTGCCGAGTGTGCAATTAGCGTTTCCACGTGTGGGCTGAGGCCTCTAGGGTGGGCAATCTACCAGGGCTACGAATTCATGGCGGTTTCGAGGTCCTTGCTTGCAATGTAAAGGAAACGTGTGTAGGGCTCTTGAAGACTTTACAGTATTACAGTATACTACCCTCGAAACAATCATACTAACACTCTGTACATTTGGGATTTGTGCACTATAAGCATGTGTATGTAGGATGTAGCCAGTTCTCTTCTATGTACAGCTTCTTTCTTTCTTTCGATTATTTTCTTGATAATTTTGTTCGGAGTGCACAACCAACTCGCGCCATCCTCGCTTGGGGGGCAGTCCGGCAATGGTGCAGACCGTCGGATTATGCTCTCGGGGGCGAGTTCCTCTGTTGTCGCTTCTTTACAATGCGGGCGCATATGGCTTTCTATTGTGCGGTAGCCCACGCTGCCGCATAAAGCCGCCTCCACCGCCGCCATCATGGCACAGAGTCGGGCCTTAGCGACCCTCATCCTCTACTTCCCACTGCGGGGACAGCGGGCTCGTTAGGACTCATACTCTGGCGGGGCGGTGATGGCGAAAGGGATATTGGAAGGCTCCCGAGAGGACCGCGATGATCCAGCACCGGACGATGCGGGCGCACGATGCACCGATGCAATGGACTCGCGCCGGACAGATCCCGCCGTCACTCGGGCGCTGTCCTCCCGGGAGTAGCCATTGTCTCCTCCAAACCGGACGGGACGACACTCCAGTTGACAGATTTGTACTGGTCGTTGTCGGATCCGCTGCCCGCCATACCGGAGAAGGCCGAAGATCGTCATACGGAAGCTTGGGTGGCGGAAGAGAGTGAAGGGGAATGGAGGGAAGTGACAAGGGTTTCGTCCGAAGAGCAGATGGCGGGAGGAATATATGTGGGGTCGGTGGGCCAGCGTGGTGCGGGGTCGACGTTGCGGACGCGCCTGGGCCTCCCCATATTCGAGCCGGATATGAGGGATGCCGATCAGCCCGAACGTTTGAGGGGTTTGAGGCGTCTGGCTGAATTGGTATTTTTTGACCGGTCACTGGTCAGATCGTCCGTTCAGACGTATGAGGAGGATTTGAGGGGCGTGGATATAGATACTCTAAACGGTCTTATATTTTTTTTAGAGAGGAGTATTGTACTATTGATGTCAACTAAGACGACAAATCAACTGAGGGAGTTCTACGTAGTAGACATGCTTAACTGAGACTGTATTAAACCATCTCCAGCCACGAGTCCAACAAGCCCCCAGGGGACTTTTTACCTGTCGGCGCCAAAAAAACGCCCCAGTCGCGCCCCCTATTGGGGAACGTAGTAATTTCAAAAAAAATTCTATGCACACGCAGGATCATGGTGATGCATAGCAACGAGAGGGGAGAGTGTTGTCTACGTACCCTCGTAGACCGTAAGCGGAAGCGTTTATCAACGTGGTTGATGTAGTCGTACACCTTCATGATCCGCCCCGATCAAGTACCGAACGTACGGCATCTCCGCGTTCAACACACGTTCAGCTCGATGACATCCTCGCCTTCTCGATCCAGCAAGAGGGGCAAAGTAGTAGATGAGTTCCGGCAGCACGACGGCGTGGTGACAGTGTTGGTGAAGAACAATCTCCGTAGGGCTTCGCCTAAGCACTACAAAAACTATGACGGAGGATAAACTAGAGGGGACGGGGTAGCCGGCACACGGCTTGGTATTTCTTGATGTCTCTTTGGTGCTAGCCCTGCCCCTCTATTTATATGTTGATCCATGGGGTCAAAACTTGGAGCAAAAGCCTCCTCAAAGTCGGTTTTGCCCGAAAGGCAAGAGTCCCACTCAGACTCCAGGACCAAACGCCACAATCCTTGGCGTTTGGCCCAGACGCCATGGGCCTCGGCGTCTGGCCTAGGGCCAGACGCCAGGGTCTCCGGCGTTTGGCCCCCTGGCCTCCACAAAACTCCTTTTGCACCGACTTATAGCCCCGTGGGCCTGGCCCCTTGGCCTAACCATATCATCCAATATATGAATCTTTACCTCCAGACCATTCCGGAGCTCCTCGTCATGTCCATGATCTCATACGGGACTCCGAACAACATTCGATCACCAACATACATAACTCATATAATACTATATCGCCAACGAACGTTTAAGCGTGCGGACCCTATGGATTCGAGAACTATGTAGACATGACCGAGACACCTCTCTGGTCAATAACCAATAGCGGAACCTGGATGCCCATATTGGCTCCTAGATATTCTACGAAGATCTTTATCGGTCGAACCGCATAACAACATATGTTGTTCCCTTTGTCATCGGTATGTTACTTGCCCGAGATTCGATCGTCGGTATCTCAATACCTAGTTCAATCTTGTTACCGGCAAGTCTCTTTACTCGTTCCGTAATACATCATCCTGCAACTAACTCATTAGTTACAATGCCTGCAAGGCTTCTAGTGATATGTATTACAGAGTGGGCCCAGAGATATCTCTCCGACAATCGGAGTGACAAATCTTAATCTCGAAATACGCCAACTCAATAAGTACCTTTGGAGACACCTGTAGAGCACCTTTATAATCACCCAGTTACGTTGTGACGTTTGGTAGCACACAAAGTGTTCCTCCAGTAACCGGCAGTTGCATAGTCTCATAGTCATAGGAACATGTATAAGTCATGAAGAAAGCAATAGCAACATACTAAATGATCAAGTGCTAAGCTAACGGAATGGGTCAAGTCAATGACATCATTCTCCAAATGATGTGATCCCGTTAATCAAATGACAACTCATGTCTATGACTAGGAAAATTAACCATCTTTGATTCAACGAACTAGTCAAGTAGAGGCATACTAGTGACACTTAGTTTGTCTATATATTCACACATGTACTAAGTTTCCGGTTAATACAATTCTAGCATGAATAGTAAACATTTATCATGATATAAGGAAATATAAATAACAACTTTATTATTGCCTCTAGGGCATATTTCCTCCAGTCTCCCACTTGCACTAGAGTCAATAATCTAGTTCACATCGCCATGTGATTTAACACCAATAGTTCAGATCACCATGTGATTAACACCCATAGTTCACATCGCCATGTGACCAGCACTCAAAGGGTTTACTAGGGTCAGTAATCTAGTTCATATCGCTATGTGATTAACAACCAAAGAGTACTAAGGTGTTGTTATGTTTTGCTTGGGAGAGAAGTTTAGTCGACGGGTCTGCCAAATTCAGATCCGTATGTATTTTGCAAATTTCTATATCTACAATGCTCTGCACGGAGCTACTTTACCTAATTGCTCCCACTTTCAATATGTATCCAGATTGAGACTTAGAGTCATCTGGATCAGTGTCAAAACTTACGTCGACGTAACCCTTTACGACGAACCTTTTGTCACCTCCATAATCGAGAAACATATCCTTATTCCACTAAGGATAATTTTGACTGATGTTCAGTGATCTACTCCTAGATCACTATTGTACTCCCTTGCCAAACTCAGTATAGGGTATACAATAGATCTGGTACACAGCATGACATACTTTACAGAACCTATGACTGAGGCATAGGGAATGACTTTCATTCTCTTTATATCTTCTGCCGTAGTCGGGCTTTGAGTCTTACTCAATTTCACACCTTGTAACACAGCCAAGAACTCTTTCTTTGACTGCTCCATTTTGAACTACTTCAAAATCTTGTCAAGGTATGTACTCATTAAAAAAACTTATCAAGCGTCTTGATCTATCTCTATAGATCTTGATGCTCAATATGTAAGCACCTTCACCGAGGTCTTTCTTTGAAAAACTCCTTTTCAAATACTCCTTTATGCTTTCCAGAAAAATTGTACATTATTTCCGATCATCAATATGTCATTCACATATACTTATCAGAAATGTTGTAGTTCTCCCACTCACTTTCTTATAAATACAGGCTTCACCGCAAGTCTGTATAAAACTATATGCTTTGATCAACTCATCAAAGCGTATATTCCAGCTCCGAGATGCTTGCACCAGTCCATAGATGGATCGCTGGAGATTGCACATTTTGTTAGCACCTTTAGGATCAACAAAACCTTCTGGTTGTATCATATACAACTCTTCTTTAAGAAATCCATTAAGGAATGTAGTTTTGACATCCATTTGCCAGATTTCATAAAATATGGAAATTTGCTAACATGATTCGGACAGACTTAAGCATCGCTACGAGTGAGAAAATCTCATCGTAGTCAACACCTTGAACTTTGTCAAAACCTTTTTCAACAAGTCTAGCTTTGTAGATAGTAACACTACTATCAGCGTCCGTCTTCCTCTTGAAGATCCATTTATTTTCTATGGCTTACCGATCATCGGGCAAGTCAATCAAAGTCCACACTTTGTTCTCATACATGGATCCCATCTCAGATTTCATGGCCTCAAGCCATTTCGCGGAATCTGGGCTCATCATCGCTTCCTCATAGTTCGTAGGTTTGTCATAGTCAAGTAACATGAACTCCAGAACAGGATTACCATACCACTCTGGTGCGGATCTTACTTTGGTTGACCTACAAGGTTCGGTAGTAACTTGATCTGAAGTTTCATAATCATCATCATTAGCTTCCTCACTGATTGGTGTAGATGTCACAGAAACCGGTTTCTGTGATGAACTACTTTCCAATAAGGGAGCGGGTACAGTTACCTCATCAAGTTCTACTTTCCTCCCACTCACTTCTTTCGAGAGAAACTCCTTCTTTAGAAAGGATCCATTCTTAGCAATAAAAGTCTTGCCTTCAGATCTGTGATAGAAGGTGTACCCAACTGTCTCTTTTGGGTATCCTATGAAGACACATTTCTCTGATTTGGGTTCGAGCTTATCAGGTTGAAGCTTTTTCACATAAGCATCACATCGCCAAACTATAAGAAATGACAACTTTGGTTTCTTGCCAAACCACAGTTCATAAGGAGTCGTCTCAACGGATTTAGATGGTGACTATTTAACGTGAATGCAGCTGTCTCTAATGCATAATCCCAAAATGATAGTGGTAAATCAGTAAAGTACGATTACGACGTTCGGACACACCATTACGCTCTGGTGTTCCAGGTGGCGTGAGTAGTGAAACTATTTCACATTGTTTTGACTGAAGGCCAAACTCGTAACTCAAATATTCTACCTCTGCGATCATATCGTAGAAACTTTTATTTTCTTGTTACGATGATTCTCTACTTCACTCTGAAATTGTTTGAACTTTTCAAATGTTTCAGACTTATATTTCATCAAGTAGATATACCCATATCTACTCAAATCATCTGTGAAGATCAGAAAATACGATACTTGTCGTGAGCCTTAACACTCATCGGACCACATACATCAGTATGTATTATTTCCAATAAGTCAGTTGCTCGCTTCATTGTTCCGGAGAACGGAGTCTTAGTCATCTTGCCCATGAGGCATGGTTCGCATGCATTAAGTGATTCATAATCAAGTGATTCCAAAAGCCCATCAACATGGAGTTTCTTCATACGCTTTACATCAATATGACCTAAACGACAGTGCCACAAATAAGTTGCACTATCATTATTAACTTTGCATCTTTTGGCTTTAATATTATGAATATGTGTATCACTATGATCGATATCCAACAAACCATTTTCATTGGGTGTATGACCATAGAAGGTTTTATTCATGTAAACAGGACAACAATTATTCTCTAACTTAAATGAATAACCGTATTGCAATAAACATGATCAAATCATATTTATGCTCAACGCAAACATCAAATAACACTTATTTAGGTTCAACATTAATCCCGAAAGTATAGGAAGTGTGCGATGATGATCATATCATACTTGGAACTACTTCCAACACACATAGTCACCTTGCCCTTAACTAGTTTCTGTTCATTTTGCAACTCCCGTTTCGAGTTACTACTTTTAGCAACTAAACCAGTATCAAATACCGAGGGGTTGCTATAAACACAAGTAAAGTACACATCAATAACATGTATATCAAATATACCTATGTTCACTTTGTCATCCTTCTTATCCGCCAATTACTTGGGGTAGTTCCGTTTTCAGTGACCAGTCCCTTTGCAGTAGAAGCACTTAGTCTCAGGCTTATGTCCAGACTTGGGCTTCTTCACTCGAGCAGCAACTTGCTTGCCGTTCTTGTTGAAGTTTCCCTTCTTCTCTTTGCCCCTTTTCTTAAAACTAGTGGTCTTGTCAACCATCAACACTTGATGTTTTTCTTGATTTCTACCTTCGCCGATTTTAGCATCGCGAAGAGCTTGTGAATTGTTTTCGCCATCCCTTGCATATTATAGTTCATCACGAAGTTCTAGTAACTTGGTGATAGTGACTAGAGAACTCTGCCAATCACTATCTTATTTGGAAGATTAACTCCCACTTCATTCAAGTTATTGTAGTACTCGGACATTCTGAGCACATGCTCACTAGCTGAGCAATTCTCCTCCATCTTGTAGGCAAAGTACTTGTCAAAGGTTTCATACCTTTCGACATGGGCATGAGTCTGAAATACTAATTGCAACTCTTGGAACATCTCATATGCTTCGTGGCATTTCAAAACCGTCTTTGAAGCCCCAATTCTAAGCCGTAAAGCATGATGCACTAAACTATCAAGTAGTTCTCTTCTATGTACAGCTTCTTCTTTCGATTATTTTTTTGATAATTTTGTTCGGAGTGCACAACCAACTCGCGCCATCCTTTGCAATTGCCTTACACTAGCTAGACTACAATGTACAACCCCCAAATTACAATCGAGAAGAGAAGAAAAAAGATGCTTAAAAGTTAAGAGATCACGATCAGGTGTGAAGACGCAGAAAGCAAACCCAAAAAAATGTCCATTTGATTAATCAATCACCGGTCCTTCTCGGTGCTGGCGTCGCTGCCCCGCCCGTTCGCCGACGCCGTGTCGTCCACCGGCACCACGCCGCCCTCCTTGCGGCTCCTGATCTTGATCAGCCCGTACAGCTTCTTGAACTCCCTCATCGGCGCGTCCTTCCCGAACCCCCCGCCCCCCGGCGACTGGCTCTCTGCCGCCGCCGGGCTGGACTCCTCGAGGTGCCCGGACGATCTTGAGGTCAGCCTGGGCGGCCGCGCCGCGGAGCTCGTCCGCGGCGCCACCACGTGCTGCAGCGCGCTGATGACGGTGCGGAGCGCGCGGCTCGGGGACCCGCGGTTGGCGAGCATGATCTCGCCGAGCTCGGCCGGGCTCAGGCGCGCGCCGGCGTGGAAGCCCTCCTCCACCTGCGGGTACAGCTTGTGGTCCTTGAGGCCCAGGTAGTTGCTGGCCAGCGCCTTGAAGCCGTCGAAGTCGCACATGGTGAAGTGGATGTGCACGTCCAGCCTCCCCGGCCGCAGCACGGCCGGGTCCACGCCCTCCTTGCCGCCGCTCATGGTGAACACCATCACGCGCTCCTCGCCGCAGCACGACGACAGCCCGTCCATGAATCCCAGCACCCTGGCGGCCCGCGCCGCCGACGTCTCCCCGTCGCCGCCGCGCAGGTACCGGTCGAGGTCCTCCACGAGGATGAGCGACCGCGGGGCCGTGTCCAGGAGCAGCGCGCGGAGGTCGTCGGTGCCAGCGCGGGAGAGGTCGATGTCGTAGACGTCGTAGCCGAGGAACCTCGCCATCGCCGCCGCGAACGTGGACTTGCCCGTGCCGGGGGGTCCGTAGAGCAGGTAGCTCCGGCGCCAGACGCGGCCCAGCCGGTGGTAGTAGGCGCGGCCCTTGAGGAAGCTCTCCAGGTCGGAGCGGACGCGGGTCTTGAGCTCCGGGTCCATGGCCACCGTGTCCAGCGTGGCCGGGTGGGTGAAGGGCACCGACGCCCAGCGCGGAGCGACGGCGCCGGTGTTGGCGTAGAGGCGCAGCTCGCGGCGGCGCAGCTCCATCTCGTCGGCGACGGACTCGACGTGCTGCAGGTAGGGGCGCAGCACGCGCGTGCGGTCATGGCGGCGCACGCGGAGGAGGAGGCGCTCCCCGCGGTTGGTCCACGCGAGGCGTGCGCCGAGGAAGGCGTCGTGCGCGGTGTGGCCGGGGCCGAGCTGCAGCGAGAAGTCGTTGCTCTTGCTGGCGGAGGAGAGCACGCAGGCGGCGTCCGCGTCCTCGAGCGACGGCAGCGACGCCACGTAGGCCGCCGCCTTGCGGAAGAGCGGGTTCTCGGCCCCGTCGTTGCCGCCGGCGGCGGCGAAGCGCGGCACCTCGTAGTACTGGTACGCCTGCGCCCACTCGTCCGCCCACCGCCACAGCCGGCGCGCCGCGTGCGCCGCCGACTTGTAGGACAGCACCGCCCGCAGCGCCGCCACGGCCAGGGCCGCGTACGCCAGGAACATGACCGCCGCCGCCCCGCCGTCCAGCGGCATCGCGCCCGCCCCCGCGAGGAGGAGGAGGAGTCGCGCGCACGGTTGCGCGGTTTGATTCGGTCGCGCCGGTTGGTTCGTGCGTTGCGTCTGGGCGAGAAGGGTAGGAGAGAGGGAGAGAGATCGGATGGTGGGTTGTCGTGGGGTTTTAAGGCGGGGGGCGGGACGGGAGGGAGGGAGGGGCGATTCGGTCGGGATCGCTGTGGCGCGCGCGCGGGTCAAAGGAGAAAGGCGGGGCCGTCTCGGATGGCCGCCGCCTGCCGCTGCGTACGAGTCGCGGATATGAATGTTTTTTAATTTTATTTGTTGCTGATTTTTTGAATGGTCTGGTGGTTTGAAACTGCTCGGACTCGCCGGGTTTATCTTGTTTCCTGGGGTGAGAATTCTGGCGTGCTGGTGTGGCTGAGGTGATTGGGGCAGCTACGTGGTTGACGGATCACTAGTTACTCGAATTTCTGATTCGGTTGCTGGATCTCATCCGTTTCCTATCTCCTTCTTAAATGCTCTTCGTCGGGATGTGAAATTGCCCAGATTCAATCAAGATCCCAAATTATTTCAAAAAAAAAAGTACTGATCAAGATACCCAAATCAACACGGTGCCTGGACAAAACCGGCTGACACGGCGACGGGTGATACGGTCGATCCATCGATATGATACGGTTGAGCGGGGTGTATTGGCAACAACCAGTGAAGATGAGGAGAATGTTCCGTAGCTGGCCCAGAAGCTCTTTTGGTTGGAAGGGCGTCTATGGGACGCTACTGACCGCTACTGACCTGGACGCGTACGCGCCGCGTTTCATGAGCTTCCGTAAACAGCTTGTTTCATTTATCTGTTATTTATTGAACGAAACAGCTTGTTTCATTCATCTCTAGGTTGTCGCCTGGCCTAGCATGATGATTGGCAGCATGGTTTCTGCCGTTGGATATGAACAGATGGCCAGTGATACCTGTACTGTCTTGGATAACTAACCATATACCGAGAGAGCACTACTGGTACTCTGACTCGGCAAGTGTGTGCACGCACCCGCGAATGAATCAATCCACGTCTCCCTCCATGGCTCCATCTCATGCAAGTTGCGACCGACAAAGTAATTTTCATCACGGTCTCTCACTTTCGACCTCTCGAGCTTGCCTTTTGGGGAGTCCGGTTCTAAAGTCAAATGCCGACAGAGAAACAATTAATGCAAGTCAAATTCCATGTAGTATGTTGCTTTTACATCCGTCGAAGTTGCGAAAGAAACATTCTTCTGCTACTACCCTGCAAGATGCTTTGCTCTGGTGGTAGATGCCATGGACGTCACAACAAGCTTGAAAGCAAGTTTGGCTGCTGCGCATGTTGTGCCGATTCATCTCCGAGTGGTGTTCTTCGTGATAACCAGTTCCTTGGACATCATCTATTGAAAAAGTCAGATTAAATAAATCTCAGCTATTAAACAATGTCAATTCAGGGACCTATATTGCTTCAATGGCGAGCAATCCACATGTTTAACGTGTACTCCCTCCGTCCGAAAATACTTGTCGGAGAAATGGATGTATCTAGACGCATTTTAGTTCTAGATACATTCATTTTTACCCATTTCTTCGACAAGTATTTCCGGACGGAGGGAGTAATTAATAACATATCAAATATGGGCTATCGACATGATTACTCATATCCTACCTAATATCAAACACGTAATTAATTTTCTGCCTAAAATAAATGTGCAATTAATTTTCTGCGTGTTATCGATATGCATTGCATGTACACATTTACTAGTTCTCTAAAAGAAAAGAAACTTCCTGGACATCAAAACAATGGACCAAGCTTCATTGACTTATTGTACTTGCTTTTGGGTGTATGACATATGGGCCAGCCAGATGTCATACACCCAAAGATAGTGTCGAGCCCATGGGACTGGGGTACCCAGACCCGTCTGTCTGCGGGCCGTTGCGTGGCGTCATCCAAGGGCCTGGCGCGGCCCAGCATCAAGACTTCACAGGCGAGACCCTCGCGAGGACCCCGCCTCACGAGGCGAGCGTCAGCAGGGGTCATCAAGAGCTCCCGTGGGCCTCTTGCGGGGTGATCTTCTGAAGCCGTCTCCCGAGGCCCCTCGTGTGGTGGACATCTCTAGGCTCGCCACCCCACCTCGCGCCGCACGTGGGTGACGCGAGCCACGACTAGCGGAGCCAGGAGGGCACCAGCGGGCGCACACAAGGACACTTTCCACTTTCTTGCTAAAGGAGCAAGGCAGCTCGCCGGTTCCCAAAGCAATCTCTGAAGGTTGCCATTCTGGTGCTAGAAGACCAGGACCGCGGACTCGCCAAAGCAATTTGAGTTTTGTTTGGCCAACTTGATCTATTTATCTTGCAATTGGAAGAGGTGCTTTTGTAGTGGGTTCGATCTTACGATGCTTGATCCTAGTGACAGAAGGGGAACCGACACGTATGTATCGTTTCTACTAAGGATAAAACGATGGGGTCTATCTCTACATAGATAGATCTTGTCTACATCATGTCATCGTTCTTATTGCATTACTCCGTTTCTCGATGAACTTAATGTTGGGGAACGTAGTAATTTCAAAAAAATTCCTACGCACACGCAAGATCATGGTGATGCATAGAAACGAGAGGGGAGAGTGTCGTCCACGTACCCTCGTAGACCGTTAAGCGGAAGCGTTATGACGACGCGGTTGATGTAGTAGTACGTCTTCACGATCAACCGATCCTCAGTACTGAACGTACGGCACCTCCGCGTTCAGCACACGTTCAGCTCGGTGACGTCCCACGAACTCACGATCCAGTAGAGCTCGGGGAAGAGTTTCGTCAGCACGACGGCGTGGTGACGATGTTGATGAAGCTACCATTGCACGGCTTCGCCTAAGCACCGCTACAGTATGACCGAGGTGGATTATGATGGAGGGGGCACCGCACACGGCTGGGAGAGATCAATGATCAACTTGTGTGTCTAGAGGTGCCCCCTGCCCTCATATATAAAGGAGCAAGGAGGGGAAGCCGGTCGGCCCTAGAAGGCGCGCCAGGAGGAGGAATCCTCCTCCTAGTAGGAGTAGGATTCCCCTCCTTCCTACTCCTACTAGGAGGGGGAAAGGAAGGGGGAGAAGGAGAAGGAAAGGGGGGCGCCCCCCTGTCCTAGTCCAATTCGGACCAGAGGGGGAGGGGGCGTGCGGCCTGCCCTGGCCGGCCCCTCTCTCTCTTCACTAGGGCCCAACAAGGCCCATTAACCCCCGGGGGGTTCCGGTAACCCCTCCGGCACTCCGGTAAAATCCCGATTTCACCCGAAACTCTTCCGATGTCCAAATGTAGGCTTCCAATATATCAATCTTCATGTCTCGACTATTTCGAGACTCCTTGTCATGTCCATGATCATATCCGGGACTCCAAACTACCTTTAGTACATCAAAACATATAAACTCATAATACCGATCGCCACAGAACTTTAAGCGTGCGGACCCTACGGGTTCGAGAACTATGTAGACATGAGCGAGACATGTCTCCGGTCAATAACCAATAGCGGAACCTGGATGCTCATATTGGTTCCCACATATACTAGGAAGATCTTTATCGGTCAAACCGCATTACAATATACGTTGTTCCCTTTGTCATCGGTATGTTACTTTCCCGAGATTCGATCGTCGGTATCCCAATACCTAGCTCAATCTCGTTACCGACAAGTCTCTTTACTCATTCTATAATGCATCTTCCTGTAATTAATTTATTAGTCACATTGCTTGGAAGGCTTATTATGACGTGCATTACCGAGAGGGCCCAGAGATACCTCTCCGACAATCGGAGTGACAAATCCTAATCTCGATCTATGCCAACTCAACAAGTACCACCGGAGACACCTATAGAGCACCTTTATAATCACCCAGTTACGTTGTGACGTTTGATAACACACAAAGTGTTCCTCCGGTAATAGGGAGTTGCATAATCTCATAGTCATAGGAACATGTATAAGTCATGAAGAAAGCAATAGCAGTAAACTAAACTATCAAGTGCTAAGCTAACAGAATGGGTCAAGTCAATCACATCATTCTCCTAATGATGTGATCCCGTTTATCAAATGACAACTCATGTCTATGCTTAGGAAACATAACCATCTTTGATTAACGAGCTAGTCAAGTAGAGGCATACTAGTGACACTATGTTTGTCTATGTATTCACACAAGTATTATGTTTCCGGTTAATACAATTCTAGCTTGAATAATAAACATTTATCATGATATGAGGAAATAAATAATAACTTTATTATTGCCTCTAGGGCATATTTCCTTCAGTCTCCCACTTGCACTAGAGTCAATAATCTAGCTTACATAGTAATGATTCTAACACCCATGGAGTCTTGGTGCTGATCATGTTTGTCTCGTGGAAGAGGCTTAGTCAGCGGGTCTGCAACATTCAGATCCGTATGTATCTTGCATATCTCTATGTCTCCTATCTGGACTTGATCTCGGATGGAATTGAAGCGTCTCTTGATGTGCTTGGTCCTCTTTGTGAAATCTGGATTCCTTTGCCAAGGCAATTGCACCAGTATTGTCACAAAAGTTTTTCATTGGACCCGATGCACTAGGTATAACACCTAGATCGGATATGAACTTCTTCATCTAGACTCCTTCATTTGCTGCTTCCGAAGCAGCTACGTACTCCGCTTCACACGTAGATCCTGCCACGACGCTTTGTTTAGAACTGCTCTAACTGACAGCTCCACTGTTCAATATAAACACGTATCCGATTTGCGATTTAGAATCGTCCTGACTAGTATCAAAGCTTGCATCAAGATAACCATTTACGGTGAGCTCTTTGTCACCTCCATGAACGAGAAACATATCCTTAGTCCTTTTCAGGTATTTCGGGATGTTCTTGACCGATGTCAAGTGATCCACTCCTGGATTACTTTGGTACCTCCCTGCTAGACTAATAGCAAGGCACACATCAGGTCTGGTACACAACATTGCATACATGATAGAGACAATGGCTGAAGCATAGGAAACACTTTTCATTTTCTCTCTATCTTCTGCAGTGGTCGGGCATTGAGTCTTACTCAACTTCACACCTTGTAACACAGGCAAGAACCCTTTCTTAGCTTGATCCATTTTGAACTTCTTCAAAACTTTATCAAGGTATGTGCTTTGTGAAAGTCCAATTAAGCGTCTTGATCTATATGTATAGATCTTGATGCCCAATATATAAGCAGCTTCACCGAGGTCTTTCATTGAAAAACTCTTATTGAAGTATCCTTTTATGTTATCCAGAAATTATATATCATTTCCAATCAATAATATGGCATCCACATATAATATTAGAAATGCTATAGAGCTCCCACTCACTTTCTTGTAAATACATGCTTCTCCAAAAGTCTGTATAAAACCATATGCTTTGATCACACTATCAAAACGTTTATTCCAACTCCGAGAGGCTTGCACCAATCCTTAAATGGATTGCTGGAGCTTGCACACTTTGTTAGTACCCTTTGGATTGATAAAACCTTCAGGTTGCATCATATACAACTCTTCTTCCAGAAATCCATTCAGGAATGCAGTCTTTACATCCATTTGCCAAATTTCATAATCATAAAATGCGGCAATTGCTAACATGATTCGGACAGACTTAAGCATCGCTACGGGTGAGAAGGTCTCATCGTAGTCAACTCCTCGAACTTGTCGAAAACCTTTCGCAACAAGTCTATCTTTGTAGACAGTAACATTACCGTCAGCGTCAGTCTTCTTCTTGAAGATCCATTTATTCTCGATGGCTTGCCGATCATCGGGAAAGTCAACCAAAGTCCACACTTTGTTATCATACATGGATCCCATCTCTCATGGCCTCAAGCCATTTTTCGGAATCTGGGCTCATCATCGCTTCCTCATAGTTCGTAGGTTCGTCATGGTCAAGTAACATGACCTCCAGAACAGGATTACCGTACTACTCTGGTGCGGATCTTGCTTTGGTTGACCTATGAGGTTCGGTAGTAACTTGATCTGAAGTTTCATGATCATCATCATTGGCTTCCTCACTAATTGGTATAGGTGTCACAGGAACCGGTTTCTATGATGAACTACTTTCCAATAAGGGAGAAGGTACAGTTACCTCATCAAGTTGTACTTTCCTCCCACTCACTTCTTTCGAGAGAAACACCTTCTCTAGAAAGGATCCATTCTTAGCAACGAATATCTTGCCTTCAGATCTGTGATAGAAGGTGTACCCAACAGTTTCCTTTGGGTATCCTATGAAGACACATTTCTCCAATTTCGGTTCGAGCTTATCAGGTTGAAGCTTTTTCACATAAGCATCACAACCTCAAACTTTAAGAAACGACAACTTTGGTTTCTTGCCAAACCATAGTTCATAAGGCGTCGTCTCAATGGATTTTGATGGTGCCCTATTTAACGTGAATGCAGCCGTCTCTAAAGCATAACCCCAAAATGATAGCGGTAAATCAGTAAGAGACATCATAGATCGCACCATCTATACTAATATAAAAAGACCCAAAGGGGCAGATCCAAACCATCTCGACCATCAAATCATGTTATCTAGCGGTTCAAATCGCTCCAATGTTGAGCTCCAAACACGTTTAACGCTCTAATTACCCACCACTGCCATTGGTTATAAACACGTTTTGACTCAACGCTATCCCATGAAATCTGTCATGTAATTAATATCCTATCATTCATGCGAAAATAATAATTGATATCTTACCAAATACCAACGTGCAATAGATATATCTTACATAATATACCATGCAACTAATATCCTACCTAATATAAACACGCATTGCACGTAAATTATAACTAGTATCTAGTAAAGTACGATTACGACATTCGGACACACTATTACGATGTGGTGTTCCAGGTGGCGTGAGTTGCGAAACTATTTCGCATTGTTTCAAATGTAGACCAAACTCGTAACTCAAATATTCTCCTCCATGATCAGATCGTAGAAACTTTATTTTCTTGTTACGATGATTTTCCACTTCACTCTGAAATTCTTTGAACTTTTCAAATGTTTCAGACTTATGTTTCATTGAGTAGATATACCCATATCTGCTCAAATCATCTGTGAAGGTGAGAAAATAACGATACCCGCCGCGAGCTTCAATATTCATCCGACCACATACATCAGTATGTATAATTTCCAATAAATCTGTTGCTCGCTCCATTGTTCTGGAGAACGGCGTTTTAGTCATCTTGCCCATGAGGCATGGTTCACAAGTACCAAGTGATTCATAATCAAGTGATTCCAGAAGTCCATCAGTATGGAGTTTCCTCATGCACTTTACACCAATATGACCCAAATGGCAGTGCCACAAATAAGTTGCACTATCATTATCAACTCTGCATCTTTTGGCTTCAATATTATGAATATGTGTATCACTACTATCGAGATTCAACACAAATAGACCACTCTTCAAGGGTGCATGACCATAAAAGATATTACTCATATAAATAGAACAACCATTATTCTCAGATTTAAATGAATAACCGTCTTGCATCAAACAAGATCCAGATATAATGTTCATGCTTAACGCTGGCACTAAATAACAATTATTTAGGTCTAAAACTAACCCCGAAGGTAGATGTAGAGGTAGCGTGCCGACGGCGATCACATAGACTTTGGAACCATTTCTCACGCGCATTGTCACCTCATCCTTAGCCAGTCTTCGCTTGATCCGTAGTCCCTGTTTCGAGTTGCAAATATTAGCAACAGAACCAGTATCAAATACCCAGGTGCTACTGCGAGCTCTAGTAAGGTACACATCAATAACATGTATATCACATATACCTTTGTTCACCTTGCCATGCTTCTTATCCGCCAAATACTTGGGGCAGTTATGCTTCTAGTGACCAGTCTGTTTGCAGTAGAAGCACTCAGTCTCAGGCTTAGGTCCAGACTTGGGTTTCTTCTCCTGAGCTGCAACTTGTTTGTCGTTCTTCTTGAAGTTCCCCTTCTTCTTCCCTTTACCTTTTTTCTTGAAACTGGTGGTCTTGTTGACCATCAACACTCGATGCTCCTTCTTGATTTCTACCTCCGCTACCTTTAGCATTGCGAAGAGCTCGGGAATTGTCTTATTCATCCCTTGCATATTATAGTTCATCACGAAGCTCTTAGCTTGGTGGCAGTGATTGAAGAACTCTGTCAATGACACTATCAATAGGAAGATTAACTCCCAGTTGAGTCAAGTGGTTATGATACCCAGAAATTTTGAGTATATGTTCACTGACAGAACTATTCTCCTCCATCTTGCAGCTGTAGAACTTATTGGAGACTTCATATCTCTCAATCCGGGCATTTGCTTGAAA
The DNA here is from genome assembly GCF_018294505.1 of Triticum aestivum. Lineage (NCBI taxonomy): Eukaryota > Viridiplantae > Streptophyta > Magnoliopsida > Poales > Poaceae > Triticum > Triticum aestivum. Next base: position 330,836,558 of record NC_057794.1, read on the forward strand.
TATTAACTTTCAACTCCTGGAACATCTCATATGCTCCATGACGTTCAAAACAATGTTGAAGTCCCGGTTCTAAGCTGTAAAGCATGGCACACCGAACTATCGAGTAGTCATCAGTTTTACTCTGCCAGATGTTCTTAACGTCATCAGTAGCATCTGCAGCAGGCCTGGCACCCAGCGGTGCTTCGAGGACGTAATTCTTTTGTGCAACAATGAGGATAATCCTCAAGTTACGGACCCAGTCCGTGTAATTGCTACCATCATCTTTCAACGTTGCTTTCTCAAGGAACGCATTAAAATTCAACGGAACAACAACACGGGCCATCTATCTACAATAACATAGACAAGCAAAATACTATCAGGTACTAAGTTCATGATAAATTTAAGTTCAATTAATCATATTACTTAAGAACTCCCACTTAAATAGATATCTCTCTAATCATCTAAGTGATCATGTGATCCATATCATCTAAACCATAACCGATCGTCACGTGAAATGGAGTAGTTTTCAATGGTGAATATCACTATTTTGATCATATCTACTATATGATTCACGCTCGACCTTTCGGTCTCAGTGTTCCGAGGCCATATCTGCATATGCTAGGCTCGTCAAGTTTAACCCGAGTATTCGGCGTGTGCAAATCTGTCTTACACCCGTTGTAGATGAACGTTGAGCTTATCACACCAGATCATCATGTGGTGTCTCGGCACGACGAACTTTGGCAATGGTGCATACTTAGGGAGAACACTTTTACCTTGAAATTTAGTCAGAGATCATCTTATAATGCTACCGTCAAACAAAGCAGAATAAGATGCATAAGAGATAAACATCACATGCAATCAATATAAGTGATATGATATGGCCATCATCATCTTGTGCCTTTGATCTCCATCTCCAAAGCACCGTTATGATCACCATCATCACCGGCGCGACACCTTGATCTCCATCGTAGCATCGTTGTCGTCTCGCCATCTATTGCTTCTACGACTATCGCTACCGCTTAGTGATAAAGTAAAGCAATTACAGGGCGATTGCATTGCATACAATAAAGCGACAACCATATGGCTCCTGCCAGTTGCCGATAACTTTGTTACAAAACATGATCATCACATACAATAAATATAGCATCATGTCTTGACCATATCACATCACAACATGCCCTGCAAAAACAAGTTAGACGTTCTCTACTTTGTTGTTGCAAGTTTTACGTGGCTGCTACGGGCTGAGCAAGAACCGTTCTTACCTACACATCAAAACCACAACGATAGTTTGTCAAGTTAGTGTTGTTTTAACCTTCGCAAGGACCGGGCGTAGCCACACTCGGTTCAACTAAAGTTGGAGAAACTGACACCCGCCAGCCACCTGTGTGCAAAGCATGTCGGTAGAACCAGTCTCGCATAAGCGCGTACGCGTAATGTCGGTCTGGGCCGCTTCATCCAACAATACCGCCGAACCGAAGTATGACATGCTGGTAAGCAGTATGACTTGTATCGCCCACAACTCACTTATGTTCTACTCGTGCATGTAACATCTACGCAATAACCTGGCTCTGATGCCAGTGTTGGGGAACGTAGTAATTTCAAAAAAATTCCTACACACACGCAAGATCATGGTGATGCATAGCAACGAGAGGGGAGAGTGTCGTCCACATACCCTCGCTGATCGTTAAGCGGAAGCGTTATGACAACGCGGTTGATGTAGTCGTACGTCTTCACGATCGACCGGTCCCCAGTACCGAACATACGTCACCTCCGCGTTCAGCACATGTTCAGCTCGGTGACGTCCCATGAACTCACAATCCAGCAGAGCTCGGGGAAGAGTTTCATCAGCACGACGGCATGGTGACAATATTGATGAAGCTACCGTTGCAGGGCTTTGCCTAAGCACCGCTACAGTATGATCGAGGTCGATTATGGTGGAGGGGGCACCGCACACGGCTGGGAGAGATCAATGATCAACTTGTGTGTCTAGAGGTGCCCCCCTTCCCACGTATATAAAGGAGCAAGGGGGAGGCAGGCCGGCCCTAGAGGGCGCGCCAGGAGGAGGAATCCTCTTCCTAGTAGGAGTAGGATTCCCCTCTTTCCTACTCCTACTAGGAGGGGGAAAGGAAGGGGGAGAAGGAGAAGGAAAGGCCCCCCTCTCCTAGTCTAATTCGGACTAGAGGGGGAGGGGGCGCGCGGCCTGCCCTGGACGGCCCCTCTCTCTCTCCACTAGGGCCCAACAAGGCCCATTAACCCCCCGGGGGTTCCGGTAACCCCTTTGGCACTCCGGTAAAATCCCTATTTCACCCGGAACTCTTTTGATGTCCAAATGTAGGCTTCCAATATATCAATCTTCATGTCTCGACTATTTCGAGACTCCTTGTCATGTCCGTGATCATATCCGGGACTCCGAACTACCTTCGGTACATCAAAACATATAAACTCATAATATCGATCATCACAGAACTTTAAGCGTGCGGACCCTACGGGTTCGAGAACTATGTATACATGACCGAGACATGTCTCCGGTCAATAACCAATAACAGAACCTGGATGCTCATATTGGTTCCTACATATTCTACGAACATCTTTATTGGTCAAACCACATACCAATATACGTTGTTCCCTTTGTCATCGGTATGTTACTTGCCCGAGATTCGATTGTCGGTATCCCAATACCTAGCTCAATCTCGTTACCGTTAAGTCTCTTCACTCGTTTTGTAATGTATCATCCCGTAACTAACTTATTAGTCACATTGCTTGCAAGGCTTATTATGACGTGCATTACCGAGAGGGCCCAGAGATACCTCTCCAACAATCGGAGTGACAAATCCTAATCTCGATCTATGCCAACTCAACAAGTACCATCGGAGACACATGTAGAGCACCTTTATAATCACCCAGTTACGTTGTGACGTTTGGCAGCACACAAGTGTTCCTCCGGTAATCGGGAGTTGCATAATCTCATAGTCATAGGAACATGTATAAGTCATGAAGAAAGGAATAGCAGTAAACTAAACGATCAAGTGCTAAGCTAACAGAATGGGTCAAGTCAATCACATCATTCTCCTAATGATGTGATCCCGTTTATCAAATGACAACTCATGTCTATGCTTAGGAAACATAACCATCTTTGATTAACGAGCTAGTCAAGTAGAGGCATACTAGTGACACTATGTTTGTCTATGTATTCACACAAGTATTATGTTTCTGGTTAATACAATTCTAGCATGAATAATAAACATTTATCATGATATGAGGAAATAAATAATAGCTTCATTATTGCCTCTAGGGCATATTTCCTTCACTTAATACACTAGATGCATGCTGGATAGCGGTCGATGTGCGGAGTAATGATAGTAGATGCAGGCAGGAGTCGGTCTACTAATCTTGGACGTGATGCCTATGTAATGATCATTGCCTGGATATCGTCATGATTATTTGAAGTTCTATCAATTGCTCAACAATACTTTATTCACACACCGTTTGCTATTTTTCTCGAGAGAAGCCACTAGTGAAACCTACGGCCCCCGGGTCTCTTTCTCATATTATTTGCCTTTGCGGTCTATTTTCCTTTGCTTTTATTTTCAGATCTATTAAACTAAAAATACAAAAATACCTTGCTGCAATTTATTCTTATTTATTTTATTTGGCGTTCGATCTATCAATCTACTACAATTTATCTCACGTCCGTTTGCCTATCTTGAGGCGCCGTACCTGGAACGGATTGACAACCCCTTTAACACGTCGGGTTGCATGCGAGGATTTGTTATCTGTGTGCAGGTGTTGTTCACGTTGTGTTGCTTGTTTCTCCTACTGGTTCGATAACCTTGGTTTGACATCTGAGGGAAATTCCTACTGCTGTTGTGCTGCACCATCCCTTCTTCTTTGGGGAAATACCGACGTAGCTTCAAGCCGCATCAGTTATGAATCATTTGATGCTTGCGAACCATGCCTCATGGGCAAGATTACTAAGACTCCGTTCTCCGAAACAATGGAGCGAGCTACTGACTTATTGGAAATAATACATACCGATGTATGCGGTCTGATGAGTGTTGAGGCTCGCGGCAGGTATCGTTATTTTCTGACCTTCATAGATGATTTGAGCAGATATGAGTATATCTACTTGATGAAACACAAGTCTGGAACATTTGAAAAGTTCAAAGAATTTCGGAGTGAAGTGGAGAATCATCGTAACTAGAAAATAAAGTTTCTACGATCTGATCGCGGAGGCGAATATTTGAGTTATGAGTTTGGCCTTCATTTGAAACAATGTGGAATAGTTTCACAACTCACGCCACCTGGAACACCACAACGTAATGGTGTGTCCGAATGTCGTAACCATACTTTATTAGATATGGTGCGATCTATGATTCTCTTACCGATTTACCACTATCATTTTGGGGTTATGCGTTAGAGACAACTGCATTCACTTTAAATAGGGCATCGTCTAAATCCGTTGGGACGACACCGTATGAACTGTGGTTTGGCAATAAACCTAAGCTGTCATTTCTTAAAGTTTGGGGTTGCAATGCTTATGTGAAAAAGCCTCAGTCTGATAAGCTCGAACCGAAATCGGAGAAGTGTGTTTTCATAGGATACCCAAAAGAAACTATTGGGTACACCTTCTATCACATATCTGAAGGCAAGATCTTTGTTGCTAATAATGGATCCTTTCTAGAGAAGGAGTTTCTCTTGAAAGAAGTGTGTGGGAGGAAGGAAGAAATTAATGAGGTAATTGTACCTTCTCTCGAACTGGAAAGTAGCTCATCACAAAAAACTGTTCCAGTGATGCCTACACCAACTAGAGAGGAAGCTAATGATAATGATCATGAAACTTCAGATCAAGTTACTACCGAACCTCGTAGGTCAACCAGAGCACGTTCCGCACCAGAGTGGTACAACAATCCTGTTCTGGAAGTCATGTTACTAGACCATGACGAACCTATGAATTATGAAGTAGCGATGATGAGCCTAGATTCCGATAAATGGCTTGAGGCAATTAAATCAGAGATAGGATCCATGTATGAGAACAAAGTGTGGACTTTGGTTGACTTTCCCGATGATTGGCGAGCCATAGAGAATAAATGGATCTTCAAGAAGAAGACTGACGCTGATGGTAAAGTTACTGTCTACAAAGCTCGACTTGTCACGAAAGGTTTTTGACAAGTTCAAGGAGTTGACTACAATGAGACTTTCTCACCCGCAGCGATGCTTAAGTCTGTCCAAATCATGTAAGCAATTGCCGCATTTTATGATTATGAAATCTGGCAAATGGACGTCAAAACTGCATTCCTTAATGAATTTCTTAGAGAAGAGTTGTATATGATGCAACCAGAAGGTTTTGTCGATCCAAAAGGTGCTAACAAAGTGTGCAAGCTCCAGCGATCCATTTATGGACTGGTGCAAGCATCTCGGAGTTGGAATATATGCTTTGATGAGGTGATCAAAGCGTATGGTTTTATACAGACTTTCAAAGAAGCGTGTATTTACAAGAAAGTGAGTGGTAGGTCTATAGCATTTCTAATATTATATGTGGATGACATATTGTTGATTGGAAATGATATAGAATTTCTGGATAGCATAAAAGGATACTTGAATAAGAGTTTTTCAATGAAAGACCTCGGTGAAGGTGCTTATATATTATGCATCAAGACATGTAGAGATAGATCAAGACGCTTAATTGGACTTTCACAAAGCACATACTTTTATTAAGTTTTGAAAAGGTTCAAAATGGATCAGCCAAAGAAAGGGTTCTTGCCTGTGTTACAAGGTGTGAAGTTGAGTCAGACTCAATGCCCGACCACTATAGAAGATAGAGAGAAAATGAAAGTCATTCCCTATGTCTCAGCCATAGGTTCTTCATGTATGCTATGCTATGTACCATACCTGATGTGTGCCTTGCTATAAGTTTAGTAGGGAGGTACCAAAGTAATCCGAGAGTGGATCACTGGACATCGGTCAAGAACATCCTGAAGTACCTAAAAAGGACTAAGGATATGTTTCTCATTTATGGAGGTGGCAAAGAGCTCGTTGTAAATGGTGATGTCGGTGCTAGCTTTGACACTGATCCGGATGACTCTAAGTCACAAACCGGATACTTATTTATATTGAATGGTGGAGTTGTCAGTTGGTGCAGTTCCAAGTAAAGCGTCGTGGCGGGATTTACGTGTGAAGCGAAGTACATAGCTGCTTCGGAAGCAGCAAATGAAGGAGTCCGGATGAAAGAGTTCATATCCGATCTAGGTATAATACCTAGTGCATCGGGTCCAATGAAAATCTTTTGTGGCAATACTGGAGAAATTGCCTTGGCGAAGGAATCCAGATTTCACAAAAGAACCAAACACATCAAGAGACACTTCAACTCCATCCCTGATCAACTCAAGGAGGGAGACATAGAGATTTGCAAAATACATACAGATCTGAATATTGCAGACCCGTTGACTAAGCCTCTTCCACGAGCAAAGCATGATCAGCACCAAGACTCCATGGGTGTTAGAAACATTACAATGTAATCTAGATTATTGACTATAGTGCAAGTGGGAGACTAAAGGAAATATGCCCTAGAGGCAATAATGAAGTTGTTATTTTATATTTCCTTATATCATGATAAATTTTTATTATTCATGCTAGAATTGCATTAACCGGAAACTTGATACATGTGTGGATACATAGACAAAACACGGTGTCCCTAGTAAGCCTCTACTAGACTAGCTCGTTAATCAAAGATGGTTAAGTTTCCTAGCCATGGACATGTGTTGTCATTTGATGACCGAGATCACATCATTAGGAGAATGATGTGATGGACAAGGCCCATCCGTTAGCTTAGCATGTTGATCGTTCAGTTTTATTGCTATTGCTTTCTTCATGTCATATACACATTCCTTTGACTATGAGATTATGCAACTCCCGAACACTGGAGGAATACCTTGTGTGCTATCGAACGTCACAACCATAATTGCGTGATTATAAAGATGCTCTACAGGTATCTTCGAAGGTGTTTGTTGGGTTGGCATAGATCGAGATTAGGATTTGTCACTCCGAGCATCGGAGAGGTATCTCTGGGCCCTCTCGGTGATACACATCATAAGAAGCCTTACAAGCAATGTGACTAATGATTTAGTGGTGGGATGATGTATTACGGAACAATTACAGAGACTTGCCGATAATGAGATTGAAGTAGGTATGAAGATGCCGACGATCGAATCTCGGGCACATAACATAGCGATGAAAAAGGGAATAATGTATGTTGTCATTATGGTATGACCGCTAAAGATCTTCGTAGAATATGTGGGAACCAATATAAGCATCCAGGTTCTGCTGTTGGTTATTGATCGGAGAAGTGTCTCGGTCATGTCTACATAGTTCTCAGACCTGTAGGGTCCGCACGCTTAACGTTCGATGATGATTTTGTATTATATGAGTTATGTGATTTGGTGACCAAATGTTGTTCGGAGTCCCGGATGAGATCATGAACATGAAGAGGAGTCTCTAATTAAATGTTTGAGAGGTAAAGATATAGGACGATGGTACTCGGACAATGAAAGTGTTGCAGGGGTACCGGGTACATATGTTCACCGGAAGGGGTTCCAGGCACCCACCCGGCAACTATATGGGCCTAATGGGCCAAGAGGGGGACAGACCATCCCCTAAGGGGCTGATGCGCCCTCCATGTAGGCCCAAATAGGAGGAGAAGGAAAGAGGGGAAGGTAGAAGGAGAGGGGAGATTCGGCCTCCCCCTTCCTTCCCTCCCCCTCTCTTTCCTTTCACCTCCGATGAATAAGGAAGGGGGAGGGGGCGAATTGGGGAGGAACTCCAAGTAGGATTCGGCCTACTTGGGGCGCCCCCTTGGCTGCTCCCTCTCCCTCCCACCTATATATATGAGGGGGGGGGAGGCTCCTAGAACACACAACAACATCTGTTAGCCGTGTGCGGCACCTCCCTCCACAGATTACACCTTCGGTCATATCTTCGTAGTTCTTAGGCGAAGCCCTGCGTGGATCACTTCACCATCACTGTCACCACGCCGTCGTGTTGATAAAACTCTCCCTCGACACTTTGCTGGATCAAGAGTTCGAGGGATGTCATCGAGCTGAACGTGTGGGATGGTGATCACATCAATCTTGGAATCATTTCCAACACACATCGTCACCTGGCTTTTAACTAGTCACTGCAACTCCTGTTTTGAGTTACTAATCTTAGCAACTGAACCAGTATCAAATACATAGGGGTTACTATGAACACTAGTAAAATACACATCAATAACATGTATATCAAATATACCGTTGTTCACTTTTCCATCCTTCTTATCCTCCAAGTATTAGGGCGTAGTTCTGCTTCCAGTGACCAGTCTGTAGCGACCCGACCTCAAACGGTCAAGTCTCTGTGCTTCAGTGTCATCCCTAGATCGGTAATGCTGACACACACAGTACTCGAGGATTTATAACAGAGTAGCAATCACACACTTATTACATCGAAATGTCTCCAAAGAGAACTTATTACAATAAATATGGCTTATGGCCATCTAATATGATAACAGCGGAAGGCTTGGAAGATAAAGTGAGTCCATCAACTCCAACAGCATAGCTGAGCTGCACGACAACGACCTAACGAACCTAACTCCTCGTCTGAAAAGTCTGCAACATAATACGTTGCAGCCCGAAACGGGTCAGCACATGGAATATGCTGGCAAAATAACACAGTAGAGCAAGAACAGAATAATGCTATCACTACATGCATATTTGGTTGGTGGAAGCTCTATGGTTATAGTTTTTGCGAAAAGCCAATTTTTCCCTACAACAAAGGAATATATTTTATTTTAACTATCAGGGTAGTTTAAACATCATTGAGAAGGTTCCTCCAACTCAATCCCAATTAAAGTAATTAACAACCCAACAATATTAAGTTAAAAGTGATGAGATACTTAAGATACTCCAAGTACTAGATACTCAAGATTGTCCATAACCGGGACACGACTAACCATGATTAATTTATACACTCTGCAGAGGTTTGCGCGCTTTTCCCCACAAGACTTGATCTCCTCTGTTGAATTTCTCGCACTGCATGGTGTTTGAGAAACGGATGACCAAGACACAGTATTTCAGAAACATTAACTCTCTACTCCGGGCAGACCATACCAAACCTACAATCCCACTACCTGCTGATCCACCTCTTCAAGAGCTTCACGTAACTTACTCAACTATGCTAGAGCCCATAATAGCTTGTGGCTGCACACGGAAGTTTCTAGCACGAATAATCTCAGTTCCCTTTGAGTCTGGGTGGCGGTCCATAGGAAGATCACAGGCTAACGAACGAGTGTTCGTTATCTGTAACTAATGAGCGAAAACCGTTCGTTAAAAACGAACGTCCGCTAAATAGAAAAACCGAAAAAACCGGCGAACCAAAAAAAACGACTAGGGTTTTCTAACGAAAACCGAACCGGTTTTATAAAAAATCCGAACATCGCTAACCTCCGGCGAGGTCCGGCACGGCGGCGGCTCCGGCGAGGGGCGGCGCAACACGGGGCCGCGAGGCAGCGACAAAGGGGCGGCGAGGCGGCGCGACAGCGGCGACGGGCGGCTTGCGGCAGCAGGGTCGGCGGCTCGCGGCGCGGGGTGGCGGCTCCAGGGGCGGTGGGGTCGGCTTTTAAAGAGGAGGGGTCAGTGCCTTGGGGGAGGGAGCACGATGCGGGGAACGGAGTGCGAGCCGGACTCTGGTTCGGCAGCGGCGGCGCGGTCTCCCGCTAGGAGACGGCGGCGCGGGGTCAGGTGGGCAGCGCTGGGCTTCGGCTCAGCTAGGCCTTGGCGCGTTTTTAAATAATTCCGCCGAAACTCAGAAAAATCCTAGAAAATAAAATAAAATTTTAAAAATGCCAAAACAAAATTTCTCCGTCTAAATAAAATATTTAGAATGAGAAGAACGTTTTCTTGGCCCTAAAATGCAATTTTGAAAACGTGCAATTTTTCTAATGCAACCAAAATTGCAAATAAAAGCAAAAATTGATCCTAATATTTTCCCTCCAATATTTCATTTATTTTGGAGAAGTCATATTATCTCCTCTCATATATTAATATGAAATATTTTCGGAGAGAAAAATAATTAAAACCAAAATCCTCGTTTCGAATTTGATAAAAAGCAAATTTGAAAACAGGGGAAATCCCCAACTCTCTCCGAGGGTCCTTGAGTTGCTTAGGATTTCGAGGATCGCGAGACGAAATGCAATAAAATATGATATGCAAGAATGATCTATGTATAACATTCCAAATTGAAAATTTGGGATGTTACAAACCTACCCCCCTTAAGATGAATCTTGCCCTCGAGATTCGGATTGGCTAGAAAATAGGTGTGGGTGGTCTTTGCGAAGATCATCCTCTCGTTCCCACGTGGCTTCATCCTTGGTATGGTGGCTCCACTGAACTTTGCAAAACATGATGACCTTGCTGCGGGTGACTCGAGTAGCAAACTCCAAAATCTTGACTGGCTTCTCCTCATAAGTCAAGTCATTGTCCAACTGAATCGCCTCCAAGGGTACGGTATCTCTTAGTGGTATGTCGGCCATCTCAGCATGGCACTTATTCAACTGGGAAATGTGAAACACATCGTGAACTCCTGACAGTCCTTCAGGTAACTCCAACTTGTAGGCAACTTCTCCCATCCGTTCCAAAACATGATATGGTCCTACAAATCTCGGGGCTAACTTTCCCTTAACTCCAAAATGTTTCACTCCTCACAAAAGGCGATACTCGCAGATATGCTCGGTCTCCGACTTCATAGGTTACCTCCTTGCGTTTCAAATCTGCATAACTCTTCTGTCTGGACTGAGCTATCTTTAGTCTATTCCAGATCAGTTTAACCTTCTCCTCAGACTCTTTGATCAAGTCTGGTCCAAACAACTGTCGGTCTCCGACTTCATCCCACATCAACGGTGTTCTGCACCTTCGTCCATACAGGGCTTCGAACGGTGACATCTTCAAACTGGCTTGGCAACTATTGTTGTATGAGAACTCTGCGTATGGCAGATTGTCATCCCAACTAGATCCATAATCTAGCGCACATGCTCTCAACATGTCCTCCAAAATCTGATTGACTCTCTCGGTCTGTCCATCCGTCTGCGGGTGAAATGCTGTACCGAACTCCAATCTCGTTCCCAAAGTTTGGTGCAACTGATGCCAAAACTTTGAAGTAAACTGTGCTCCTCTATCCGGTACCATGGTCCTCGGAACTCCATGTAGACATACGATCCTGGTCATATATATCTTGGCCAACTTTGCACTAGTATAAGTTGTTTTCACTGGGATAAAGTGTGCCACTTTGGTCAAACGGTCAACTACTACCCATATAGAATCATATCCTAATTTGGTCCTGGGTAATCCGGTCATAAAATCCATGCCAAGTTTATCCCACTTCCATTCGGGTATCGGCATAGCCTGTAACAATCCTGCTGGCTTTTGATGCTCTGCCTTCACTCTCTGACATACATCACATACGACCACATACTCGGCGATATCCTTCTTCATCCCTGTCCACCAGAAACGTTCCTTCAAATCCAAATACATCTTGGTGTTTCTGGGGTGTATCAAGTATGGTGAGTCATGAGCCTCCTGAAGTATTAATTTCCTAATTTCTGTGTTATTGGGCACATAAACACAATCCTCAAACCATAAGGTGTCGTGCTCATCCTCACGAAAACCTTTGGCCTTTCCTTCGCCCATTTTCTCTTTTATCTCGGCAATCTCTTTGTCATCCTTCTGAGCTTCTCGAATCTTTCCCAACAATGTAGACTGCACCTCCATTGTTGCAATAAAACCTCTAGGAACAATCTCCAATCGCATTTCCCTGAGATCCTCTACTAACTCCTTTGGCAATCCCGTGCTCACTAGGGTATTAGCATAACTCTTCCAGCTCAAGGCATCTGCTACGACATTGGCCTTTTGTAACGCCCTCGATGCGGCTATATCTCCCACGTGTCGACGCATGACTTAGAGGCATAACCGCATTGAAAGCAATGCCGCAAGAGAGGTAATCTTCACACAACCCATGTAATACATAAGGGAAAGAGATACATAGTTGGCTTACAATCGCCACTTCACACAATACATGAATAAAGCATTACAACATCCAAATACAATCAAGGTCCGACTACGGAACCAAAATAAAAGAAGAACCCCAAATGCGACAAGGTCCCCGGTCGAACCCAAGTGGGCTCCACTACTGATCAACTAGAACGAAACGACACAAATGACAAGATCTTCATCGAGCTCCTCCTGAGCTTGGTTGCGTCACCTGGAATGGCATCATCGGCACCTGCAAGCTGGTTTTGGAAGTATCTGTGAGCCACGGGGACTCAGCAATCTCACACCCTCGCGATCAAGACTATTTAAGCTTATGGGTAAGGTAAAGGTATGAGGTGGAGCAGCAGCAAGCAACTAGCATATATGGTGGCTAACATACGCAAATAAGAGCGAGAAGAGAAGGCAAAGCACGGTCGAAAAAAGTATGATCAAGAAGTGATCCTAAAACAACCTACGTCAAGCATAACTCCAACACCGTGTTCACTTCCCGGACTCCGCCGGAAAGAGACCATCACGGTTACACACGCGGTTGATGCATTTTAAATAAGGTCAAACTTCAGGTTTTCTACAACCGGACGTTAACAAATTCCCATCTGCCCATAACCGCAGGCACGGCTTTTGAAAGTTCAAATCCCTGCAGGGGTGTCCCAACTTAGCCCATGACAAGCTCTCACGGTCAACGAAGGAATGGACCTCCTCACGAGATATTCCGATCAGACTCGGTATCCCAGTTCTACAAGACATCCTCTACAATGGTAAAACAAGTCCAGCAAGACCACCCGATGCGCCGACATCCCGATAGGAGCTGCACATATCTCGTTCTCAGGGCACACCGAATAAGCTAAGCGTACGGGAGCCAACGTAACCCAAGTTGCCAAGGGACGGCTCCGCACGGTGCTCTGGGTTGGACCAACACTTAGACAAGCACTGGCCCAGGGGGGTTAAAATAAGATGACCCTCGGGATGCGCGACTCCCAAGGGAAAAAGGCTAGGTGGCGAATGGTAAAACCAAGGTTGGGCCTTGCTGGAGGAGTTTTATTCAAAGCGAACTGTCAAGGGGTTCCCATTATAACCCAACCGCGTGAGGAACGCAAAATCCAGAAATATAACACCGATATGACGGAAACTAGGGCGGCAAGAGTGGAACAGAACACCAGGTATAAGGCCGAGCCTTCCACCCTTTACCAAGTATATAGATGCATTAATTAAATAAGATATATTGTGATATCCCAACAAGTAAACATGTTCCAACAAGGAACAACATCTCCATATTCCAACAAGGAACAAACTTCAATCTTCACCTGCAACTAACAATACTATAAGAGGGGCTGAGCAAAGTGGTAACATAGCCAAACAACGGTTTGCTAGGACAAGGTGGGTTAGAGGCTTGGTTCAACAATATGGGGGGCATGATAAGCAAGTGGTAGGTATCGCAGCATAGGCATAGCAAAAGAGCGAGCGTCTAGCAAGCAAAGATAGAAGTGATTTCGAGGGTATGATTATCTTGTCTGAAATCCCGCAAGGAAGAAGAACGAGACCATGAAGAAGACAAACGGACATAGTCGAATGGATCCTCACAATCGCGACGTTATCGGAACCAATCCGAAGAAGCAAACACCGAAAAAGAAGCACACAACATAGTAAACAACCAACACAAGGACATGGTATGATATGCGGGATGCGGTATGCGATGCATATGCATGATTTGACAAGAGATAAATGAACCTGGGCTCAACTTGGAAATCCAAGAGTGCCACTGGAAAGGTGAGATGAAATCGCTTGAAAACAATATAAAGATCACCGGAATCGGAGTTACGGTTTGGAAATGGGAAGCAATTCAAATATGGCACCGGTCTGCGATTTACAACAAGTAGCCATCTAAATGCAACAAGATGAACATGCTACAGCACCCAAACATGACAACAAAAATACATGAAAGGGATGCATTCATGATGCTTAACAAAAGATGAACACTGAGCTACGGCCAAATCATCCATTAACAGGTTCAAACAAGCATGGCAAAAGTGCAATTGGTAAATAGATCTCAGACTTAGTGAAATTAACACTTGTCTGGAATTTCAGATCAGGTAGCACACTTTGGACAATCTAAGCATACACCCATCAAGAATACACAAAACACAAGCTAGACATGGCAAGAACAATAGCATAGCATGCACGGATCAACTACAACATCCTCGGCAAAATTGCTAACAAGTAGACAATCTTCCCAGATTCACGAAGTAGCAAAAGTAGAGCTCGATTGACTCAATCTAGGGTGCTCCATAATTGCAAACAAAGACATGGATGGATAGAGCACTACAAGATTAACAAAACATCCTTACTGATCATCCTCAAAAGAGGCGCGGATCACTAGGAAAACAAAATGAACATATGGCATAATGAGATAAACAGACCAAGGACTTAGTGGAAATGCTAAGTCCCTGAAATCAGCATTAACAAGCGCACCACTTTGCAAGCTTGTGCTAGTCACCACACACATCACAAAAATACATGGGTTGCACCTCTGGAAAGATGGCAAAACCCTTAACAAAACATATGTAGAGCTCATGGGCATATCATGCACACAATAATCATGGCAAAAATGACAAATATCTAAATGGAGCAGCAGATCTGACAATTATCTCAACTAGCACCCTTCCAACAGCATTTCTGGCATCAAGATGAGCTCAAATGTAAATGATGCAATGGAATGAAATGATGTACTCTCTGAGACGAACATTTTGATATGCTATATGCATGCATCGGAGCCACGGATGCGGAGTTACGATGCAATGAACAGGAGAAAATGGATCTGGGAATTTCGGGGACTTAGTGAAATTATACCTCCGCGAAAGTCAACGTGGGACGGAGGGATCCGGGACGGAGCGGTGCAGATCTGAGACAGGACATTTGATTCGGGGAGTGGTGGATCTGGTCCACCCATCTACCCGGACCGAATCTGAAGCGGACTCCGACGATGGCCGGTTCCGGCGATGGCCGGCGACTGCTCCGATGAGCAGCACGGGCTCCGGGAGAGGCACGGCGAGCGGCGCGCCGGTGGCGTCGGGCGGCGCTACGCTGGTGACGAGGTGGTGGGGGAACACCGTGGCGAGGCGGCGGGGCGAAACCCCGGTGGTGGCGCGGGGCTCCCGAGGCGGCGGGGGCGATGGCGCTGCGGCGGCGGAGCTCGGCCGACAGTGGAGAAGGGCGCCACGCGGTGCAGACAGGCGGCGGGGCGCGTTCCCAGGCGGCGACGCGAGATCTGGGCCCGCGCGGGCCGGAGGCGGGCACGGCGGGCCGGCGGGCGCGGGGCGGAGAGAGAGGGCGTGGCGCGGGTGAGGTGGCGGCGCACGGTTGGCTGAGGCGGCGGAGGCGGTGACGTGGCGGCCGGCTATTGGCCGGAGTGAGGTGGCTGCGGGGCGGCGGACATGTCCGGTGCGGGATGGACGTGTCCGGCGGTGCGAGGAGGGAGATGGCTAGGGTTCATCCGCGAAATGATCCGAAATTTCGGGGAGGGCACATATTTATAGGTAGAGGGAGCTAGGAGAGTCCAAATGAGGTGCGGTTTTCGGCCACACGATCGTGATCGAACGCTCTAGATGATGGAGAAGGTTTTGGTGGGTTTTGGGCCAAATTGGAGGGGTGTTGGGCTGCAACACACACGAGGCCTTTTCGGTCCCTCGGTTAACCGTTGGAGTATCAAACGAAGTCCAAATGGTACGAAACTTGACATGTGGTCTATCGGTAGTAAACCAAGGCCGCTTGGCAAGTCTCGGTCCAATCCGGAAATGTTTAACCCCCACACACGACAGAAAGGTAGAAAGGACCACCAGAGGAGAACGGAGCGCCGGAATGCAAAACGGACAACGGGGAAAATGCTCGGATGCATGAGACGAACACGTATGCAAATGAAATGCGCATGATGACATGATATGCAATGCATGACACGCAAGCAATGACAAGGCAACAACAGCGAATAACTAGACGACACCTGGCACATCGGTCTCGGGGCGTTACAACAGTCCACCACTACGAGAGGATCTCGTCCCGAGATCTAGAATGGCACCGGTGGGAAAACGGAAGAGAAAGAGAAGAGGTAAACTAAGTTGCTTCTTTGACAAACGAGTGAAACCAAAGAACCTTGAAAAGGTTAAGCCATTTCGAGAAAAGAATACAACGGAGATGAATGAAGTTGAAAGCACTCCGGTAGGGAAACAAGATCTTGAGAGAGCACGATTACCACAAATGCTAGAACGGAGTTGTTGGAAAAACCAACAATGAAAAGAATAAGCTTGATATGGTCTTATGGAATACAACTCAAATTATGAGGTGACAACCTGCCACTCACGGGAAAAGAATCGGATTGATATGAACAAATTGACGAGAAAGTATATCGCACCGGAAAAGATAAATGAAGAGCTTGGATCCTTTATAAGCACCATAATAGCAACAAACCTTAGGGAAGGCTTAAGGTGAAATATAATCCAAGATAGCTCCTATTACGAGATTGATGGATTTAAAATATCCCAATCTTTACAACATGTGAATCATGAAAACATGAACTCAAATTATCAAGAATGACATAATACCACCTCCAATGATACGGTAGACAGAAATGCACTCCGGATTACAATATGAAGAAAGCTTGAGTTCCTCTGAACAGAATCTTGATGAACACTTCGAGAAGAAATTAAATCCTTGATGAACCATCATGTAGAACCATCATGAAGAACTCCGGTAAACAAAAGATAACGAAAAGAGAGAGAAGTTGAACACACAAGGTGAAACCTTGTAAAGATTTAGATAGATCTCCGTGATAACATAATTGCGAGAGCTTGGAACTCCGGGAAAGAAAGATGAGCTATTGAAACCCATAATATGTATGATGAACCACTCCGGAATAAGGAATTAAATCATTTGGATGAAAACAAGAATAAGAATTACATTATGCTTATCCTTCACCAATTAAATTGATGACAAGCAACGGATTTGACATATTACTTATTCTCGTAGAAACGGATTTGATATGATAATGAAGGAATAGAAATCTTGAACGAACCACCGTAAGAATTGAGAAAGAACGAATAAAACATAAAGAAACACCGGGAAGAATTAGCAAATACACGAAGATGCTTGAGAGGATTTAGATACATGAGAACGAAGAGATCACGAGCCGATTAAAGATCACTTGAACGAAGCACCGGTAAAATTTTGGAGAACCATAGCTGAAAGCCGAGAATGAATAAATCTTAGATGATGGGCTCCGGATAATCAAACTGAACAGAATTTTGAATTGCTCCGGATAGGTGAAAAGAATTCTCACGATGAAAACAATTACGAGAGGATGGCAACAAGCTAGAATCACGAATCTTCACGAGAACGGATATGATTGAAGAGAAAATTATTCCTTGGTCTTTAAATGTTGAGAATGACGACGAGAAACACCACCACGAATTATTTATACACTCCGAAATGACGAATGGAAAGGTTGAGCCAACGATGAAAAGAATTTTGAAAGATCTTGGAGAAAGACATTTGACTGATGATAAATCATTCTTACGTCAAACTTCAAAAAGAATTTGAGAATACCTCCAAGAAAATAGAAGAGTCAGGTAAGATCCTGGAAAAAGACATGTGGGTTAGGGCCCACTCAAAAGGAAACACTGTTGAATGATTTAAAAGATAGATTGCGCCGTTGAATTAAATGGCTTGAATGAGATAACAACCTCGAATTAGGTTGAACTGATCTTGAAAGACAAGACGAGCCTTTTGAGATATCTTGAGCACTCCGGGACAATAGAATAGCGAGAGATGAACGATTAAGAATTGCACCGGCATGAGAAAGCATTGAAATATGGAAAAGAATATGATCAAACACCGAAAGCTTGAATTGAATCCACCGGAGAAGATAAAAGAACAAGTAATGATAAACAAGAAGTTCCGTTAGTATCTTCATGAGAATCACCAGATAAGAACATTGAAGGAAAAGAATAGAGAGGGACTTTCATCAATAAAATGGATAGTGATTAAGGAAACTGAATCCTTGAAGAAAAAGGGGTGGGTGGGTGGGAAAACAAAGACAACTTGAAGACGGATGAAACAAACAACGTTGATGAAAAACTGAGATTGGATCTTGCGGATGTTGAAATGATCGGATCCACTTGGAGAGAAAACACGCCGGTGAAAAGGATTGACAAGACAATCTTGATGATCAAGAAGGATTGGTATCCACATCGGAGTATGAGAACACCATTTGGGAAAGGTATGGAATCAACATTTGACTTCGAAGCAACTCGAATACCACAACTCAAAACAAAAACAAAGGATTGGCTTGCGGAATAAGCCAGAACAAACATAGGATAGAGTTTTCGTCCAAAGTTTTTGTGGTGGGGCCTACACGGGCTCGATCGTACATCACCATCATGTACAAGGCAGTGCACATGACATACGAAGCGTCCCCGAGTCGGCATAGCCAAGGACTCTTTAAGACACAACGAGACCACTGTAAAACCGACCGTGAATAGGCGGACCACTAGACGTCGAACCCCAATTTTATATCATACATATGTCAGAAAGATATCCTAAGAGCTACTTGAATTCCCACTTATGAAACTCCCGAAATTTTCCGGTTATGCAATCAGGTGTTGGGGATACAGGGGAAGCATAATATCTCACCCAAAACTAGCAAATCCTACATCCAGCTGTATCCATCCTTCAACACATAACCAAGAAACCTTCGGAAATCATCTACCTCAACCTTCGAAAAGCATCCGTTATACGAGTTATGGCGATACTCCCGAACTCCCGCCCCAGTACTGGGTGGCGTCGAGGTTATCTCACCAACGAACTGCATAAAAGAGATTTTCGATGTCGGCGTACTAGATTCAGGTATTCCAGAACTGCAACGATAAAATTATGACGAAAACACCTCAGAGCTCAACTCCCCGGGACACTTCCACAAAACCCCTGACAGGAGGCACCAAGACAATGTTCTCATCATAAAACCATCGGAACGATTCCAAGATACCCGCGTGATCCTAAAAAGAAATTTGTGAAAATTTGAGAAGAGAAGAGTCAAAACTCTACATCAGGATGCCTTACCAGAGCGATGAGGAGACTGGGAAGTAAAAAGAATTCCTAAACTCTCCGATATATAATTCCTATATGACTCAAAACATTTTTCTAGACACAACTCGGCCGCTAAAAACGATCAAGCAATGGGGCTCCTAAGGTCGGGAAGGCTCTGATACCAACTTGTAACACCCTCGATGCGGCTATATCTCCCACGTGTCGACGCATGACTTAGAGGCATAACCGCATTGAAAGCAATGTCGCAAGAGAGGTAATCTTCACACAACCCATGTAATACATAAGGGAAAGAGATACATAGTTGGCTTACAATCGCCACTTCACACAATACATGAATAAAGCATAACAACATCCAAATACAATCAAGGTCCGACTACGGAAGCAAAATAAAAGAAGAACCCCAAATGCGACAAGGTCCCCGGTCGACCCCAACTGGGCTCCACTACTGATCAACTAGAACAAAACGACACAAAGGACAAGATCTTCATCGAGATCCTCCTGAGCTTGGTTGCGTCACCTGGAATGGCATCATCGGCACCTGCAAGCTGGTTTTGGAAGTATCTGTGAGCCACGGGGACTCAGCAATCTCACACCCTCGCGATCAAGACTATTTAAGCTTATGGGTAAGGTAAAGGTATGAGGTGGAGCAGCAGCAAGCGACTAGCATATATGGTGGCTAACATACGCAAATAAGAGCGAGAAGAGAAGGCAAAGCACAATCGATAAAAGTATGATCAAGAAGTGATCCTAAAACAACCTATGTCAAGCATAACTCCAACACCGTGTTCACTTCCCGGACTCCGCCGGAAAGAGACCATCACGGTTACACACGCGGTTGATGCATTTTAAATAAGGTCACTTCAGGTTTTCTACAACCGGACGTTAAATTCCCATCTGCCCATAACCGCGGGCATGGCTTTCGAAAGTTCAAATCCCTGCAGGGGTGTCCCAACTTAGCCCATGACAAGCTCTCACGGTCAACGAAGGAATGGACCTCCTCCCGAGACATTCCGATCAGACTCGGTATCCCGGTTCTACAAGACATCCTCGACAATGGTAAAACAAGTCCAGCAAGACCACCCGATGCGCCGACATCCCGATAGGAGCTGCACATATCTTGTTCTCAGGGCACACCGGATAAGTTAAGCGTACGAGAGCCAACGTAACCCAAGTTGCCAAGGGACAGCCCCGCACGGTGCTCTGGGTTGGACCAACACTTAGACAAGCACTGGCCCGGGGGGGTTAAAATAAGATTACCCTCGGGATGCGCGACTCCTAAGGGAAAAAGGCTAGGTGGCGAATGGTAAAACCAAGGTTGGGCCTTGCTGGAGGAGTTTTATTCAAAGCGAACTGTCAAGGGGTTCCCATTATAACCCAACCGCGTGAGGAACACAAAATCCGGGAACATTACACCGATATGACGGAAATTAGGGCGGCAAGAGTGGAACAAAACACCAGGCATAAGGCCGAGCCTTCCACCCTTTACCAAGTATATAGATGCATTAATTAAATAAGATATATTGTGATATCCCAACAAGTAAACATGTTCCAACAAGGAACAACATCTCCATATTCCAACAAGGAACAAACTTCAATCTTCACCTGCAACTAACAACACTATAAGAGGGGCTGAGTAAAGTGGTAACATAGCCAAACAACGGTTTGCTAGGACAAGGTGGGTTAGAGGCTTGGTTCAACAATATGGGGGGCATGATAAGCAAGTGGTAGGTATCGCAGCATAGGCATAGCAAAAGAGCGAGCATCTAGCAAGCAAAGATAGAAGTGATTTCGAGGGTATGATTATCTTGCCTGAAATCCCGCAAGGAAGAAGAACGAGACCATGAAGAAGACAAACGGACATAGTCGAATGGATCCTCACAAACGCGACGTTATCGGAACCAACCCGAAGAAGCAAACACCGGAAAAGAAGCACACAACATAGTAAACAACCAACACAAGGACATGGTATGATATGCGGGATGCGGTATGCGATGCATATGCATGATTTGACAAGAGATAAATGAACTTGGCCTCAACTTGGAAATCCAAGAGTGCCACTAGAAAGGTGAGATGAAATCGCTTGAAAACGATATAAAGATCACCGGAATCGGAGTTACGATTTGGAAATGGCAAGCAATTCAAATATGGTACCGGTCTGCGATTTACAGCAAGTAGCCATCTAAATGCAACAAGATGAACATGCTACAGCACCCAAACATGACAACAAAAATACATGGCAGGGATGCATTCATGATGCTTAACAAAAGATGAACACTGAGCTATGGCCAAATCATCCATTAACAGGTTCAAACAAGCATGGCAAAAGTGCAATTGGTAAACAGATCTCAGACTTAGTGAAATTAACACTTGTCTGGAATTTCAGATCAGGTAGCACACTTTGGAGCATGAAAACTATATGCTACAGGGCCTGAACATGGCAAAGTAAAGCATGGCATGGAGCTACTCAAGGAGCTTAACAAAAGTCCGTTAGTGACCTTGATCCAAAAGGGATCAGAAAATACAATTGCAAGCATGTGAACATGGCAAAAACATAATCAGTTCTCAGACTTTGTGAAAACCGGAGCATGCTGAAACAGATATCAAGTAGGCATGTTTACGAGCTCGATGCACTCACTACAGAGCAAGGCATGACAATCTAAGCATACACCCATCCAGAATACACAAAACAAAAGCTAGACATGGCAAGAACAATAGCATAGCATGCACGGATCAACTACAACATCCTCAGCAAAATCGCTAACAAGTAGACAATCTGCCCAGGTTCATGAAGTAGCAAAAGTAGAGCTTGATTGACTCAATCTAGGGTGCTCCATAATTGCAAACAAAGACATGGATGGATAGAGCACTACAAGATTAACAAAACATCCTTACTGATCATCCTCAAAAGAGGTGTGGATCACTAGGAAAACAAAATGAACATATGGCATAATGAGATAAACAGACCGAGGACTTAGTGGAAATGCTAAGTCCCTGAAATCAGCATTAACAAGTGCACCACTTTGCAAGCTTGTGCTAGTCACCACACACATCACAAAAGTACATGGGTTGCACCTCTGGAAAGATGGCAAAACCCTTAACAAAACATATGTAGAGCTCATGGGCATATCATGCACACAATAATCATGGCAAAAATGACAAATATCTAAATGGAGCAGCAGATCTGACAATTATCTCAACTAGCACTCTTCCAACAGCATTTCAGGCATCAAGATGAGCTCAAATGAAAATGATGCAATGGAATAAAATGATGTACTCTTTGAGGCGAACATTTTGATATGCTATATGCATGAATCGGAGCCACGGATGCGGAGTTACGATGCAATGAACAGGAGCAAATGGATCTGGGAAGTTCGAGGACTTAGTGAAATTATACCTCCGCGAAAGTCAACGCGGGACGGAAGGATCTGGGACGGAGCGGTGCAGATCTAAGACGGGACGTTTGGTTCGGGGAGTGGTGGATCTGGTCCACCCATCTACCCGGACCGGATCTGAAGCGGACTTCGGCGATGGCCAGTTCTGGCGATGGCCGGCGAATGCTCCGGTGAGCAGCACGGGCTCCGGGAGAGGCACGGCGAGCGGCACTACGCCGGTGACGAGGTGGCGGGGGAACACCGTGGCGAGACGGCGGGGCGAAACCCCTGTGGTGGCGCGGGGCTCCCGAGGCGGCGGGGGCGATGGCGCTACGGCGGCGGAGCTCGGCCGACAGTGGAGAAGGGCGCCGCGCGGTGCAGACAGGAGGCGGGGCGCGTTCCGAGGCGGCGGCGCGAGATCTGGGCCCGCGCGGGCCGGTGGTGGGCTCGGCGGGCCGGCGGGCGCGGCGCGGGTGAGGTGGCGGCGCGTGGTTGGCTGAGGCGGCGGAGGCGGTGACGTGGCGGCCGGCTATTGGCCGGAGTGAGGTGGCTGCGGGGCGGCGGACATGTCCGGTGCGGGATGGACGTGTCCGGCGGCGCGAGGAGGGAGATGGCTATGGTTCATCCGCGAAATGATTCGAAATTTCGGGGATGGCACATATTTATAGGTAGAGGGAGCTAGGAGAGTCCAAATGAGGTGCGGTTTTCGGCCACGCGAACGTGATCGAACACTCTAGATGATGGAGAAGGTTTTGGTTGGTTTTAGGCCAAATTGGAGGGGTGTTGGGCTGCAACACACACGAGGCCTTTTCGGTCCCTCGGTTAACCGTTGGAGTATCAAACGAAGTCCAAATGGTACGAAACTTGACATGCGGTCTACCGGTAGTAAACCAAGGCCGCTTGGCAAGTCTCGGTCCAATCAGGAAATGTTTAACCCCCACACATGACAGAAAGGTAGAAAGGACCACCAGAGGAGAACGGAGCGCCGGAATGCAAAACGGACAACGGGGAAAATGCTCGGATGCATGAGACAAACATGTATGCAAATGAAATGCGCATGATGACATGATATGCAATGCATGACACGCAAGCAATGACAAGGCAACAACAGCGAATAACTGGACGACACCTGGCACATCGGTCTCGGGGCGTTACACCTTTCCTGGATGATAATGAAGCTTCATGTCATAATCCTTTATAAGCTCCAACAATCTTCTCTGCCTAAGGTTCAGTTCCTTCTGTGTGAAAATGTACTTCAAACTCTTATGATCCGTGTACACATCGCAATGGTTTCCAATAAGGTAATGTCTCCAAGTCTTCAACGCATGCACTACGACTGCTAGCTCCAAATCATACTTAGCGTAATTCAACTCGTGTGGTTTTAGTTGTCGTGAGGCATACGGAACAACTCTTCCGTCCTGCATAAGCACACTTCCAAGTCCTAGGCAAGAGGCGTCGCAATACACTTGGAAATCCTTAGGTATATCTGGTAGTGTCAGCACTGGGGCTGTAGTCAAATGTTTCTTCAGCTCCTGGAAACTTGCCTCGCAATCTTCCGTCCATTTAAACTTGGTATCCTTCTTCAATAATTTCGTCATGGGCTTTGCAGTCTTTGAAAAATTCTCAATGAATCTACGGTAGTATCCTGCGAGTCCAAGAAAACTGCGGATCTCGCTAACTGAAGTGGGTGCCAACCATTCAGTGACTGACTGAACCTTGGTGGGACCTACTGCTATACCTTCTCCTGATATAACATGTCCAAGAAATCCGACTTCCTTCAACCAAAACTTGCATTTGCTGAACTTGGCATATAACTGATGTTCACTGAGTTTCTCGAGAACTAATCTCAAATGCTCCTTGTGTTCCTCTTCATTCTTCGAATATACCATCATATCATCGATGAACACCATGACAAACTTATCCAAATATTCCATGAATACCTTGTTCATCATGCTCGTGAAATAGGCAGGGGCGTTAGTCAGTCCAAATGACATGACCGTATATTCGTATAGCCCGTACCGTGTGGTGAAGGTTGTCTTTGGTATATCCTTCTCTCGTATCTTCAACTGATGATATCCTGATCGTAGATCGATCTTTGAAAACACCTTAGCTCCTTGCAACTAGTCAAACAGATCATTGATCATCGGCAATGGGTACTTGTTCTTAATCGTTACCTCGTTCAAGGCCCGATAATCAACAACAATTCTTAGGGATTTATCCTTCTTCTCAACCAAGAACACTGGAGCTCCCCATGGTGATGAACTTCGTCGAATGTATCCTTTCTCCAATAACTCCTTGATCTGTTTCTTAATCTCTTCCAGATCATTCACGGGCATCCTATAGGGTCTCTTGGATATTGGCCCTGTGCCTGGCAATAGTTCTATCAAAAACTCAATATCTCGATCCGGTGGCATGCCTGGTAACTCCTCTGGGAAAACATCCGGGTAATCCTTTACTACAGGCACTTCCTCCTGAACAACTCCTGTGAGGGTATTTACTTGGCTACTTCTTGGCGCATGCCTAGATATATACTTGATCATTTTCCCCTCCGGGGTGGTGAGACAAATTGACTTACTAACCCAGTCAATGTTTCCTCCGTACTTCGACATCCAGTCCATTCCTAATATCACATCCAAATCTTGTGACTCCAAGATAATTAGGTCGGACAGAAAAACATGGCTACCAATGGTTTAGGGTATCTGGTCGCACCATCGATTAGCCATATACTCTGCTCCGGGTGAACTTACTAATAGAGGGGTCCTAAGGGTTTGGGTCGATAGTTTAAACATATCCACGAATTCCCTTGATATGTATGAATGCGAAGCACCAGTATCAAAAAGAACAAGAGCGGTAAATGACTTAACCAAAAACTTACCTATAACCGTGTCTGGCTGCCCTTCAACCTCCTCCACGTTAATGTGGTTCACTTGTCCCTTGTTGAATGGATTGGGCTTCTTCCTAGCGCTCCCATTTCCGTTTCCATTCTTCCTTTCAGGGCACTCCGTGGCATAGTGTCCAGTCTTCCCGCACTTGAAACAAGTAACGTGGCTTAGGTCCCTCTTGGTGGGTGTGGCTGGATTTGGGCGGTTCTGATTGTTGCTTGCTCCATTCCCATTCCTAGGTCTAGTATGATTATGGTTACTCCCTCAATTATGGGTGTGGCCTCCATGGTTATGAACAAGTCCTCCCGAGTTCGGGGTTAGGCGAGGCTTCTGCTGAGCTCCTAAGTTATACCTCCCTTGTCCATACTTCCTCTTACGGCTCTCAATCTGCTGTTGCTTCCCTTCAATCATAAGAGCCTTATCTACCAACTCCTGGTAGTTGGTGAATGTTGCCACCATCAACTGCATACTCATCTCATCATTCAGCCCTTCCATAAACTTCTCCCGCTTTGCGGCATCTGTGGCCACATCATCAGGGGCATAGCGAGATAACTTGCTAAACTCATCTGCGCATTGAGACATAGTACGGTTCCCCTGGCATAAGTTGCGAAACTCACGCTTCTTCAAATTCATGGCTCTAGTTGAGACATGGGCTGTACGGAAGGCTTGTTGAAATTGGTCCCATGTCACCGTGGCTATAGGGTAGGTGACAGTGTAATTCTCCCACCATGATGCTGCTGGTCCATCCAACTGATGTGCGGCAAAACGCACCTTCTCAGCATCAGTACATCCTGCAGTGGTTAACTCCCTTCCAATCCTGCGGAGCCAATCATCTGCTACTATAGGCTCGGTGCTACTAGAAAACACCGGCGGCTGCAACCTCAGAAAACGGGCTAAGTTGTCAATTGGTGGTGGTGGCGGTGGTGGATTGTTGTTGTTGTTGTTGCCTTGGTTCTGAACTAACAACCGCATCAGTGTATTCTGCTGCTGAATCAACTGAGTGAGCTCCGGTGGGAATGCTAATTCGGGGTCACGTCTTGGAGACATCTGATAGGTTTAGAGGGGAGATATTAGAATAGAATGAGGTCTAATGAGAAAGCACTACCCATATGCACATGAGACAAGCACAAACATTTCACTCAATCAATCAATCAAGTCATACAATCGGTCTAACTATCGCAAAAGTGCTCGGGCTATTCTATTTACATGGTGGAATACTACTACTGATATGGTGGTCTACTAAAAATATTCCTCGGTTGCAGACTCCATGATATCCGCTCCAGCTTCGTCTTCAAAGTCATCATCGTTCAGGTCCGAGTCGGTGTCGTCGATGATGATGTAGTCTTCCGGGCGAATCTCCTTGGGTTCTTCGTCTTCTTCTACTGGTGTGGGGTCTCCCATGAATATTCTGATCTTCTTAATCAGGTCGTCATTCTTCTCCACTAGTACGACAATTTCCTCCTCATAATCTTCATGTGTAGCCTTGAGTTCTTCCTCCAGTTCCACAATCCTAGTCATTGCCTTCTTCAGATCTATGATGCCTGCACACATCTGATTCTCATGGCGTCGAATGTGTTGGTTTAGTTCCTGGATGAAAGCTGCGATTGATCTATCCTTCTTGGTGCTGATCATCTCCCATTGCTCATCTCGGCGCCCACAAATCTGGTAGATAGTGTCTTTAAGCTCCTTGTGATAAACTTTTCCAATGCGTCCCGTGGTGATGTGAGCTGCCATACTCTTTCCTAAACTCCATGTTGGTGCGTCGAAGGAAAACTCTATGGTTTTAGTGACTGGCATGAAGGTCCTTCCTGGAACTTGAACTTGAATCATCCATCGCTCCTCTTCTGGTAATGCGGCATTGTAAGTCCCGGTGAAGCTTGGTATTCCAATGTTCATGTACCTAGTGACTTCTGATACGTCTCCATCGTATCTATAATTTTTGATTGTTCCATGCCAATATTCTACAACTTTCATATACTTTTGGCAACTTTTTATACTATTTTTGGGACTAACATATTGATCCAGTGCCCAGTGCCAGTTCCTATTTGTTGCATGTTTTTTGTTTCGCTGAATATCCATATCAAATGGAGTCCAAACAGGATAAAAATTGACGGAGATTTTTTTGGAATATATATGATTTTTGGGAAGAAAAATCCACGCGAGACGGTGCCCGAGGTGGCCACAAGGCAGGAGGGCGCGCCTGCCCCCCAGGCGTGCCCCTGACCCTCGTGGGCCACCCGTAAGGCGGTTGGTGCCCTTATGTCTCCGCAAGAAAGCTAATTTCCGGATAGAGATCATGTCAAAATTTCAGCCCAATCGGAGTTACGCATCTCCGGGAATATAAGAAACGGTGAAAGGGAAGAATCTGAGAACGCAGAAACAGAGAGAGACAGAGAGACAGATCCAATCTCGGAGGGGCTCTCGCCCCTCCCGTTCCATGGAGGCCACGGACCAGAGGGGAAACCCTTCTCCCATCTAGGGAGGAGGTCAAGGAAGAAGAAGAAGGAGGGGGGCTCTCTCCCCCTTGCTTCCGGTGGCACTGGAGTGCCACCGGGGGCCATCATCATCACCGCGATCTGCACCAACACCTCCGCCATCTTCACCAACATCTCCAACACCTTCCCCCTCTATCTACAGCGGTCCACTCTCCCGCAACCCGCTGTACCCTCTACTTGAACATGGTGCTTTATGCTTCATATTATTATCCAATGATGTGTTGCCATCCTATGATGTCTGAGTAGATTTTCGTTATCCTATCGATGGTTGATGAATTGCTATGATTGATTTAATTTGCTTGTGGTTATGTTGCTGTCCTTTGGTGCCCATCATATGATTGCGCGCGTGGATCACACCCTAGGATTAGTTGTATGTTGATAGGACTATGTATTGGAGGGCAAGAGTGATAGAAGCTTCAACCTAGCATAGAAATTGATGCATACGGGATTGAAGGGGGACCAATTTATCTTAATGCTATGGTTGGGTTTTACCTTAATGAACTTTAGTAGTTGCGGATGCTTGCTAATAGTTCCAATCATAAGTGCATAGAATTCCAAGTCAGGGATGACATGCTAGCAGTGACCTCTCCCACATAATACTTGCTATCGGTTTAGTAAAGTAGTCAATTGCTTAGGGGCAATTTCACAACTCCTACCACCACTTTTCCACACTTGCTATATTTACTTTATTGTTTATTTATCTAAACAGCCCCTACTTTTTATTTACGTACTCTTTATTATCTTGCAAACCTATCCAACAACACCTGCAAAGTACTTCTAGTTTCATACTTGTTCTAGGTAAAGCGAACGTCAAGCGTGCGTAGAGTTGTATCGGTGGTCGATAGAACTTGAGGGAATATTTGTTCTACCTTTAGCTCCTCGTTGGGTTCGACACTCTTACTTATCTAAAACTGTTGCGATCCCCTATACTTGTGGGTTATCAAGAGCTTTTTCTGGTGCCGTTGCCGGGGAGCAATAGCGTGGGGTGAATATTCTCCTGTGTGCTTGTTTGCTTGATCACTAAGTAATTTTTATTTGCTGTTCTTACTTGTTCTTTATCTTTAGTTATGGATATGGAACATGAAATACCAAAAAAATTAGGTATACTTGCTACTCATGGAGATGGGGAACCTCCTAAAACCCTCGATGCTGGTTATGTGAAAAATATTATGTACTACTTTAATAATCCCGAGAAAACCCCATTCAATTATGTAATGGGAGTAACGTTGGATCAACGTGAATACTTTAGGGATTACCGCTTGACACAAAAAGGGAAACTATTATGGGATCAAATTCATATATTGAATTGGTATGCTAGGCAACTATGCTTGAGATATGATTATACTTGTTGCTCTAAGATGAAGGCTCCACACCTTCCCTTTTTATGTGAATTTAATGATAATAAAACCTTAGCTTCTTATGCTAGAGGTATATATGATTACTATGATGTGGAATAAATAGAAGAATTTGTTGCTTTTATGGGTGCTTATGCAATTGAATCTATGTTTAAAGAGTTTGAAGATTTTGATGATTCGATTTATAGACCTGAAAATTTAGCTATCCTTAAATATTGCTATGATAATTATGAATACAATTACGATATTAATGCACTTATTGAGAAAGTCTCCGCTGTCCAAGAAGAGACTAATATTTTGCAGGAGTCTATGGAAGAAGAAATTGATGAAACTGTGAGCTCATTGGACGAGAAAGATGAGGAGAAGAGTGAAGAGCAAAAGGAGGAAGAGCGGATTGATCACCCGTGCCCACCTTCTAATGAGAGTAACTCTTCAACTCATACATTATTTAATTTCCCTTCGTGCTTACCGAAGGATGAATGCTATGATCCCGTCGATTCTTTTGAAATATCCCTTTTTGATGATGCTTGCTATGCTTGTGGCCAAGATGCCAATATGAATTATGCTTATGGAGATGAACTTGCTATAGTTCCTTATGTTAAACATGAAATTGTTGCTATTGCACCCACGCATGATAGTCCTATTATCTTTTTGAATTCTCCCGACTACACTATATCAGAGAAGTTTGCACTTATTAAGGATTATATTGATGGGTTGCCTTTTACCATTGCACATGATGATTTTGATGAATATAATATGCATGTGCTTGCTGCTCCTACTTGCAATTATTATGAGAGAGGAACTATATCTCCACCTCTCTATGTTTCCAATATGACAAAATTGCAAGAAACTGTTTATACTATGCATTGGCCTTTACTATGTGTGCATGAATTGTACTTTTATCACATGCCGATGCATAGGAAGAGAGTTAGACTTCGTCATTACATGATATATGTTACCTTGTGCTCACCACTAAATTACAAATCATTTTTAATTAAAATTGGCTTTGATATACCTTGGGATCCGGGTGGATCCATTACTTGAGCACTATATGCCTAGCTTAATGGCTTTAAAGAAAGCGCTGCCAGGGAGACAACCCGGAAGTTTTAGAGAGTCATTTATTTCTGTTGGGTGCTTTTATATAGTTTAAAAACAACAAAAATAAAGAGGGGAACCCAAAACTTTTTCAAAAAGGAAAGCGAAAGTGAGAAAGACAAGCATTGTTGAAGTTTGAGCTAGCCTTGAACTTTGTTCATGCTCATGGAAACTTTGTGAATCTTGATTACATAAACTTTTCAATAAAAATAATTATCCCCTTGTACAATTCCATTCTATTATAAAAATAATGTGCCAAGGTTTGCCTTTAGGATGTTTACATTTGCTTGATGGTTTGTACGGTGCAGGACAGAAACTTTGGCTGTAGTGCGCGATTTTACATTTTTAGCTGGAACGTCAAATGGTTCTGATTATTTTTGAACTGTCTTCCTATACAAATTTTTTATTTTTCCAAATTTTGGTAGAATTTGTCAAGTATCAGAAGTATGGTGAATGTTCAGATTATTACAGACTGTTCTGTTTTGGACAGATTCTGTTTTTGATGCATAGTTTGCTTGTTTTGATGAAACTATCAATTTATATTAGTGGATTAAGCCATGAAAAGGTTATATTAAAGTATACACAATGCAAAAACAAAAGAGTTAAATACACCATTGGTGCTTGAACTTGTCACAAATGTTCACCTTAGTGCCTAAACTTGAAAAATACATTGAACTAGTTCCATAATTTGGCATGAGCGTGCAAATACAGTTCAAATCTCTTCTGCATACGCACATGATGTTGACAAGGCATTCCGGCGTGGCATGGGGCTCGATGCCAGCTACTGAATGGAAGGGCGTGCGGCCTATTGTTTGGAAAACCCCTTAAATCTATTTTCTTAGAAATAGGACTTCACAGATAAACGACTGAGAATAAAACTGAAAGCTAGACTGGTAGGGAATCGAACCAATGAACTACTGTTAGCTCGCGGCTAGCCAGTCGACCGCAGGACAGTTGTATAGTCAAAACTGGATTCATGACCATTATGTACACTAGGCGAAACAACATAAATTAAAGGAATTTAATAATTCAGCAAAAAATAGTGTCGGGTCTATGATCCAAACATCCGACAAAATGTTATATATCAGCCTTGGATACCACTTCTACCAAAAAGGTCGCATGTTTCTAAAGTATAATTAATATTTATGACTATAACAAACATGATTTCAAAAAGAATTTAAATTTTACATGTCATTTTAAAAGTAATTCATGTCTTATTTTAAAACATATACATACAATTCAAATATTTACGAATTATAAAAATGTCTATTTTATTCCAATATTATTCATTTGAGGATCTGCAATCTGAGGGCGCACTTGGTTCGCTTTTTTAAAAAACACATAAACTTTTATATATTATATAAACTTTTTAAAACAACACTTTTTTCTTAAAGTATGAACACTTTTATGTACTACAGAAATAGTGTATTTATAATGTGAAAATGTTTAGAATTATATGGGAATCTATTTAAATATACAAAACTTTCTTAAATTACTTTAATATTTCATTAAAAATGTGAGCACTTTTAAAAATTGTAAAATTAATTTCATTTAATATTTTTTATTTTAAAATTATTTGTGGAGATATTTTATTAAATCAGATGAATTTTTAATGTACTTTAATTTAATTATATATATATATATCATTTATAACACACAATTATAATTTACATAGTTTTACAAAAACTGGAAAAAACTGAAATGTTGAAAATGGTCCATTTTACCCACACGAGCACATTATGTTATATAAAGAGAAATTTATCCTTTGTAAAATTACATGTTCTTGGTTGGAGTGGTATTTTTGGCCGCTACATAGTATTAGGGTGCAGGTTCAAATAATTGACCCGGCACTATTTTTGATCGAATAAATTAATTTGTTTATGTTGTTCAACCTGCTGTATAAAAAGCGTGTGAATATATATATATATATATATATATATATATATATATATATATATATATATATATATATATATATATATATATATATATATATATATATATATATATATATATATATATATATGACAACAAATTTCACCTTGTCTGCTGGTTAGCCACTCCCACATGAGAGGTACAGGTAACAGGTTCGATCCCTCACCCAATTAGTAATTTTAGTTTTGTTGTTTCTGACCGAGGTCTTTTATGTAAGGAGAAAACAATTCCAGGGGTATTTCCACATAAACCAGGACACTTGGGGTGCCTCGTCAGGGCCGTGGACGTATAGATATAAGATGTGAACCGTATTTGCACGTCCATGCCAAGTTATGAAACCAGTTTAATGTATTTTTCAAATTCAGACACTAAAGTGCACATTCATGGCAAGTTCAAGCACCAGTGATGTAATTACCTCAAAACAAAATACGAATTGGTTTGCAACAGTAGTTAGAGTAGTGATTTGCTTTATTATACTAACGGATCTTACCGAGTTTTCTTTTGAAGTTTTGTGTGGATGAAGTGTTCGATGATCGAGAAGGTCTCGATGTGAGAAGAAGGAAGAGAGGCAAGAGCTCAAGCTTGGGGATGCCCGAGGCACCCCAAGTAAATATTCAAGGAGACTCAAGCGTCTAAGCTTGGGGATGCCCCGGAAGGCATCCCCTCTTTATTCAACAAGTATCGGTATGTTTTCGGATTCGTTTCGTTCATGCGATATGTGCAATCTTGGAGCGTCTTTTGAATTTAGTTTCATCTTTATTTTATGCACCATGCTGGTATGAGATAGTCCTTGGTTGATTTATAGAATTCTCATTGCACTTCACTTATATCTTTTGAGTATGGCTTTATAGAATGCTTCATGAGCTTCACTTATATCATTTGAAGTTTGGATTGCCTGTTTCTCTTTACATAGAAAACCGCCATTTGTAGAATGCTCTTTTGCTTCACTTAGATTTGTTAGAGCACGGGCATATCTTTTGTAGAAAGAATTAAACTCTCTTGCTTCACTTATATCTATTTAGAGAGATGACAGGAATTGGTC
The DNA here is from genome assembly GCF_018294505.1 of Triticum aestivum. Taxonomy (NCBI): domain Eukaryota; kingdom Viridiplantae; phylum Streptophyta; class Magnoliopsida; order Poales; family Poaceae; genus Triticum; species Triticum aestivum. Next base: position 330,869,872 of record NC_057794.1, read on the forward strand.
ATTCACATGGTTAGTCATAAAATCCTACATAAAACTTGTAGATCACTGAATATGATATGTTTGATTCCTTACAATAGTTTTGCGATATAACGATGGTGATATTAGAGTCGTGCTAGTGGGTAGTTGTGGATTAGTAGAAATACTTGTGTTGAGGTTTGTGATTCCCGTAGCATGCACGTATGGTGAACCGTTATGTGATGAAGTCGGAGCATGAGGTATTTTTTGATTGTCTTCCTTATGAGTGGCGGTCGGGGACGAGCAATGGTCTTTTCCTACCAATCTATCCCCCTAGGAGCATGCGCGTAGTACTTTGTTTCAATGACTAATAGATTTTTGCAATAAGTATGTGAGTTCTTTATGACTAATGTCGAGTCCATGGATTATACACACTCTCACCCTTCCACCATTGCTAGCCTCTCTAGTACCGTGCAACTTTCGCCGGTACCATAAACCCACCATATACCTTCCTCAAAATAGCCACCATAACTACCTATTATGGCATTTCCATAGCCATTCCGAGATATATTGCCATGCAACTTCCATCATCATCATATACATGACTTGAGCATTCATTGTCATATTGCTTTGCATGATCGTAAGATAGCTAGCATGGTGTTTTCATGGCTTGTCCGTTTTTTGATATCATTGCTACGCTAGATCATTGCACATCCTGTTACACCGTAGGAGGCATTCATATAGAGTCATATCTTTGTTCTAGACATTGAGTTGTAATATTGAGTTGTAAGTAAATAAAAGTGTGATGACCATCATTATTAGAGCATTGCCCCAGTGAGGAAAGGATGATGGAGACTATGATTCCCCCATAAGTCGGGATGAGACTCCGGACTTTACAAAAAAATAAAAGAGGCCAAAGAAGCCCAAATAAAAAAAGGAGGCCAAAGAAGCCCACCAAAAAAACAAAAAAAACAAAAAAAGAGAAAAAGAGAGAAGGGGCAGTGTTACTATCCTTTTTCCACACTTGTGCTTCAAAGTAGCACCATGTTCTTCATATAGAGAGTCTCTTGAGTTATCACTTTCATATACTCGTGGGAATTTTCATTATAGAACTTGGCTTGTATATTCTGATTATGGGCTTCTTCAAATGCCCGAGGTCTTCATGAGAAAGCAAGTTGGATGCACACCCACTTAGTTTCAGTTGGAGCTTTCATACACTTATAGCTCTAGTGCATCCGCTGCATGGCAATCCCTACTCACTCACATTGATATCTATTGATGGGCATCTCCATAGCCCGTTGATACGCCTAGTTGATGTGAGACTATCTTCTCCATTTTGTATTCTCCACCATCATATTCTATTCCACCTATAGTGCTATGTCCATGGCTCACGCTCATGTACTGCGTGAAAGTTAAAAAGATTTGAGAACATCAAAAGTATGAAACAATTGATTGGCTTGTCATCGGGGTTGTGCATGATTTGAATATTTTGTGTGGTGAAGATGGATCATAGCCAGACTATATGATTTTGTAGGGATAACTTTCTTTGGCCATGTTATTTTGAAAAGACATGATTGCTTTATTAGTAGGCTTGAAGTATTATTGTTTTTATGTCAAATGATAGACTATTGCTTTGAATCACTCGTATCTTAATATTCATGCCATGATTAGATTACGTGATCAAGATTATGCTAGGTAGCATTCCACATCAAAAATTGTCTTTTTTATCATTTACCTACTCGAGGATGAGCAGGAATTAAGCTTGGGGATGCTGATACGTCTCCGTCGTATCTATAATTTTTGATTGTTCCATGCCAATATTCTACAACTTTCATATACTTTTGGCAAATTTTTATACTATTTTTGGGACTAACATATTGATCCAGTGCCCGGTGCCAGTTCCTGTTTGTTGCATGTTTTTTGTTTCACAGAATATCCATATCAAACGGAGTCCAAATGGGATAAAAATTGACAGAGATTTTTTTGGAATATATATGATTTTTGGGAAGAAAAATCCACACGAGACGGTGCCCGAGGTGGCCACGAGGCAGGAGGGCGTGCCTGCCCCCCCAGGCGCGCCCCTAACCCTCGTGGGCCACCCTTATGGCGGTTGGTGCCCTTATTTTGCCGCAAGAAAGCTAATTTCCGGATAGAGATTGTGTCAAAATTTCAGCCCAATCGGAGTTACGGATCTCCGGGAATATAAGAAACGGTGGAAGGGAAGAATCTGAGAACGCAAAAACAGAGAGAGACAGAGAGACAGATCCAATCTCGGAGGGGCTCTCGCCCCTCCCGTGCCATGGAGGCCATGGACCATAGGGGAAACTCTTCTCCCATCTAGGGAGGAGGTCAAGGAAGAAGAAGGAGGGGGGCTCTCTCCCCCTTGCTTCCGGTGGCACCGGAGTGCCACCGGGGGCCATCATCATCACCGCGATCTACACCAACACCTCCGCCATCTTCACCAACATCTCCATCACCTTCCCCCCTCTATCTACAGCGGTCCACTCTCCCGCAACCCGCTGTACCCTCTACTTGAACATGGTGCTTTATGCTTCATATTATTATCCAATGATGTGTTGCCATCCTATGATGTCTGAGTAGATTTTCGTTGTCCTATCAGTGGTTGATGAATTGCTATGATTGATTTAATTTTCTTGTGGTTATGTTGCTGTCCTTTGGTGCCCATTATATGATTGCGCGCGTGGATCACACCCTAGGGTTAGTTGTATGTTGATAGGACTATGTATTGGAGGGCAAGAGTGATAGAAGCTTCAACCTAGCACAGAAATTGATGCATACGGGATTGAAGGGGGACCAATTTATCTTAATGCTATGGTTGGTTTTTACCTTAATGAACGTTAGTAGTTGCGGATGCTTGCTAATAGTTCCAATCATAAGGGCATAGAATTCCAAGTCAGGGATGACATGCTAGCAGTGGCCTCTCCCACATAATACTTGCTATCAGTCTAGTAAAGTAGTCAATTGCTTAGGGGCAATTTCACAACTCCTACCACCACTTTTCCACACTCGCTATATTTACTTTATTGTTTCTTTATCTAAACAGCCCCTACTTTTTATTTACGTACTCTTTATTATCTTGCAAACCTATCCAACAACACCTACAAAGTACTTCTAGTTTCATACTTGTTCTAGGTAAAGCGAACGTCAAGCGTGCGTAGAGTTGTATCGGTGGTCGATAGAACTTGAGGGCATATTTGTTCTACCTTTAGCTCCTCGTTGGGTTCGACACTCTTACTTATCGAAAACTGTTGCGATCCTCTATACTTGTGGGTTATCAACTTCCTTCAGGTGTCGTCCAAAAGGTGATTCTTCCTCCGGTTGTGTAAACTTATTCCTTGCATCCGCCATCCTAAAGAGTAGAAAATGGAGAGGAGTCAGAAATGAGAAGAGAATAGTGATATATGGCTGTAGCTTAGTGGTCATGTCCTACACTCAGCGTGTGCTCTGATACCATCTTGTAGCGACCCGACCTCAAACGGTCAAGTCTCTGTGCTTCAGTGTCATCCCTGGATCGGTAATGCTGACACACACAGTACTCGAGAATTTATAACAGAGTAGCAATCACACACTTATTACATCGAAATGTCTCCAAAGAGAACTTATTACAATAAATATGGCTTATGGCCATCTAATACGATAACAACGGAAGGCTTGGAAGATAAAGTGAGTCCATCAACTCCAACAACATAGCTGAGCTGCACGGCAACGACCTAACGAACCTTACTCCTCGTCTGAAAAGTCTGCAACATAATGCGTTGTAGCCCGAAACGGGTCAGCACATGGAATATGCTGGCAAAATAACACAGTAGAGCAAGAACAGAATAATGCTATCACAACATGCATATTTGGCTGGTGGAAGCTCTATGGTTATAGTTTTTTCGAAAAGCCAATTTTTCCCTACAATAAAGGAATATATTTTATTTTAATTATCATGGTAGTTCAAACATCATTGAGAAGGTTCCTTCAACTCAACCCCAATTAAAGTAATTAACAACCCAACAATATTAAGTTAAAAGTGATGAGATACTTAAGATACTCCAAGTACTAGATACTCAAGATTGTCCATAATCGGGGACACGGCTAACCATGATTAGTTTATACACTCTGCAGAGGTTTGCGCACTTCTCCCCACAAGACTTGATCTCCTCCGTTGAATTTCTCGCACTACATGGTGTTTGAGAAACGGATGACCAAGACACAGTCTTTCAGAAACATTAACTCTCTACTCCGGGCAGACCATACCAAACCTACAATCCCACTATCTGCTGATCCACCTCTTCAAGAGCTTCACATAACTTACTCAAGTATGCTAGAGCCCATAATAGCTTGTGGCTGCACACGGAAGTTTCTAGCATGAATAATCTCAGTTCCCTTTGAGCCTGGGTGGTGGTCCATAGGAAGATCACATGGGTACTCCGGGATTTCCAAAAATACAGGCAACACTGGGTACACCAGGTGCCTCAATCCACCCAGATGTGTATTTAAGTTGCCACCTTAAGTTGAACCATTAATTATCAATCTCACATCTGTCATGGATTTCACTCACCCAAACCACGTCTACGAGCATAGCATAGAAAAATAAGCAACACATAGAAGTAACTCCCAAGGGTTTGAATGTAATAGGGTAATAGGTTCTACCTCATCAACTACTTCCCAACCCACATATTAATGACATCCTAACCATGCAATGTTTGAGGATTGGAGCTAATGCATAAAAACTGGGTGATAAAGGGGTATGATCAAAGTGTTACTTGCCTTGCCGACGATCCGCGTAACCTAGGGACTCCAAATAACACGCTTTGCACTCCGGGGATTCTATCGCAAACAAACAATAACATACATAAGCAATCAAGCAAAGAAACACAGGTAAATCTCAAACAAAAATATCTAACCAGAAAGTTCAACTTAAGAACTCTAGTTTGCAAAAAGAATCAAATCAAACGGAGCAACGAAACTCAAACGGCGAAAGAAACAAGATCCGTTTACTAATCTGGACCTAGGTCAAATTTTACAGTAGCAAAAACTTGTGCAAGTTGGTTAAACGAAAAGAGGGTCTCGAGACGAAGATCTAGGCGCTTGAATCGCCTGATTCCGACTAACGAGCGAAAAGATAAACTAAAACGAAAATCGGATCAGAAATCATGATAAAAAAAATCGCGGATTAATCCGATAAAAGAAAACTGATGAATAGGCTAACAAACGAGCGTTCTTTATCTGTAACTAACGAGCGAAACCGTTCGTTAAGAATGAACGTCTGCTAAACAGAAAAACCAAAAAAAACCGGCGAACCGAAAAAAATTGACTAGGGTTTTCTAACGAAAACCGAACCGGTTTTCTAAAAAAAACGAACGGCGCTAACCTCCAGCGAGGTCCAGCACGGCGGCGGCTCCGGTGAGGGGCGGCGCGAGCAACGGGCGGCGGCTCGCGGCGAGGGGCGGCGCGGCAGCGGCAAAGGGGCGGCGAGGCGGCGCGGCGGCGGGGTCGGCGGCTCACGGCGCGGGGTGGCGGCTCCAGGGGCGGCGGGGTCGGCTTTTAAAGAGGAGGGGGGGTCAGTGCCTTGGGGGAGGGGGCACGGTGCGGGGAACGGAGCCCGAGCCGGACTCCTGGTTCGCGGCGGCGGTGGCGTGGTCTCCCGCTAGGAGACGGCGGCGCGGGGTTGGGTGGGCCGGCGCTGGGCTTCGGCCCAGCTAGGCCTTGGCGCGTTTTTAAATAATTCCACCGAAACTCAGAAAAATCCTAGGAAATAAAATAAAATTCTAAAAATGCCAAAACAAATTTTCTCCGTCTAAATAAAATATTTTGAACGAGAAGAACATCTTTTTGGCCTAAAATGCAATTTTGAAAACGTGCAATTTTTATAATGCAACCAAAATTGCAAATAAAATCCAAATAAAAGCGAAAATTGATTCTAATATTTTTCCTCCAATATTTCATTTATTTTGGAGAAGTCATATTATCTCCTCTCATATATTAATATGAAATATTTTCGGAGAAAAAAAATAATTAAAACCAAAATCCTCGTTTCAAAATTTGATAATAATCAAATTTGAAAAGTGGGGAAATCCCCAACTCTCTCCGAGGGTCCTTGAGTTGCTTAGGATTTCGAGGATCGCGAGACGAAACGCAATAAAATATGATATGCAAGAATGATCTATGCATAACATTCCAAATAGAAAATTTTTGATGTTACAAACTTACCCCCCTTAACATGAATCTCGCCCTCGAGATTCGGATTGGCTAGAAAATAGGTGTGGGTGGTCTTTGCGAAGATCATCCTCTCGTTCCCATGTGTCTTCGTCCTCGGTATGGTGGCTCCACTGAACTTTGCAAAACTTGATGACCTTGCTGCGGGTGACTCGACTAGCAAACTCCAAAATCTTGACTGGCTTCTCCTCATAAGTCAAGTCATTGTCCAACTGAATCGCCTCCAAGGGTACGGTATCTCTTAGTGGTATGTCGGCCATCTCAGCATGGCACTTCTTCAACTAGGAAACGTGAAACACATCATGAACTCCTGACAGTCCTTCAGGTAACTCCAACTTGTAGGCAACTTCTCCCATCCGTTCCAAAACACGATATGGTCCTACAAATCTCGGGGCCTACTTTCCCTTAACTCCAAAACGGTTCACTCCTCGTAAATGCGATACTCGCAGATATGCTCGGTCTCCGATTTCATAGGTTACCTCCTTGCGTTTCGAATCTGCATAACTCTTCTGTCTGGACTGAGGTATCTTCAGATTATCACGGATCAGTTTAACCTTCTCCTCAGACTCTTTGATCAAGTCTGGTCCAAACAACTGTCGGTCTCCGACTTCTTCCCACATCAACAGTGTTCTGCACCTTCGTCCATACAGGGCTTCGAACGATGCCATCTTTAAACTGGCTTGGTAACTATTGTTGTATGAGAACTCTGCGTATGGCAGATTGTCATCCCAACTAGATCCATAATCTAGCGCACAGGCGCTCAACATGTCCTCCAAAATCTGATTGACTCTCTCGGTCTGTCCATCAGTCTGCGGGTGAAATGTTGTACTGAACTCCAATCTCGTTCCCAAAGTCTGGTGCAGTTGATGCCAAAACTTTGAAGTAAACTGTGTTCCTCTATCCGATACGATGGTCCTCGGAACTCCATGCAGACATACGATCCTGGTCATATATATCTTGGCCAACTTTGCACTAGTATAAGTTGTTTTCACTGGGATAAAGTGTGCCACTTTGGTCAAACGGTCAACTACTACCCATATAGAATCATATCCTGATTTGGTCCTGGGTAATCCGGTGATAAAATCCGTGCCAAGTTTATCCCACTTCCATTCGGGTATCGGCATAGGCTGTAACAATCCTGCTGGCTTTTGATGCTCTGCCTTCACTCTCTGACATACATCACATACGGCCACATACTCGGCGATATCCTTCTTCATCCCTGTCCACCAGAAACGTTCCTTCAAATCCAAATACATCTTGGTGTTTCTGGGGTGTATCGAGTATGGTGAGTCATGAGACTCCTGAAGTATTAATTTCCTCATTTCTGTGTTATTGGGCACATAAACACGGTCCTCAAACCATAAGGTGTCGTGCTCATCCTCACGAAAACCTTTGGCCTTTCGTTCGCTCATTTTCTCTTTTATCTCGGCAATCTCTTTGTCATCCTTCTGAGCTTCTCGAATCTTTCCCAACCATGTAGACCGCACCTCCTTTGTTGCAATAAGACCTCTAGGAACAATCTCCAATCGAAGTTCCCTGAGATCCTCTGCTAACTCCTTTGGCAATCCCGTGCTCACTAGGGTATTAGCATAACTCTTCCGGCTCAAGGCATCTGCTACGGCATTGGCCTTTCCTGGATGATAATGAAGCTTCATGTCATAATCCTTTATAAGCTCCAACCATCTTCTCTGCCTAAGGTTCAGTTCCTTCTATGTGAAAATGTACTTCAAACTCTTATGATCCGTGTACACATCGCAATAGTTTACAATAAGGTAATGTCTCCAAGTCTTCAACGCATGCACTATGGCTGCTAGCTCCAAATCATGCGTAGCGTAATTCAAATCGTGTGGTTTTAGTTGTTGTGAGGCATACGAAACAACTCTTCCGTCCTGCATAAGCACACTTCCAAGTCCTAGGCGAGAGGCGTCGCAATACACTTGGAAATCCTTACGTATATCTGGCAGTGTCAGCACTGGGGCTGTAGTCAAACGTTTCTTCAGCTCCTAGAAACTTGCCTCGCAATCTTCCGTCCATTTAAACTTCATATCCTTCTTCAATAATTCCGTCATGGGCTTTGCAGTCTTTGAAAAATTCTCAACGAATCTACGGTAGTATCCTGCGAGTCCAAGAAAACTGCGGATCTCGCTAACTGAAGTGGGCGCCAACCATTCAGTGACTGACTGAACCTTGGTGGGATCTACTGCTATACCTTCTCCTGATATAACATGTCCAAGAAACTGACTTCTTTCAACCAAAACTCGCATTTGCTGAACTTGGCATATAACTGATGTTCCCTGAGTTTCTCGGGAACTAATCAAATGCTCCTTGTGTTCCTCTTCATTCTTCGAATATACCATTATATCATCGATGAACACCACAACAAACTTATCCAAATATTCCATGAACACATTGTTCATCATGCTCGTGAAATAGGCAGGGGCGTTAGTCAGTCCAAATGACATGACCGTATATTCGTATAGCCCGTACCGTGTGGTGAAGGTTGTCTTTGGTATATCCTTCTCTCGTATCTTCAACTGATGATATCCTGATCGCAGATTGATCTTCGAAAACACCTTAGCTCCTTGCAGCTGGTCAAACAGATCATTGATCATCAGCAATGGGTACTTGTTCTTAATCATTACCTCGTTCAAGACCCGATAATCAACAACAATTCTTAGGGATTTATCCTTCTTCTCCACCAAGAACACTGGAGCTCCCCATGGCGATGAACTCCGTCGAATGTATCCTTTCTCCAATAACTCCTTGATCTGTTCTTAATCTCTTCCAGATCATTCACGGGCATCCTATAGGGTCTCTTGGATATTGGCCCTGTGTCTGGCAATAGTTCTATCAAAAACTCAATATCTCGATCCGGTGGCATGCCTGGTAACTCCACTGGGAAAACATCCGGGTAATCCTTTACTACATGCACTTCCTCCTGAACAACTCCTGTGAGGGTATTTACTTGGCTACTTCTTGGGACATGCCTAGATATATACTTGATCCTTTTTCCCTCCGGGGTGGTGAGAAAAATTGACTTACTAACACAGTCAATGTTTCCTCCGTACTTCAACATCCAGTCCATTCCTAATATCACATCCAATCCTTGTGACTCCATGATAATTAGGTCGGACAGAAAAACATGGCTACCAATGGTTTAGGGTATCTGGTTGCACCATCGATTAGCCATATACTCTGCTCCGGGTGAACTTACTAACAGAGGGGTCCTAAGGGTTTGGGTCGGTAGTTTAAACATATCCACGAATTCCCTTGATATGTATGAATGTGAAGCACCAGTATCAAAAAGAACAAGAGCGGTAAATGACTTAACCAAAAACTTACCTATAACCGCATCTGGCTGCTCTTCAACCTCCTCCACGTTAACGTGGTTCACTTGTCCCTTGTTGAATGGATTGGGCTTCTTCCCAGCGCTCCCGTTTTGGTTTCCATTCTTCCCTTCAGGGCACTCCGTGGCATAGTGTCTAGTCTTCCCGCACTTGAAACAAGTAACGTGGCTTAGATCCCTCTTGGTGGGTGTGGCTGGATTTGGGTGGTTCTGATTGTTGCTTGCTCCATTCCCATTCCTAGGGCTAGTATGATTATGGTTACTCCCTCCATTATGGGTGTGGCCTCCATGGTTATGAACAAGTCCTCCCGAGTTCGGGGTTAGGCGAGGCTTGTGCTGAGCTCCTTAGTTATACCTCCCTTGTCCATACTTCCTCTTACGGCTCTCAATCTGCTGTTGCTTCCCTTCAATGATAAGAGCCTTATCTACCAACTCCTGGTAGTTCGTGAATGTTGCCACCATCAACTGCATACTCATCTCATCATTCAGCCCTTCCATAAACTTCTCCTGCTTTGCGGCATCTGTGGCCACATCATCAGGGGCATAGCGAGATAACTTGCTAAACTCATCCGCGTATTGAGCCATAGTACGGTTCCCCTGGCGTAAGTTGCGAAACTCACACCTCTTCAAATTCATGGCTCTAGTTGAGACATGGGCTGTACAGAAGGCTTGCTGAAATTGGTCCCATGTGTGACGCCCTCGATTCAATCGTACACTAATCATACACGCAAATGTGTACGATCAAGATCAAGGACTCACGGGAAGATATCACAACACAACTCTAGACACAAAAATAATACAAGCTTTATATTACAAGCCAGGGCCCTCGAGGGATTGAATACATAAGCTTGAATACACAAGAGTCAGCGGAAGCAACAATATCTGAGTACAGACATGAGTTAGACAAGTTTGCCTTAAGAAGGCTAGCACAAAAGCAGCAACGAACGAAAAGGCAAGGCCTCCTGCTTGGGAGCCTCCTAACTACTCCTGGTCGTTGGCGGCCTCCACATAGTTGTAGGAATTGGCGGTGGCATCTGGCTCCTGGGCTCCGACATCTAGTTGCATCAACCGGAAAGAAGAATAAGGGGGAAAAGGGGGAGCAAAACAACCGTGAGTACTCATTCAAAGTACTCGCAAGCAAGGATCTACACTACATATGCATCGGTATCAATGAAAAGGGTAGTATATGTGGACTGAACTTCAGAAGGCCAGAAGAGAAGGGGAAAGCCTAGCCTATCGAAGACTAGCATCTTCTGGAAACCACCATCTTGGAGCAACCGGAGGGAGTAGAGTAGCATAAAGTAAAGTAGTAGAGTTATCAGCCTCGGCCGGAGATTCTTTCTCGACTCCCTGCGAGAAAGCAATCTCAGAGCCATACTATCCGGTTATCACCACAATCTAGTTCTCATCACCATCCAGTTCTCATCACAAGTACCCAGTTCTAGTTGTATCGATCGGGATACAACTCCAAGTGTCCGTTACCATAGGATAGGCTATCGATAGATGTTTTCTTCCCTGCAGGGGTGCACCAACTTACCTACCATGCTCGATTAACTCTGGCTGGACACACTATCCTGGGTCATGCCCGGCCTCGGCCAAACAATATGCCGCAACCGACCTAGGCTTAATAGAGAGGTCAACACGCCGGACTAAACCTATGCCCCCAGGGGTCATGGGCCATCTCCCCAGGAACTCCTGCACGTTGCGTGGGCGGCTGGTGAGCAGACCTAGCTACCTCCTTCAACAAGGCAGGTGCTTACGTAGTCCAACCCGGCGTGTGCCGCTCAGTCGCTGACGTCTATTATGCTTCGGCTGATGTATACGACACAGAACGCCCATACTATGCCCACATGATGGTTAGTGCTATCAGGCCAGAGGCCCCTCGGATGAAATATCCAAATCATAGTGGATTAGGAACACGCGGTAACAAGCAGAGACTCACGAAATATGTGACCCCGTCACCCCATCTCGAATACTTGCGGCAAGGGCTAGGAATGCCCGGCCACGCTTTGTAAGTATCTCGCGGGCACCTTCCAGGTCAACCCGACTCCACATCACTCGCAATTATGCTCGCGCGGGTACCCCTCAGGGTCGACCCGTCTTTAGTAACATGGTTCAGTGTAAAGTGATAGTAACCATAGTAATTGTGTGTCTAACACCAATGGGAAAACCTGAGGAATCAGCCTTGACGGATTCCACTCGATGTAATCATCAAGGTGAACGTAAGAGGAAGCACCCTCGAAATTCACACTTGAGGGGTTGCATGACAGAGCCGTATGGGAAGTGGTTAAGGAGGAAATCACCCTCGATGACCACGGACGAATAGCTACACTACAGAGATCTCATCAGGAGTGATGTATAGGTTCCACCCTCAACACTCGATGGTAACTCTGCAGAGTCGAGCAACAAAAGGGGAAAGTGATGTGCGGTGTCGGGGCCTGATCTTTGATCCCATTGATCGGGTCTTCGGTGATGAAGCAGGGGCAACAAGGATAAGGTGGGGGGGGGGTCATTGATGGATCACTAACCAACCTATACTAAGCAGTTTAGGATAAGCAGGTAGGTAACAAAAAGCAGGTTACAAAAGCAGGCTGTGCATCAAAATAGGAGCAAACAATAACAGTAGCAAAATCTAATGCAAGCATGAGAGAATGGAATGGGCGACATCAGGATGATCAAAGGGGGGGCTTGCCTGGTTGCTCTGGCAAGGAGGGGTCGTCGTCGACGTAGTCGATCACAGGGGCACCAGCAGTGGTCTCGAGGTCTACCGGAGAAGAAGAGGGGGAAGAGACAGTAAATACACGCAAGCATAAGCATAACAAGACAAAAAGCGGTGCTAGAGGTGTTCTAACGCAGCGCTAGGCGATACTGGCGAAGGAGGATAACGTCCGGGAAAGTTTTCCTAGTTCCGGACGTCTGTCAGATAGATGAACCGGAGGGGAAAAGTTCAATGTTTGCTATGCTAGAGACGTGTGATAGACGGACGGAGGGAGTATTCGGATTCGTCTCGTCGTTCTGAGTAACTTTCATGTATAAAACTTTTTCATCCGAGTTACGGATTATTTTATGTGATTTATCAAAGATTTAAACAATTTCCAAAACTATTATTAAAGCTAAAACGGAGTTATTGCACCAGCATGACACCATCATGATGTCAGGGGTCAACACAGACCGTTGACTGGTCAAACAGGGCAGTGGGGCCCGTCTGTCATTGACCTAACTAATTAACAGATTTAAGATAACTAAACTAGTTCATTAGGCTAATTAAGCAAGGTTAATGAAGATAATTAATTACCTAATTAATTAAATGTTTTTATATTTCTTTATTTATTATCTTTTTTAACAAAACAGGGGCTGTGGGCCCCTCTGGTCAGTGGCCAGCGGTCACGGGCGTGTGCCCGAGGAGGCGGACCCGAGCGGGTCAAAAGGCGAGCGAGGCCGCGGCAAGGGACGACGCCGGCGCGGCTAGCCCCAGCCGCGACGAGGGGCACGGGCGCCGGAGTGCATTGGCGAGCAGCGGCAGCCGCGGGGTGACGGCGGCGTGGCGCTAGGCAGGCGAGGCCAGGGGGACGGAGCGGGGGCGGCCGTCGCAGCGGGGAAGCAGCGGCGGGGGCGTGGGCTTCGGACGGAGTGGCGTCGCGGGGCAGCGGCTGGCCGACGGGGAGGCAGCGGGGGCCGATGCGGTGGCGAGTGGGCGGCGCGGGGTGGCTACGGTGCCACCAGCTGCATGCAGCTGCATGGCGAACAGGGAGGCGCGGCGACACGGGCGGACGCGGTGGCGCGGCCGTGGGAGGAAGGGAGGGCAGCCGGCGGTGGTTAGTAGTGAAGGAAATATGCCCTAGAGGCAATAATAAAGTTATTATTTTATTTCCTTATATCATGATAAATGTTTATTATTCATGCTAGAATTGTATTAACCGGAAACATAATACTTGTGCGAATACATAGACAAACCAAACGTCACTAGTATGCCTCTACTTGACTAGCTCGTTAATCGAAGATGGTTATGTTTCCTAACCATAGACATGTGTTGTCATTTGATTAACGGGATAACATTATTAGGAGAATGATGTGATTGACTTGACCCATTCCGTTAGTTTAAGCACTTGATCGTTTAGTATGTTGCTATTGCTTTCTTCATGACTTATACATGTTCCTATGACTATGAGATTATGCAACTCCCGTTTGCCGGAGGAACACTTTGTGTGCTACCAAACATCACAACGTAAATGGGTGATTATAAAGGAGCTCTACAGGTGTCTCCAAAGGTACATGTTGGGTTGGCGTATTTCGAGATTAGGATTTTGTCACTCCGATTGTCGGAGAGGTATCTCTGGGCCATCTCGGTAATGCACATCACATAAGCCTTGCAAGCATCGCAACTAATGAGTTAGTTGCGAGATGATGTATTACGAAACGAGTAAAGAGACTTGCCGGTAACGAGATTGAACTAGGTATTGAGATACCGACGATCGAATCTCGGGCAAGTAACATACCGATGACAAAGGGAACAAAGTATGTTGTTATGCGGTCTGACCGATAAAGATCTTCGTAGAATATGTGGGAGCCAATATGAGCATCTAGGTTCCGCTATTGGTTATTGACCGGAGACGTGTCTCGGTCATGTCTACATTGTTCTCGAACCCGTAGGGTCCGCACGCTTAAGGTTTCGATGACAGTTTCATTATGAGTTTATATGTTTTGATGTACCGAAGGAGTTCGGAGTCCCGGATGAGATCGGGGACATGACGAGGAGTCTCGAAATGGTCGAGATGTAAAGATCGATATATTGGACGACTATATTCGGACATCGGAAAGGTTCCGAGTGATTCGGGTATTTTCGGACGTACCGGGTAGTTACGGGAATACGAGGAAGAAGCAATGGGCCTTAATGGACCTTAGTGGGAAGGACCAGGAGGTGGCACGCGCCCCTCCCAAGCCCAGTCCGAATTGGACAAGGGATTTGGGGCGCGGCCCCTCTCTCCCTTCCTTCCCCTCTTCCCCCTTTCCCCCCTTCTCCTAGTTGGACTAGGAAAGGAGGAAACCTACTCCAACTAGGAGTAGGAATCCTACTCCCCTGGCGCGCTCCTCCTAGGGCTGGACTCCCCCCTTGCTCCTTTATATACGGGGGCAAGGGGCACCCCTAGACACACAAGTTGATCCTCGTGATCGTTTTCTTAGCCATGTGCGGTGCCCCCCTCCACCATACTCCTCGATAATATTGTAGCGGTGCTTAGGCGAAGCCCTGCGACGGTAGAACATCAAGATCATCACCACGCCGTCGTGCTAACGGAACTCTTCCCTGACACTTTGCTGGATCGGAGTCCGGGGATCGTCATCGAGCTGAACGTGTGCTAGAACTCGGAGGTGCCGTAGTTTCGGTGCTTGATCGGTAGGGCCGTGAAGACGTATGACTACATCAACCGCGTTGTCATAACGCTTCCGCTTTCGGTCTACGAGGGTACGTGGACACACTCTCCCCTCTCGTTGCTATACATCACCATGATCTTGCATGTGCGTAGGAAATTTTTGAAATTACTACGTTCCCCAACAGTGGCATCTGAGCCTAGGTTTTATGCGTTGATGTTATATGCACGAGTAGAACACAAGTGAGTTGTGGGCGATATAAGTCATACTGCTTACCAGCATGTCATACTTTGGTTCGGCGGTATTGTTGGACGAAGCGGCCCGGACCGACATTGCGCGTGCGCTTACGCGAGACTGGTTCTACCGACGTGCTTTGCACACAGGTGGCTAGCGGGTGTTAGTTTCTCCAACTTTAGTTGAACCGAGTGTGGCTACGCCCGGTCCTTGCGAAGGTTAAAACATCACCAACTTGACAAACTATCGTTGTGGTTTTTGATGTGTAGGTGAGAACGGTTTTGCTAAGACCGTAGCAGCCACGTAAAACTTGCAACAACAAAGTAGAGGACGTCTAACTTGTTTTTGCAGGGCATGTTGTGATGTGATATGGTCAAGACGTGATGAGATATAAGTTGTTGTATGAGATGATCATGTTTTGTTGAAGTTATCAGCAACTGGCAAAATCCTTATGGTTGTCTCTCTATTGCATAAGATGCAAGCGCCCAATAATTGCTTTAATTTATCGCTATGCGATAGCAATAGTTGCAAGAGAAATTGTTGGCGAGACGACCACGTGACGACACGTTGATATAGATCAAGATGATGGAGATCATGGTGTCATGCCGGTGACGATAGAGATCATGATAGTACTTTGGAGATGGAGATCAAAGGTGCAAGATGATGATGGCCATATCATGTCACATATTTTGATTGCATATGATGTTTATCTTTTATACATCTTATTTTGCTTAGTTTGACGGTAGCATTTTAAGATGATCTCTCACTAATTATCAAGAAGTGTTCTCCCTGAGTATGCACCGCTGCGAAAGTTCTTCATGCTGAGACACCACGTGATGATCGGGTGTGATAGGCTCTACGTTCAAATACAACGGGTGCAAAACTATTGCACACGCAGAATACTCAGGTTAAACTTGACGAGCCAAGCATATACAGATATGGCCTCGGAACACGGAGACCGAAAGGTCGAGCGTGAATCATATAGTAGATATGATCAACATAGTGATGTTCACCAATGAAACTACTCCATCTCACGTGATGATCGGACATGGTTTAGTTGATTTGGATCACGTGATCACTTAGAGGATTAGAGGGATATCTGTCTAAGTGGGAGTTCTTAAGTAATATGATTAATTGAACTTAAATTTATCATGAACTTAGTCCTGGTAGTATTTTGCAAATCATGTTGTAGATCAATAGCTCGCGTTGTTGCTTCCCTGTGTTTATTTTGATATGTTCCTAGAGAAAATTGTTTTGGAAGATGTTAGTAGCAATGATGCGGATTGGATCCGTGATCCGAGGTTTATCCTCATTGCTGCACAGAAGAATTATGTCCTTGATGCACCGCTAGGTGACAGGCCTATTGCAGGAGCAGATGCAGACGTTATAAACATTTGGCTAGCTCAATATGATGACTACTTGATAGTTTAGTGCACCATGCTTAACGGCTTAGAATCGGGACTTCAAAGACGTTTCGAACGTCATGGACCATATGAGATGTTCCAGGAGTTGAAGTTAATATTTCAAGCAAATACCCGAGTTGAGAGATATGAAGTCTCCAACAAGTTCTATAGCTAAAAGATGGAGGAGAATCGCTCAACTAGTGAGCATGTTCTCAGATTGTCTGGGTACTACAATCGCTTGAATCAAGTGGGAGTTAATATTCCAGATAAGATAGTGATTGACAGAATTCTCTAGTCACCATCACCAAGTTAGTAGAACTTCGTGATGAACTATAGTATGCAAGGGATGACGAAAACGACTCCCGAGTTTTTCATGATGATGAAATCGATGAAGGTAGAAATCAAGAAAGAGCATCAAGTGTTGATGGTTGACAAGATTACTAGTTTCAGGAAAAGGGCAAAGGGAAAAAGGGGAACTTCAAGAAAAACAGCAAGCAAGTTGCTACTCAAGTGAAGAAGCCCAAGTCTGGTCCTAAGCCTGAGACTAAGTGCTTCTAGTACAAAGGGACTGGTCACTGGAAGCGGAACTACCCCAAGTGATTGGCGGATAAGAAGGATGGCAAAGTGAACATAAGTATATTTGATATACATGTTATTGATGTGTACTTTACAAGTGTTTATAGCAACCCCTCAGTATTAGATACTAGTTCAGTTGCTAAGATTAGTAACTCGAAACGGGAGTTGCAGAATAAATAGAGACTAGTTAAGGGTGAAGTGACGATGTGTGTTGGAAGTGGTTCCAAGATTGATATGATCATCATCGCACACTCCCTATACTTTCGGGATTAGTGTTGAACCTAAATAAGTGTTATTTGGTGTTTGCGTTGAGCATGAATATGATTTGATCATGTTTATTGTAATACGGTTATTCATTTAAGTAAGAGAATAAATTGTTGTTCTGTTTACATGAATAAAACCTTATATGGTTGCACACCCAATGAAAATGGTTCATTGGATCTCGATCATAGTGATACACATATTCATAATATTGAAGCCAAAAGATGCAAAGTTAATAATGATAGTGCAACTTATTTGTGGCACTGCCGTTTAGGTCATATTGGTGTAAAGCGCATGAAGAAACTCCATGCTGATGGGATTTTGGAATCACTTGATTATGAATCAGTTGGTGCTTGCGAACCATGCCTTATGGGCAAGATGACTAAAGACTTCGTTCTCCGGAACAATGGAGCGAGCAACAGATTTGTTGGAAATCATACATACTGATGTATGTGGTCCGATGAATATTAAAACTCACGACAAGTATCATTATTTTCTGACCTTCACATATGATTTAAGCAGATATGAGTATATCTACTTGATGAAACATAAGTCTGAAAAGTTCAAAGTATTTCAGAGTGAAGTGGAAAATCATCATGACAAGAAAATAAAGTTTCTATGATCTGATCGCAGAGACGAATATTTGAGTTACGAGTTTGGTCTTCAATTAAAACAATGTGGAATAGTTTCACAAACTCATGCCACCTGGAACACCACAACATAATGGTGTGTCCGAACGTCATAACCATACTTTATTGGATATAGTACAATCTATGATGTTTCTTACCGATTTACCAATATCGTTTTGGGATCATGCATTAGAGACAGCTACATTCATGTTAAAAAGGGGCACCATCTAAGTCCGTTGAGACGACACAATCTGAACTATGGTTTGGCAAGAAACCGAAGTTGTCGTTTCTTAAAGTTTGGGATTGTGATGCTTATATGAAAAAGTTTCATCCTGATAAGCTCAAACTCAATCGGAGAAATATGTCTTCATAGGATACCCAAAGGAGACTGTTGGGTACACCTTCTATCACAGATCCGAAGGGAAGACATTCGTTGCTAAGAATGGATCCTTTCTAGAGAAGGAGTTTCTCTTGAAATAAGTGAGTGGTAGGAAAGTAGAACTTGATAAGGTAATTGTACCTTCTCCCTTATTGGAAAGTAGTTCATCACAGAAATCTGTTCCTGTGACTACTACACCAATTAGTGAGGAAGCTAACGATGATGATCATGTAACTTCAGATCAAGTTACTACCGAATCTCGTAGGTTAACTAGAGTGAGATCCGCACCAGAGTGGTACGGTAATCTTGTTCTGGAGGTCATTCTACTTGACCATGACGAACCTACGAACTATGAGGAATCGATGATGAGCCCAGATTCCGCGAAATGGCTTGAGGCCATGAAATCTGAGATGAGATCCATGTATGAGAACAAAGTATGGACTTTGATTGACTTAGCCATTGATCAGCGAGCCATTGAGATTAAATGGATCTTCAAGAGGAAGACAGACGCTGATAGTAGTGTTACTATCTACAAAGCTAGAATTGTCGCAAAAGGGTTTTTCGACAAGTTCAAGGTGTTGACTACGATGAGAGTTTCTCACTCGTATCTATGCTTATGTCTGTCCGAATCATGTTAGCAATTGCCGCATTTTATGAAATCTGGCAAATGGATAAACAAAATTGCATTCCTTAATGGAATTATAAAAGAAGAGTTGTATATGATTCAACCAGAAGGTTTTGTCAATCCTAAAGGTACTAACAAAATATGCAAGCTCCAGCGATCCATCTATGGATTGGTGCAAGCATCTCGGAGTTGGAATATACGCTTTGATAAGTTGATCAAAGCATATAGTTTTATATAGACTTGCGGTGAAGCCTGTATTTACAAGAAAGTGAGTGGGAGCACTACAACATTTCTGATAAGTATATGTGAATGACATATTGTTGATCAGAGATAATGTAGAATTATTCTGCAAAGCATAAAGGAAGTTTTGAAAGGAGTTTTCAAAGAAAGACCTCAGTGAAGTTGCTTACATATTGAGCATCAAGATCTATAGAGATATATCAAGACGCTTGATAAGTTTTTTCAATGAGTACATACCTTGACAAGATTTTGAAGTAGTTCAAAATGGAACAGTCAAAGAAAGAAGTTCTTGGCTGTGTTACAAGGTGTGAAATTGAGTAAGACTCAAAGCCCGACCACGACAGAAGATAGAAAGAGAATGAAAGTCATTCCCTATGCCTCAGCCATAGGTTCTATAAAGTATGTCATGCTGTGTACCAGATCTATTGTATACCCTACACTAATTTTGGCAAGGGAGTACAATAGTGAACTAGGAGTAAATCACTGGACAGCGGTCAAAATTATCCTTAGTGGAATAAGGATATGTTTCTCGATTATGGACATGACAAAAAGGTTCGTCGTAAAGGGTTACGTCGATGCAAATTTTGACACTGATCTAGATGACTCTAAGTCTCAATCTGGATACATATTGAAAGTGGGAGCAATTAGCTAGAGTAGCTCCGTGTAGAGCATTGTTGACATAGAAATTTGCAAAAATACTTACGGATCTGAATATGACAGACCCGTTGACTAAAATTATCTCACAAGCAAAACATGATCACACCATAGTACTCTTTGGGTGTTAATCACATAGCGATGTGAACTAGATTACTGACTCTAGTAAACCCTTTGGGTGTTGGTCACATATCGATGTGAACTATGGGTGTTAACCACATAAAGATGTGAACTATTGATGTTAGATCACATTGCGATGTGAACTAGATTATTGACTCTAGTGCAAGTGGGAGACTGAAGGAAATATGCCCTAGAGGCAATAATAAAGTTATTATTTTATTTCCTTATATCATGATAAATGTTTATTATTCATGCTAGAATTGTATTAACTGGAAACATAATACTTGTGTGAATACATAGACAAACTAAACGTCACTAGTATGCCTCTACTTGACTAGCTCGTTAATCGAAGATGGTTATGTTTCCTAACCATAGACATGTGTTGTCATTTGATTAACAGGATCACATCATTAGGAGAATGATGTGATTGACTTGACCCATTCCGTTAGTTTAAGCACTTGATCGTTTAGTATGTTGCTATTGCTTTCTTCATGACTTATACATGTTCCTATGACTATGAGATTATGCAACTCCCATTTGCCGGAGGAACACTTTGTGTGCTACCAAACGTCACAACGTAATTGGGTGATTATAAAGGAGCTCTACAGGTGTCTCCAAAGGTACATGTTGGGTTGGCGTATTTCGAGATTAGGATTTTGTCACTCCGATTGTCGGAGAGGTATCTCTGGGCCATCTCGGTAATGCACATCACATAAGCCTTGCAAGCATTGCAACTAATGAGTTAGTTGCGAGAAGATGTATTACGAAACGATTAAAGAGACTTGCCGGTAATGAGATTGAACTAGGTATTGAGATACCAACGATCGAATCTCGGGCAAGTAACATACCGATGACAAAGGGAACAAAGTATGTTGTTATGCGGTCTGACCGATAAAGATCTTCGTAGAATATGTGGGAGCCAATATGAGCATCCAGGTTCCGCTATTGGTTATTGACCGGAGACGTGTCTCGGTCATGTCTACATTGTTCTCGAACCCGTAGGGTCCGCATGCTTAAGGTTTCGATGACAGTTTCATTATGAGTTTATATGTTTTGATGTACCGAAGGAGTTCGGAGTCCCGGATGAGATCGGGGACATGACGAGGAGTCTCGAAATGGCTGAGACGTAAAGATCGATATATTGGACGACTATATTCGGACATCAGAAAGGTTCCGAGTGATTCGGGTATTTTCGGACGTACCGGGTAGTTACGGGAATACGAGGAAGAAGCAATGGGCCTTAATGGGCCTTAGTGGGAAGGACCAGGAGGTGGCGTGCGCCCCTCCCAAGCCCAGTCCGAATTGGACAAGGGATTTGGGGCGCGACCCCTCTCTCCCTTCCTTCCCCTCTTCCCCCCTTCTCCTAGTTGGACTAGGAAAGGAGGAAACCTACTCCAACTAGGAGTAGGAATCCTACTCCCCTGGCGCGCCCCTCCTAGGGCCGGCCTCCCTCCTTGCTCCTTTATATACGGGGGCAGGGGGCACCCCTAGACACACAAGTTGATCCTCGTGATCGTTTTCTTAGCCGTGTGCGGTGCCCCCCTCCACCATACTCGATAATATTGTAGCGGTGCTTAGGCGAAGCCCTGCGACGGTAGAACATCAAGATCGTCACCACGTCGTCGTGCTGACGGAACTCTTCCCCGACACTTTGCTGGATCGGAGTCTAGGGATCGTCATCGAGCTGAACGTGTGCTAGAACTCGGAGGTGCCGTAGTTTCGGTGCTTGATCGGTCGGGGCGTGAAGACGTACGACTACATCAACCGCGTTGTCATAACGCTTCCGCTTTCGGTCTACGAGGGTATGTGGACACACTCTCCCCTCTCGTTGCTATACATCACCATGATCTTGCATGTGCGTAGGAAATTTTTGAAATTACTACGTTCCCCAACAAGTAGCAGCAGTAGGTGAAGCAAGCGGGGGCGCGGGAGGCGAGGAGCACGAGGCCGTCTTCATGGACGAGCCTGGCCGGCTATGGCTGCGGTGACGAGGGGAAGCAACGACGGCGAGCTCGGATACACGGCGTCTACAACTTCGGGCGACTGAAGACGACGCCAAGGGAGAGAAGGGAGCGGGAGCTCACCGGGCAGCTCACGGAGGCCGGCGTCAGATTAGTAGATGTAGGGGTGGCCGGAGGTGAGGAAGGTCGACGGCGAGTTCGTGGTGGCCGACGGAGAAGAAGAAGCAGACGGCTTGGTGGCTGTTCCCCGACTCATCGGCTTGGCGTAGTCAACGCAGTTGTGGACGATTGGGTCCGTGGACGCCTCGGAGACGGACGGCGACGACGGTCGCCGCGGTGGTCGATGGTGGTGGCCACAGAAACACTCGTCGATGGCGGATCTGGAGAGGGAGGTGGAGCAAGAGGGAGAGGATGGTGGAGTGGGTGAGTGGGGAGGCAGGAGGAAGTGGGAGAGGGGATCGAGGGGGTGCGAGCTGCTGCCCTTATCCCCTCCTGGCGCTGCCGGCGAGAGGGTGCGGTGGAGACCACGGGTGCGGTCGGGTGCGCCCGAGGAACAGGGGAGGGGAGCACCTAGTGCGGGGGGAGCTGGGCCAGCCTGGCCGACCAGCTGGATGGCCAGCTGGGCCACGAGGCCCACTAAGGGGGGTTTCTTTTCTTTTATTTTTTTTGAATTGCCTGAGTTTCCTATTTAAAAGAGCTACTGAATTATTTTTGTTAAATGTGGCACTTTGCACAAAAAAAGATAGGGACAAAGTGAAGTTGCATAAAAAGTTTGGGGTCAGAAGGAGTTGGCTAACCATTTTTAGAAATTGGAAAGGCCAATTTGATTATTGTTGGACCACAAGATAAAATCCTAGGGGCATTTTGGGAACTCAAATGAGGTTGGTTCCAACATGACAAATATCTATGGATTTTTGCCACACTTTGAACATTTTAGTTTTCATGTATGGCAATTTGAATTTTGGACTTTAATTTGAATTTGAAATTTGAACCGGTTTCGAACCAACATGAGTTTAACAACAGTAATGATGATGATGTGGCATCATTAGGAGGGAATTACTGTAGCTTAATTATCGAGCATCACAATTCTCCTCCACTACAAGAAATCTCGTCACGAGATTTAAGGGGTGGTAAGGAGGGAAAGACTCGGGAAGGACGGAGCCCAACACAAGGTAGGTACCAGGAGGCTATCTTAGTGAACTTGGCATAGAGGCATCTCTTGAGTTTGAAATTTAAGAAAGTCATCGAGAGCAAGGTAAGAAGGTGCAATAAGAAGTTTCAACCGGGTAGGCAATTGTTTGATGTCTACAACAGAGTGTGAAAGAGGCTCAGAGCATCGAGAATAAGTATTGCATTTGATACCAGAACAGATCACAAGGAAGATGGCTCGCGAATTACATACGAAGCCAAGCCCGAGGGATAACTTAGAAAACAAGGATGTATAGGAGAGTCAGGTTTCGATCATGTGGAACTGTGGGTTATGGGCCCACCATGTGGGTTAAAAGCAGGAAGGGTGCTAACATTTTGTACGGATAAGGCAGCAAGGCATGTCAGAGGACAACCTGTCAGTTATGTTGGCAACAACGTTGGTACCAAGGGCGAGGGACGAAGAGAACCATTTTCCTGCTCATTAAGACGAGGCGGACCAATAGGCAAAGTTCTCGTCCATCGGTGGCTACCGGAATGTCATCAACAATAGTAACAAGGTCTTACAGACAGAGCTTGTACACCGAGGTGCTTACTTAAGCAGGGATTTAACTCTGCTCAGACAAGTTAGAATACAAGAAAGGTGAAACAAAACAATGGAAAGGAGAATTTGATTATTATGATAATCAGACCAATGGAAAGGAAAGGTGTATATACCCAAGTATTAGAGTATAACTTTCCCAAGGAAAGACAGAGCGTGATAGGGCTCCAAGTATTAAACCATTTAGACAAAGGGTTAAGGAATTTATGAGGTTTACCCATACAATGGTGTTTGGATAATTGATCAAGAACAGTTAGCATTGCGCCCCCAATGTTCTTGTTGATGATCAGAGTAGCACACACATGCTTCGGGATAGTGTTGACATGGTCATCAGGGAAAGGTCATACTTCGGATACACAAAGGATCCATCGGAACAACTTATAAAATAAGTCATACAATTCTAGCAAGAAAAAGATGATTTTGTGGACGGCGGGCTCAGAAACAATTCATCGACGGGGCAAGGATGGTATTTCTCATCATGAATTGGATTGATATGCTGGAATAGCTCAGAATGTTGGTGATGATCATGACACATTTGTCGAGAGATTTCATGAAGTTGTAATCGATCGGCGATGACATCAAGTCAAAGGAATGATGAAGCGAAAGGTTATTGGAACCATGGGTACAACACAAATCGAAATCAAGCTTGTTGTTCAAGGCGAAAAGATCTGATGAGGAAGATCGATGTAAGCTTAGCTCATCGTCGGAAATTCTGCTTGGGAAAGAAGGACCGGGTAGCACAGTTAAAATTTAGCACGACAAGGATATAGCCGATTAGGCTAGGAATGAATGGAAGGATTATTAAACTCATAAGCAACAAAAATTACTTAAGAGTTATCGAATCGGAGTGCAGAATCGATTCACTTACCGGTGTTCTCGAGTGACCAACCACTTAGAACCCAGGGATATTGGAATTGGTGATCAATCGTAGTTTGATGAAGAACTCATAAGAAGTTATGTAGTTCCTGCGATATTCCCGAGATACGAAGGGGCAACACTCGAGGGTAAATCAGAATAGAGGTTGGGCAGGCATGTTGGTTTGCAAAAGACAAGTGCTTTAGCTTGTCCGCGAAATGGGATCAAAGAAGAACAATCATGGTCGGAACCATGGTTGCAAAGGATCAAATCCCAGATATAAGATGATCTTATACCAGGGGGATAATTAATTTTAAGAGAAGCTTCCATGATAAGATCTACATCGTGTCCACGGGCATGAACACAAGTTCAAGGTCGACTCCCACTTCTTCAATGCATATCATTTCATTTACTTCTCGCTTTCGAAGAAATTGTAGGGCAGAAGATTTATCTGGCGAAGTACCAAAAGAGAAAGACTCGTGAGAACTCTCGAGTTCATACGGATTATGGAAGGCATAAGTTCAACCCATACGGGTATCTTAGGTACATATACCACTAACTTCAGGATTAAAATATACCAGCTCGAAAGCAGAGCATGGTTGACAAAAGCAGATGATAGAATTTACCAAAGGCATTATATGTCAAGGCAAAACTCACAAGTTTAATTAATATGAAGGACATTGTCGGATAATAATCCAAGCAAGGATATGGCGGTCCATAAAAGATCTGATGTGAGTATCGATACTCACCCATAAGAAGAAAGAATGCGAAGGCATCAGGTTATAGATATAACTGGATAACTTCAAAGCTTGAATACAAAGGAATTGCGCTTTCCAAATCAGAAGATCTAAAGCAGAGGCTCTGATCAAAAGATAATTGAGTTGAATCGATACAAATTGACAATCAATCAAGGTTTGGTTTGCCGAGAACCAGCTCATGTCCAGAATGACTTATGAGCAGGAAGGTCAAATTTCAGGGTTCGACTGATGATTGCGAGCAATCGCAACATAATGAATCAATAGGCTCAGGATGACAATGACAAAGGATGTTTAATGAATATTGCCAGACATATGGATTTAATCATAATGCAGGCAGACAAAACTTTCAGGAGTACTAGGCTTTAGAGGATCTTCAGGAGATCGAATTGCATTCGAAGAATTTTGTGAGACATATGATCAACTAGGGATGAACGAATCCCCGATAAGCGTGATAAATTATTCGTAGGGTTATTCAGGCAGAAAATAGCTGCAAGGCAGTCAAAAAAGGATCCTCGAAAGTCTGAGAATACTTTTGATTATCTTGTAATAACAACAACAACTAGGGATGGAAGTATGAACAGCGAGGCTACACAGTTATCCATAAGGATTCAACAGTGTTAAGGGATTGCAAAAGAAATGAAAACAAGTTCTCGGGAGTAGGTCGGAGAGTATCTTCGAAGTCTTCTGGTGAAGCATGCAACCATCCGGAATGAAGGGGCTCTCCAGGGAAAGTCGTTACGAGAACCTAATGTAGTTAGTAAATTCATTTAACCTGAATAGAAGAGAGAACAGAGTCCCAGAGTACAGGCGAGGAGTAAAGGATCCTAATACCACCCAATGGCGACGTGTGCCCGTAAGACACACAACCAATGTTAGTAAAAGTTTTTCAGTGATTAAACTCAACTTCGGACAAGGAGTAGGAAAGGGGGCTACCTACAGGCAGTCGGCTCTGATACCAACTTGTGACGCCCTTGATTCAATCATACACTAATCATACCCGCAAATGTGTACGACCAAGATCAAGGACTCACGGGAAGATATCACAACACAACTCTAGACACAAATTAAAATAATACAAGCTTTATATTACAAGCCAGGGGCCTCGAGGGCTCGAATACATAAGCTTGAATACATAAGAGTCAGCGGAAGCAACAATATCTGAGTACAGACATGAGTTAGACAAGTTTGCCTTAAGAAGGCTAGCACAAAAGCAGCAACGAACGAAAAGGCAAGGCCTCCTTCCTGGGAGCCTCCTAACTACTCCTGGTCGTTGGCAGCCTCCACATAGTAGTAGGCATCGGCGGTGGCATCTGGCTCCTGGGCTCCGACATCTGGTTGCATCAACCGGAAAGAAGAAGAGGGGGGGGGTAAAGGGGCAGTAAAGCAACCGTGAGTACTCATCCAAAGTACTCACAAGCAAGGATCTACACTACATATGCATCGGTATCAATGAAAAGGGTAGTATATGTGGACTGAACTTCAGAAGGCCAGAAGAGAGGGGGAAAGCCTAGCCTATCGAAGACTAGCATCTTCTGGAAACCACCATCTTGCAGCAACAGGAGGGAGTAGAGTAGCATAAAGTAAAGTAGTAGAGTTATCAACCTCGGCCGGAGATTCTTTCTCGACTCCCTGTGAGAAAGCAATCCCAGAGCCATACTATCCGGTTATCATCACAATCCAGTTCTCATCACCATCCAGTTCTCATCACAAGTACCCAGTTCTAGTTGTATCGATCGGGATACAACTCCAAGTGTCCGTTACCATAGGATAGGCTATCGATAGATGTTTTCTTCCCTGCAGGGGTGCACCAACTTACCTACCACGCTCGATTAACTCTGGCCGGACACACTTTCCTGGGTCATGCCCGGCCTCGTCCAAACAATACGCCGCAACCCGACCTAGGCTTAATAGAGAGGTCAACACACCGGACTAAGCCTATGCCCCCAAGGGTCATGGGCCATCTCCCCAGGAACTCCTGCACATTGTGTGGGCGGCCGGTGAGCAGACCTAGCTACTTCCTTCAACAAGGCAGGTGCTTACACAGTCCAACCCGGCGTGCGCCTCTCAGTCGCTGACGTCTATTAAGCTTCGGCCGATGTATACGACGCAGAGCGCCCATACTATGCCCACGTGATGGTTAGTGCTGTCAGGCCAGAGGCCCCTCGGATCAAATATCCAAATCGTAGTGGATTAGGAACACGCGGTAACAAGCAGAGACTCACGAAAGATGTGACCCCGTTGCCCCGTCTCGAGGACTTGCAACAAGGGCTAGGAATGCTCGGCCACGCCTCGTAATTATCTCGCGGGCACCTTCCAGGTTAACCCGACTCCACATCACTCGCAATTATGCTCGCGCGGGTACCCCTCAGGGTCGACCCGTCTTTAGTAACATGGTTCAGTGTAAAGTCATAGTAACCATAGTAACTGTGTGTCTAACACCAAGGGGAAAACCTAAGGAATCACCATTGACGGATTCCAGTCGATGCAATCATCAAGGTGAACATAAGAGGAACCACCCTCGAAGTTCACACTTGAGGGGTTGCACGACGGAGCCGTATCGGAAGTGGTTAAGGAGGAAATCACCCTCGATGACCATGGCCGAATAGCTACACTACAGAAATCTCATCAGGAGTAATGTATAGGTTCCACCCTCGGCACTCGATGGTAACTCTGCAGAGTCGAGCAACAAAATGGGAAAGTGAAGTGCGGTGTCGGGGCCTGATCTTTGATCCCGTTGATCGGGTCTTCGATGATGAAGCAGGGGCAACAAGGATAAGGTGGGGGGGTGACTGATGGATCACTAACCAACCTATACTAAGCAGTTTAGGATAAGCAGGTAGGTAACAAAAAGCAGGTTACAAAAGCAGGCTATGCATCAGAATAGGAGCAAACAATAACAGTAGCAAAATCTAATGCAAGCATGAGAGAATGGAATGGGCGATATCGGGATGATCAAAGGGGGGGGCTTGCCTGGTTGCTCTGGCAAGGAGGGGTCGTCGCCGACATAGTCGATCATAGGGGCATCAGCAGCGGTCTCGAGGTCTACCGGAGAAGAAGAGGGGGAAGAAATAGTAAATACACGCAAGCATAAGCATAACAAGACAATAAGCGGTGCTAGAGGTGTTCTAACGCAGCGATAGGCGATACTGGCGAAGGAGGATAACATTCGTGAAAGTTTTCCTGGTTCTGGACATCTGTCAGACAGATGAACCGGAGGGGAAAAGTTCAACATTTGCTATGCTAGAGACGTGTGATAGACGAACAGAGGGCGTATTCGGATTCGTCTCGTCGTTCTAAGCAACTTTCATGTATAAAACTTTTTCATCCGAGTTACGAATTATTTTCTGTGATTTATCAAAGATTTAAACAATTTCTGAAATTATTATTAAAGCTAAAATGGACTTATTGCACAGCATGACACCATCATGACGTCAGCGGTCAACACAGACCATTGACTGGTCAAACAGGGCAGTGGAGCCCGTCTGTCATTGACCTAACTAATTAACATATTTAAAATAACTAAACTAGTTCATTAGGCTAATTAAGCAAGGTTAATTAAGATAATTAATTACCTAATTAATTAATTATTTAAATGTTTTTATATTTATTTATTTATTTATCTTTTTTTACAAAATAGGGGCTGTGGGCCCATGTGGTCAGTGGCCCATGAGGCTAAACAGGCGTAGCGGTCACGGGCATGTGCCCGAGGAGGCGGACCCGAGCGGGTCAAAAGGCGAGCGAGGCTGCGGCAAGGGACGGCGCCGGCGCGGCTAGCCGTAGCCGCGACGAGGGGCACAGGCGCCGGAGTGCGCTGGTGAGCAGTGGCAGCCGCGGGGCGACGGCGGCGCGGCGCTAGGTAGGCGAGGCCAGGAGGACGGAGCGGGGGCAGCCATCGCAGCGGGGAAGCAGCGGCAGGGGCGTGGGCTTCGGACGGAGTGGCGTCGCGGGGAAGCGGCTGGCCGACGGGGAGGCAGCAGGGGCCGGCGCGGTGGCGAGTGGGCGGCGCGGGGTGGCTACAGTGCCACCAGCAGCACGCAGTTGCAGGGCGAATAGGGAGGCACGGCGACACGGGCGGACGCGGTGGCGCGGCCGCGGGAGGAAGGAAGGGCGACCGACGGTGGTTAGTAGCAGCAGTAGGCGAAGCAAGCAGGGGCGCGGGAGGCGAGGAGCACGAGGCCGTGCTCATGGACGAGCTTGGCCGGCTATGGCTGCGGTGACGAGGGGAAGCAATGACGGCGAGCTCGGATACACGGCGTCTACAACTTCGGGCGACTGAAGACGACGCCAAGGGAGAGAAGGGAGCGGGAGCTCACCGGGCGGCTCATGGAAGCCGGCGTCAGATTAGTAGCTGCAGGGGTGGCCGGAGGTGAGGAAGGTCGATGGCGAGTTCGTGGTGGCCGACGGAGAAGAAGAAGAAGCAGACGGCTTGGTGGCTGTCCCCGGCTCGTCGGCTCAGCGTAGTCAATGCAGTCATGGACGATGGGGTCCGTGGACGCCTCGGAGATGGACGGCGATGACGGTCGCCGCGGTGGTCGACAGTGGCGGCCACAACAACACTCGTCAATGGCGGATCTGGAGAGGGAGGTGGAGCAGGAGGGAGAGGATGACGGAGTGGGTGAGTGGGGAGACAGGAGGAAGTGGGAGAGGGGATCGAGGGGGCGCGAGCTGCTGCCCTTATCCCCTCCCGGCGCTGCCGGCGAGAGGGTGTCGTAGAGACCGCGGGCGCAGTCGGGTGCGCCCGGGGAACAGGGGAGGGGAGCACCTAGTGCGGGGGGAGCTGGGCCGGCCTGGACGACCAGCTGGATGGTCAGCTGGGCCACGAGGCCCATTAGGGAGGGGGCTTTTCTTTTCTTTTATTTTTTGAATTGCCTCTGTTTTCTATTTAAAAGAGCTACTGAATTATTTTTGTTAAATGTGGCACTTTGCACAAAAATAGATAGGAACAAAGTGAAGTTGCATAAAAAGTTTGGGGTCAGAAGGAGTTGGCTAACCATTTTTAGAAATTGGAAAGGCCAATTTGATTATTGTTGGACCACAAGATAAAATCCTAGGGGCATTTTGGGAACTCAAATGAGGTTGGTTCCAACATGACAAATATCCAGGGATTATTTGCCACACTTTGAACATTTTAGTTTTCATGTATGGCAATTTGAATTTTGGACTTCGATTTGAATTTGAGATTGAACCGGTTTTGAACCAACGTGAGTTTAACAACAGTAATCATGATGATGTGGCATCATTAGGAGGGAATTACTGTAGCTTAATTATCCGGGCGTCACACCATGTCACCGTGGCTATAGGGTAGGTGACAGTGTAATTCTCCCGCCATGATGCTGCTAGTCCATCCAACCGATATGCGGCGAAATGCACCTTCTCAGCATCAGTACATCCTGTAGTGGTTAACTCCCTTCCAATCCCGCGGAGCCAATCATCTGCTACTATAGGCTCGGTGCTACTGGAAAACACCGGCGGCTGCAACCTCAGAAAACGGGCTAAGTTGCCAACTGGTGGTGGTGGTGGTGGTGGATTGTTGTTGTTGTTGCCTTGGTTCTGAACTAACAACCGCATCAGGGTATTCTGCTGCTGAATCAACTGAGTGAGCTCCGGTGGGAATGCAAATCCGGGTCACATCTCGGAGGCATCTGATGGGTTTAGAGGGGGAGATTAGAATAGAATGAGGTCTAATGAGAAAGCACTACCCATATGCACATGAGACAAGCACAAACATTTCACTCAATCAATCAATCATGCCTACACACATCTGATTCTCCTAGCGTCGAATGTGTTGGTTTAGTTCCTGGATGAAAGCTGCGATTGATCTATCCTTATTGGTGCTGATCATCTCCCATTGCTCATCTCGGCGCCCACAAATCTGGTAGATAGTGTCTTTAAGCTCCTTGTGATAAACTTCTCCAATGCGTCCCATGGCGATGTGAGCTGCCATACTCTTTCCTAAACTCTAGGTTGGTGCATCGAAGGAAAACTCTATGGGTTTAGTGACTGCCGTGAAGGTTCTTCCTGGAACTTGAACTTGAATCATCCATCGCTCCTCTTCTGGTAATGTGGCATTGTAAGTCCCGGTGAAGCTTGGCATTCCAATGTTCAGGTACCTAGTGACTTCTTTCAGGTGTCGTCCAAAAGGTGATTCTTCCTCCGGTTGTGTAAACTTGTTCCTTGCATCCACCTTCCTAAAGAGTAGAAAATGGAGAGGAGTCAAAAATGAGAAGAGAATAGTGATCGATGGTTGTAGCTTAGTGGTCGTGTCCTACACTCAGTGTGTGCTCTGATACCATCTTGTAGCGACCCGACCTCAAACGGTCAAGTCTCTGTGCTTCAGTGTCATCCCTGGATCGGTAATGCTGACACACACAGTACTCGAGGATTTATAACAGAGTAGCAATCACACACTTATTACATCGAAATGTCTCCAAAGAGAACTTATTACAATAAATATGGCTTATGGCCATTGTCGGTGTCGAAACCGGCGGATCTCGGGTAGTGGGTCCCGAACTGTGCGTCCAGGCCGGATGGTAACAGGAGGCAGGGGACACAATGTTTTACCCAGGTTCGGGCCCTCTTGATGGAGGTAAAACCCTACGTCCTACTCGATTAATATTGATGATATGGGTAGTACAAGAGTAGATCTACCACGAGATCAAGGAGGCTAAACCCTAGAAGCTAGCCTATGGTATGATTGTTGTATATATTGTCTATCTATCGACTAGCCTGGCCTTGGATTATATATTGCACCGGAGGCCTAGGATAACAAGAGTCCTAGCCGAATACGCCGGTGGGGAGGAGTCCTTGTCTTGATCGCCAAGTCTTGTGGAATATTCCTTGTATGCGGCAGCTGTCCGAACTGGCCCATGAGTATACGGCCATGGGGGGTCCTCGGCCCAATCTAATAGATCGGGAGATGACGTGGTGAGTACCCCCTAGTCCAGGACACCGTCAGTAGCCCCCTGAACCGGTCTTCAAGTTAGGGAAGCTCCTCGATTCTTCCGAACTATTCTTCATCTTCGGTTGACGGTCTTGAAAACTGGTTCAACAAATCTTCTCATCTTCGATCTTGAGGATCGCCGAAATGCATTCGGCGAGTTTACACGTCGGGTATCCAAGGAGCACCTTTAAGTTTCTGGCCTTTATCAATGCCTTGTTATTTTTATGCCACACCTCGGGTTTGAAATTGTTCCCGGGCGGCAGCGTCCTCTTGCGTCCGAGCTCCAACGCCGGACTGCATTCGAGGTATCTTTTGCAGCCGAGCACCAACGCCGGACCGCTTCCCATTTCTAACGCCGGAATGTATCCGAGCTCCAACGCCGGACTATGTATCCGAGCTCCAACGCCGGACTATGTTCGAGCTCCAATGCCGGACAGTGTCCCAGCTCCAACGCCGGACTATATCCAAGGTGTCATATCACCTTGGTTCAAAAAAGTTGAAGGAGTTTAGCCGAGCTTAATGCTGGAAATGCCCTCTATGGAGCCAGCCACTAGCGCCCGAGCTTTATGCCGGACTGCTTCCGAGGTGGTGTACCACCCTGACTGTGGGCCGATTTTTTGTCAATATTTTTTATTATTGCAATTTATTCTCTGCCGAGATATATGGCCAGTAGCCCTCAAGGTGTGTGTAGGTCTAAAACCCGAGATGCACCTGAAGGATGATGTAAGACCGCTGATCCCAGTAGCCGCTGAGACTCAGGTTGATTTGCAAAATCGGCCTGAGGATCAAGTCCAAGCTCGGCAGAATACTTCGGGACACTAAAAGCGGCGTGCTCAGTCCTCGAGACTCAGGTTGTGTGCGGCCGACCAACCTGAGGATCAAAATCTCCTCGGAAACTATATTGCACATAAATTTTTCTGCATTGGACAAGCAATGAAGTAGCCCCCGAGACACTGGTCGGGTGGCAACACCAGATCAGGGGATCGATGTGCCCCTTTAATATTTGTAAATAATAAGCCCAAAGCCCAGTAGCCCCCGAGCCTTAATGCGGGCACGGGTGGCCGAATTAAGGATCAATATCCATAGTAAAATCACAAATTATGTGTAATGACTCTATGTATCCAAGTACTTTACGTCATTAATACTCGGATCCACATTGTACAAAACTTTGTTGACCGACCATCGCCTTCCACCTCCTCGGCCGGTAGCCGAGGAGTGTTTGTCCTACTTTATAAAGCCTTTATGAGGGTAAAGATTTATGACAAACAAGGCAATCTGGCCATACGGTTTTATAAACAAAGGTACGCAGAGAGATATGTTATATTATGGTTTAACATAAGAAATGTCTTCCAAAGAAAATAGTCCCACTATTGGTTTCTTTCTTTGGGTGTCATGCTAAGCATGATCATGAAACCTCAGCTCTAATGTAAGAGAAAATATCGAGGATTAGTTTGGGAGGCCAGTTAATAGCCCCCGGTAGTGTTCGGTGACAGTCGAGGTCAAGCCGTAAACACTTTGGCCAATGTTATGAACGGCCCATCATTTAACATAGTCATCAGATCGCTGACCAGTTTACGCTTATTTGTGAAAGTCAGTTTTTGGCTTTCTCCACTGAGGTGCTTAACCATGTGAGCTAGAAGCACAATCGCAGTGGTTCTCCATTTGCATGCCTAGCCGAACAAAACGGAACGTAGGAAGCAAGTGCAGGAGCCGGGAAACCCAACTATTGACCAAAGACACAATTCGAAACCGATGCATATATAGCAATATCTGAGAATGTTTTTGCCAAATCCCTAAAAGTGTCCGGCGTTGCACTGCAAGACTAATGCTGGAAAAGCACAAATAGTTTAAAAGTGCCAAAAAGCTTGGAAAACCAAGAAACGTCAGTAAAAACATGATGTCCGAACAATATCAAGTGTTCGGTGCCAATCCGAAAGTTGGTCTTAGAAAAAAGAAGTGCTTCTGTCGTGCTTTAACATGATATATCCTATCTCAAGACTTCGAGCGGGTCAGCCTACGGCTTCAACCTCCTATCCCGAGGGCGGAGTACTTCTCATCAGGCCAGTTTAGCAAACTAAACTCTAGCGGCTTTGAGACAGAAATTAGGCTCCCCGGCTAGTGACCGCACACCCATGTCAAAAAAAGGAGTGATAAATAATAATAATAAAGCTTTGCAACGACTAAGAAGAAGAACACTTATTATAAAGCGGCTCAAATAAACTTAAGATCCCCCAAGTGACTTGGGTAGAAGAATGATTGCATGTACCGAAGTACTTATATCATATCTATGTTCAACCGAACTTTAAACGCGTCTTAACCGACCGTCAGCTTCTCCCTCTTCGGTCAAGGACCAAAAAGTGCTATGTACTCCATCGGTCGAGAATATCGACGGTGTTTCCAATAACCAGGCAATCAGGCCATAAGGCTGTAACAGACAAAGCGCGCTCAGGGAACTTATGCTATATTACCGTGAAGTGTAAGAAGCATCTTCGAAGAAAATAGTACCCCCACCGATACGTTTCTTCGGTGCTCATTGTTATTATGAGACTTGTGCAATAGATTTTTTGTACTCATGAGTTCCGTTGTGTGTCGACTATCATTGAAAACTATAAGAGCGCTAGCTTTCGGCTTCACCCAGTCTGAGGTCCGGCTCGGGCGACCCGATCGTGACAATCGCAGAGGTGCTCCCTTTACTCCCTAGACGAACAATCGGGAACATAGGGGTAAACACAGGAGCGAGGCAACCCAGCTTGCAAATCGCTTAAGTCGATATGGTGCATATTGTGGCGTAATACACGAACAAGGAACGAAGCCGTACAAGTATAATCATATGCAATTGGAAAAGCTTCATGAAGGAATCCCCCAAATGAAGGTATTTGAATTTATGCGTCACAAACAAAGTTTCGACAAGGAAATTTTTTACAAGCAACTTTTTTCCAAAAAAGTATAATGCTTGGTCGAACCGAACGCAAGTTAGAAATTAAAGCTTTGAGCATGAAAGCGACTTAGCTGGTTAATGTGTTCGGTATTGATGACGCGGTCCGAGCTTGATGCGGGGCAAGGTTCCATCCCCCAAGCTGGTCCCGAGGTGGCGGAGCAGAGAGCTCGGCACGCCGAAGTGGTGACATAGCATGGTCATTGCAGACCGGCAGAGTGACGCCGAAGTCCCCGAATCATTTTCCTGTGCACAAAAAATAGTGCAAACCGGAGATAATAGTAATAATGATAATAAAAAAATGTTGCATAATAAATAATTTATGAAAAGTGAGGAATAGAATAAATATGGCCTGGCGCCGAAGTCAATGTCGATGCAGGGCGTCGGCGTGATGTAGTAAAGGCGTGGCAAAGCCTGAATTCACAGATCGGTCCGAGCTCCAGATGCGGCGTTCGCCGGACTATGTACGGAAACTGATCGAACCACCACGCGACCGTCGTTAATGCGGTCACCATTTGATAGACCTGTGTACATATCATGGACAAACCAGAGTAATAATTCATTGGGAAAAATGATCGCAAACAAGCAAAAAATACTGGGATTGATAGCACCTGGTTTATTTGTTGTAGCAATCCGAAGGAAGGTGATTCCCAAAATTGGGACTCCCTCCGCACACCCATTGCCCGATGGGCGATAAAATGACAGCATGGAAATGCTGGTCAAGGTTGACTCGCCGAGGCAAAGCCCTCGGCCCGGCTAACGTGACGGAGCTGGTCGGCTAGTGACGCCGAAGTGTCCGGAGTAGGTTGATGAAGAGATGGCGAAGCCCCCAGTCCAGCCGAGATGTCGAAGCCTCGACGTCAGCCGATGAGTAGAAGTAGGTCAGCGTGATGGACACCAGGTTGAAGAAGCAATAGTGCGGCCCTGTCGATGCAGGTCGTGACGTGGTCGATGCCGGGCTTGATGAAGCGACCGTGCGGCGATGCCGGTATGCCCGCTCCGTGTAATCCGTGGGGCAGCGATGTTGATGATGATTTATCCTTCGCGATGCCGTACTTTTGTTCGGCCTGCCGAGATGATGATCCGAAGAAGTTGAGCTCGGCTAAAGTGACGACGTGTCTAGCGCAGGTCAGCAGCCGTGGAGTAATATTGCCGGACTGGTTTGACACCAGCATGATGTTGAAGATCATGTTCAAAAGATCATAAAGTTAGTGGGATGTGTTCGGAAACAAAACACAATACCCCATACAAAACTTCCTTCAAAAGGGATGTCCGAAATCCCGTTCATAAAAAATATGAACTCGGGTCGGATTCGTTTTCGTGCAGAAAACAGATCCGAAAAGTGATGCACTAATCGGAAGGTTTCCGGAGTTTGGACGGTCGGATCGAGCTAAAATTTTGAGAGGTGGTATATATATCAATTACGCAGCCGATCAACGGTTGGATCTTCCAAAGGACGTCCGAGCTAGAAGCTGGACACCACGCCCTAAACTCATCCAAATTCCCATCCAGATTTGACAGGTCTCTGGTATATCGTGGATTGCCAGAGATTCCTCCATCAGAACTCGACAAAATTTTCCAGGGTTGTTATAGACTCAATTCCGCACAATTCCACCAAAGTGATCGTTAAAGCGATACTCGAGGAGGTGGTGGCGGCAGATACGAGTTTGCTGTCCAAAAAAAATAGCACGGTCGCTTGAGGGCAATGTTGACGTTGAGCCCCCGAGCTCCATAGATGATTCCTCCGTGATCTTGATAGAGATCGGAGTTGATGTTTGATGAAGGCCCTCGTCCGAACATGGTGATCCGAACATGGGGCGCAATTCTTGGTCGAACCAAGGTGACCAGTCGAACTGGTGACGAAGACGCCGAAGTCGCAGTTGATCTGCAGGCGAGCCATCGATCCTTTTGTCGATCACACAGCGGAACTCTCAATGAAAGCACCAATGTCGGTGTCGAAACCAGCGGATCTCGGGTAGTGGGTCCCGAACTGTGCGTCTAGGCCGGATGGTAACAGGAGGCAGGGGACACAATGTTTTACCCAGGTTCGGGCCCTCTTGATTTAGGTAAAACCCTACGTCCTGCTCGATTAATATTGATGATATGGGTAGTACAAGAGTAGATCTACCACGAGATCAAGGAGGCTAAACCCTAGAAGCTAGCCTATGGTATGATTGTTGTATATATTGTCTATCTATCGACTAGCCTGGCCTCGGTTTATATAATGCACCGGAGGCCTAGGATAACAAGAGTCCTAGCCGAATACGCCGGTGGGGAGGAGTCCTTGTCTTGATCGCCAAGTCTTGTGGAATATTCCTTGTATGCGACAACTGTCCGAACTGGCCCATGAGTATACGGCCATGGGGGGTCCTCGGCCCAATCTAATAGATCGGGAGATGACGTGGTGAGTACCACCTAGTCCAGGACACCGTCAGCCATCTAATATGATAACATCGGAAGGCTTGGAAGATAAAGTGAGTCCATCAACTCCAACAGCATAGCTGAGTTGCACGGCAACGACCTAGCAAACCTTACTCCTCGTCTGAAAAGTCTGCAACATAATATATTGCAGCCCGAAATGGGTCAACACATGGAATATGCTGGCAAAATAACACAGTAGAGCAAGAACAGAATAGTGCTATCACTACATGCATATTTGGCTGGTGGAAGCTCTATGGTTATAGTTTTTGTGAAAAGCCAATTTTTCCCTACAACAAAGGAATAGATTTTATTTTAACTATCATGGTAGTTGAAACATCATTGAGAAGGTTCCTCCAACTCAATCCCAATTAAAGTAATTAACAACCCAACAATATTAAGTTAAAAGTGATGAGCTACTTAAGATTCTCCAAGTACTAGATACTCAAGACTGTCCATAACCGGGGACACGGCTAACCATGATTAGTTTATACACTCTGCACAGGTTTGTGCAATTTTCCCCACAAGACTTGATCTCATCCGTTGAATTTCTCGCACTACATGGTGTTTGAGAAATGGATGACCAAGACACAGTCTTTCAGAAACATTAACTCTCTACTCCGGGCAGACCATACCAAACCTACAATCCCACTACCTGCTGATCCACCTCTTCAAGAGCTTCATGTAACTTACTCAACTATGCTAGAGCCCATAATAGCTTGTGGCTGCACACAGAAGTTTCTAGCACGAATAATCTCAGTTCCCTTTGAGCCTGGGTGGCGGTCCATAGGAAGATCACATGGGTACTCCGGGATTTCCAAAAATACAGGCAACACTGGGTACTCCAGGTGCCTCAATCCACCCAGATGTGTATTTAAGTTGCCACCTTAAGTTGAACCATTAATTATCAATCTCACATCTATCATGGATTTCACTCACCCAAACCACGTCTACGAGCATAGCGTAGCAAAATAAGCAATGCGTAGAAGTAACTCCCAAGGGTTTGAATGTAATAGGGTAATAGGTTCTACCTCATCAACTACTTCCCAACTCACATGTTAATGACATCCTAACCATGCAATGTTTGAGGATTGGAGCTAATGCATAAAAACTGGGTGATAAAGGGGTATGATCAAAGTGTTACTTGCCTTGCTGACGATCCACGTAACCTAGAGACTCCAAATAACATGCTTCGCACTCCGGGAATTCTATCGCAAACAAACAATATCATACATAAGCAATCAAGCAATGAAACATGGGTAAATCTCAAACAAAAAGATCTAACCAGAAAGTTCAACTTAAGAACTCCGGTTTGCAAAAAGAATCAAATCAAACAGAGAAAGAAACTCAAACGGGGAAAGAAACAAGGTTCGTTTACTAATCTGGACCTAGGTCAAATTGTACAGTAGCAAAACCTTGTGCAAGTTGGTTAAACGAAAAGAGGGTATCGAGACGAAGATCTAGGCGCTTGAATTGCCTGCTTCCGACTAACGAGCAAAAAGATAAACTAGAACGAAAATCGGATCAGAAATCACGATTAGAAATAATTGCGGATTAATCCGATAAATGAAAACTGACGAACAGGCTAACGAACGAGTGTTCGTTATCTGTAACTAACGAGCGAAAACCGTTCGTTAAAAATGAACGTCCGCTAAACAGAAAAACCAAAAAAACCGGTGAATTGGAAAAAACGACAAGGGTTTTCTAACGAAAACCAAACCGGTTTTCTAAAAAAAACTGAACGGCGCTAACCTTCGGCGAGGTCCGGCACAGCGGCGGCTCCGGCGAGGGGCGGCGCAACGCGGGGCGGCGGCGGCGGCTCACGGCGAGGGGTGATGCGGCAGCGGCAAAGGGGCAGCGAGGCGGCGCCGCGGCTTGCGGCAGCAGGGTCGGCGGCTCGCGGCACGGGGTGGCGGCTCCAGGGTCAGCGGGGTCGACTTTTAAAGGGGGGGGGGGTCGGTGCCTTGGGGGAGGGGCACGGCGCGGGGAACGGAGTCCGAGCTGGACTCCGGTTCAGCGGCGGCGGCGGCGCGGTCTCCCGCTAGGAGACGGCGACGCATGGTCGGTTGGGCCGGCGCTGGGCTCCGGCCCAGCTAGGATTGGCGCGTTTTTTTAAATAATTCCGCCGAAACTCAGAAAAATCCTAGAAAATAAAGTAAAATTATAAAAATGCCAAAACAAATTTTCTCCATCTAAATAAAATATTTAGAACGAGAAGAACATTTTCTTGGCCCTAAAATGTAATTTTGAAAACGTGCAATTTTTCTAATGCAACCAAAATTGCAAATAAAATCCAAATAAAAGCAAAAATTGATTCTAATATTTTTCCTCCAATATTTCATTTATTTTGGAGAAGTCATATTATCTCCTCTCATATATTAATATGAAATATTTTCGGAGAGAAAAATAATTAAAACCAAAATCCTCGTTTTGAAATTTGATAAAAATCAAATTTGAAAACCGGGGAAATCCCCAACTCTCTCCGAGGGTCCTTGAGTTACTTAGGATTTCGAGGATCGCGAGACGAAATGCAATAAAATATGATATGCAAGAATGATCTATGTATAACATTCCAAATTGAAAATTTGGGATGTTACACAGTCACTTTGCAGTAGAAGCACTCAGTTTCAGGCTTGGGTCCCAGTGATACGTCTCCAACGTATCTATAATTTTTTATTGTTCCATGCTGTTATATTATCATTCTTGGATGTTTTATAATCATTTCATAGTCATTTTATATAATTTCTGGTACTAACCTATTGTCATAGTGACAAGTGCCAGTTGCTATTTTTTGCATGTTTTTTACATCGCAGGTAATCAATATCAAACGGAGTCAAATGCAGCAAAACTTTTTGTGGATTGTTTTTGGACAAGAAGACATCCAATGCACAAGAGAAGCGCTTGGGGGTGCTCCGAGGGGATCACAACCCACCAAGGAACGCCTGGAGGCCCGAGCGTGCCCTGGTGGGTTGTGCCCACCTCGGGTGCCCCCCCAGACCGCCTCTTTGCTCTATAAACACCCCAATATTCTAGAAACCCTAGGGGAGTCGACCAAAATCAATTCCAGACGCCACAAAGTCTAGAACCACCAGATCCAATCTAGACACCATCACGGAGGGGTTCACCACTTCTGTTGGTGCCTCTCCGATGATGCGTGAGTAGTTCTTTGTAGACCTTCGGGTCTGTAATTAGTACCTAGATGGCTTCCTCTCTCTCGTTTGATTCTCAATACAATGGTCTCTTGGAGATCCATATGATGAAACTCTTTTTGCGATGTGTTTGTTGGGATCAGATGAACTTTGAGTTTATGATTAGATCTATCTTTTTATCCATGAAAGTTATTTGAGTTTCTTTGATCTCTTATATGCATGATTTCTTATAGCCTCGTATTTCTTCTCCAATATTTGGGTTTTGTTTGGCCAACTTGATATATTTATCTTGCAATGGGAAGAGGTGCTTTGTAGTGGGTTCGATCTTACGGTGCTTGATCCCAGTGACAGAAGGGGAACCGACACGTATGTATCGTTGCTACTAAGGATAAAATGATGGGGTCTATTTCTACATAAATAGATCTTGTCTACATCATGTCATCATTCTTATTTTATTACTCCATTTCTCCATCAACTTAATACACTAGATGCATGCTGGATAGCGGTCGATGGGTGGAGTAATAGTAGTAGATGCAGGCAGGAGTCGGTCTACTAATCTTGGACGTGATGCCTATATAATGATCATTTCCTAGATATCATCATGATTATTTGAAGTTCTATCAATTGCCAAACAGTAATTTCTTACCCATTGTTTTCTATTTTCTCAAGAGAAGCCACTAGTGAAATCTACGGCTCCAAGGTCTCCTTCCCATATTATTTGCCTTTGCGATCTATTTTCCTTTGCTTTTATTTTCAGATCTATTAAACCAAAAATACAAAAATACTTTGCTGCAATTTATTCTCGTTTATTTTATCTTGCTTTCCCGCAATCCTATCTATCATATTTTTATCACGCCCGCTTGCCAATTTCTGGCGACGCTACCCGAAAGGGATTGACAACTCCTTTTACACGTCGGGTTGCGAGTCTTTGTTATTTGTGTGCAGGTGCTGTTTACGTAGTGTTGCTTGGTTCTCCTACTGGTTCGATAATTTCATCACTGAGCCAAATACCTACCGTGGCTATGCTGCATCATCCCTTCGTCCATGGGGAAATACCTACGTAGCTTCAAGCCACATCACCCAGCTTTGGGCTTCTTCCCGGGAGTGGCAACTTTCTTGCCATTCTTCTTGAAGTTCCATTTCTTTCCCTTGCCCATTTTCTTGAAACTAGTGGTCTTGTTAACCACCAACACTTGATGCTCTTCCTTGATTTCTACCTTCACCGATTTCAGCATCGCGAAGAGCTTGGGAATCATTTTTGGCATCCCTTGCATATTATAGTTCATCAAGAAGTTCTAGTAGCTTGGTGATAGTGACTAGAGAACTCTGTCAATCACTATCTTATCTGGAAGATTGACTCCCACTTGATTCAAGTGATTGTAGTATCCAGACATTCTGAGTGCATGCTCACTAGCCAAGCTATTCTTCTGCATCTTGTAGGCAAAGTACTTGTCAGAGATCTCATACCTCTTGACACAGGCATGAATGTGAAATACCAATTTTCAGCTCGTGGAACATCTCATATGCTCCATGGTGTTCAAAACATTTTTGAAGTCCCGGTTCTAAGCCGTAAAGCATGGCACACTAAACTATCAATTAGTCATCATTTCAAGCTTGCAAAACATTCATAACGTCTGGATCTGCACCTGCAACAGGTTTGTCACCTAGGGGTGCATCAAGGACATAATTCTTTTATGCAGCAATGAGGATAATCCTCAGATCACGGACCTAGTTCACTTTATTCCTACTATCATCTTTCAACTTAGTTTTCTCTAGGAACATATCAAAAATAGGGGAGCTATATCGCGAGCTATTGATCTACAACATAGATATGCAAAAATATAACACTAGGTTCATGATAAATTAAGTTCAATTAATCATATTACTAAAGAACTTCAACTTAAATAGACATCCCCTAAAGTCATCTAAGTGATACGTGATGCAAATCAACTAACCCATGTCCGATCATCACGTGAGATGGGGTAGTCATCAATGGTGAACATATCTATGTTGATCATATCTACAATATGATTCACGTTTGACCTTTCGGTCTCCAGTGTTCCGAGGCCATGTCTGTACATGCTAGGATCATCAAGTTTTACCCAAGTATTCTGCATGTGCAGTACTGTCTTGCACCTGTTGTATGTGAACGTAGAGCCTATGACACCCAATCATCATGTGGTGTCTCAACACGACGAAGTGTAGCAACGGTCCAAACTCAGGGAGAACACTTTTACCTTGAAATTTAGTGAAGGGGTCATCTTATAATGCTACAGCCGTACTAAGCAAAATAAGATGCATAAAAGATCAACATTACACGCAATCAAAATATGTGACATGATATGGCCATCATCAGCTTGTGCTTTTGATCTCCATCTCCAAAGCATCATCATGATCTCTATCGTCACCGGCTTGACACCTTGATCTCCATCGTAGCGTCGTGGTCGTCTCGCCAACTATTGCTTCTACAACTATCGCTAACGCATAGTGATAAAGTAAAGCAATTACATGGCATTTTCATTTCATACAATAAAGAGACAACCATAAGGCTCCTGTCGGTTGCGATAACTTACAAAACATGATCATCTCATACAATAACGTTTATCACATCATGTCTTGACCATATCGCATCACAACATACCCTGCAAAAATAAGTTAGATGTCCTCTACTTTTTTGTTGCAAGTTTTACGTGGCTGCTACGGGCTTCTAGCAAGAACCATTCTTACTTACACATAAAACCAC
This sequence comes from Triticum aestivum, assembly GCF_018294505.1. Taxonomy (NCBI): domain Eukaryota; kingdom Viridiplantae; phylum Streptophyta; class Magnoliopsida; order Poales; family Poaceae; genus Triticum; species Triticum aestivum. The sequence continues at coordinate 330,913,392 of NC_057794.1, forward strand.
AACGATGTTTTATCAAGTTTGCTATTTTAACCTTCTTCAAGGACCAGCCACAGTCAAATTCCATTCAACCAAAGTAGGAGAAATAGACACCCGCCAGCCAACTTTATGCAGAACTAGTTGCATGTCAGTCAGTGGAACCGGTCTCATGTGCGTGGACATGTATGGTTGGTCCGAACCACTTCATCCCACAATACCGCCGAATCAAAATAAGACGTTGGTGGTAAGCAGTATGACTATCACCACCCACAACTCTTCGTGTTCTACTCGTGCATATCATCTACACATAGACCTGGCCCTGATGCCAAAGTTGGGAAACGTTGCTTGGAAAACAAGCAAAAAAATCTGCGCACACGCAATGATCTATCCAAGGAGATGCATAGAAACGAGGGGGCGAGTGTGTCTACGTACCCTCGTAGACCGTAAGCGGAAGCATTTCTCAACGCGGTTTCTATAGTCGAACTTCTTCACGCTTCAACCGATCAAGTGCCGAATGCATGACACCTCCGCATTCTGCACACGTTTAGTTCGGTGACGTCCCCCGCCTTCTTGATCCAGCAACACATCAAGGTAGTAGATGAGTTCCGTCAGCACGACAGCGCGGTGACGGTGATGGTGAAGTGATCCTCGTAGGGCTTCGCCTAAGCACTACGAAGATATGTTCGGTTCCATCTCCTGCATAAGGATTAGCTAGCAGTTGTTCTATCATACCCGAAGGAATTTCATATTCAATATTTTCAGCAGGTGCAGTAGGTTGATGGGTAACTAATTGTGGTTCTGGTCGAGGTGAAGATACCCCGAACAATCCCCTCAAAGGATTGCTTTCCATAGTAACAAGTGACAATAAATTTCAGGACATAGTAATATTTTTTCCTTACCAATTTCCACTTACCAAGAGCGCTTCACTCCCCAGCAACGGCGCCAGAAAATAGCCTTGATGACTCAAAAGTATATGGGATCAATTGTACTTTTTTTGATAAGTAAGAGTGTCGAACCAACGAGGAGCGGAAGGAAATGACAAGTGGTTTTCAACAAGGTAATGTCTACAAGCACTAAAATTGGAAGTAACAGAGTAGTTTGATAACAAGATAATTTGTAACGAGCAAGTAATGATAGTAGTAACAAAAGTGCAGCAAGGTAGCCCAATCCTTTTGAGGCAAATGATAGGCCAAAATGGTCTCTTATAATAAGCAAGGCGTTCTTGAGGGTACACGGGAATTTCATCTAGTCACTTTCATCATGTTGATTCGATTCGTGTTCGCTACTTTGATAATTTGATATGTGGGTGGACTGGTGCTTAGGTGCTGTTATTACTTGAACAGACCTCCTACTTGTGATTAACCCCCTCGCAAGCATCCACAAGAACGAGAAAACTATTAAGAATAAATTCTAACCATAACATTAAACCTTGGGATCCAATCGGTCCCTTACAGAATAGCACATAAACCAGGGTTTAAACTTTTGTCACTCTCGCAACCCATTATCTAATAACTACTCCACAATGCATTCCCTTAGGCCCAACTATGGTGAAGTGTCATGTAGTCGATGTTCGCATGACACCACCAAGGGAATCACAACATACATATTATCAAAATATCAAACACATATCAAGTTCACATGATTACTTGCAACAAGATTTCTCCCGTGACCTCAAGAACAAAAGTAACTACTCACAAGTGATAAACATGCTCAAGATCAAAGGGGTATTAAATAGCATAATGGATCTGAAAATATAATCTTCCACCAAATAAACCATATAGTAATCAACTACAAGATGTAATCAACACTGCTAGTCACCCACAAGTACCAATCTATAGTTCCGGCAACAAGATTGAACACAAGAGATGAACTAGGGTTTGAGAGGAGATGGTGCTGTTGAAGATTTTGATGGAGATTGCCCTCCCCAAGATGGGAGACTTTTTGGTGATGATAATGACGATGATTTCCCCCTCCGGGTGGGAAGTTCCCTCGGCGGGATCGCTCCTGCCCAAGTTCCGCCTCAAGACGGCGGCACTCCGTCCCGAAAGTCCTCCCTTTATTTTTTCTAGGTCAAAATGACTTATATACCAGAAGATGGGCTTTTTCAGGTCCAGATTTCCAGCTGTCGGAATTCTCCCTCTTTGTGTGTACCTTACATATTATGAGAGAAAAGGCATTAGAATTACTCCAAAAAGCATTATAATGCATAAAAACATTATAAATAACAGTAGGTAAACATGATACAAAATGGACATAGCAGGCCTCAACAGGGCCCCTTCTCATGACCTCTTCTAGCCATCACGCATCGGCCGGAGTGGGGGTGTCCTCTGCAACTACATATGCATGCCCTTCGGCCTACTGAACATGGGCGCCACGTACCAGCGGCTCGCGCAACTCACACCGGCGTCTCATAAGGCCCCAGCCCCACGCGAGCTTCCCTAGCCTCAAGAGCCGCCCGACTCTTGAGGGGTGAACTTCTGCGGCACGCTTCGCTAGCTACCACGATGCTTCCGTAGCAACATTGCCAGGTGACTTTTTGGTTGGTTCAATTGAGGGCGCCCTATGGGCTGTATCATCCTCGGGCTGCTAGGGGCCATCCCCGCAGCTGTCTTACCTTTTAGCTATGTATTAAAGCTAGTTATGCTTTTATGAGTTGCTATGCTTGTTAACCTTGTGCTCGACACTGCATCGCATCCGAAGGCATCACCCCTTGGGGCCCCACGCGCTAGTAGCTCTCCTCCTGAATGTCCCATGAGCGGGGGCTATTGGCACGATGCCTATGCTCGGGTCCATCCCTACAACGCTGATAAAGCTAAGCGATCGAGCTCTAGCTCGCGGGCCGGTCCCGTGCACGTCACCTCATTAGGTCCTTAGTGCCTTCTCTTCTCATGGAACAATCATGAGCAGATCAACAAGCGCGCGTCGCCCTATATACCTTGTAAACTGTCAGCATGTAGATGCTTCAGGAGCCAGACACTCAGACGGTGTTTAAACAATGCCTCATCGCCTCAGGAGGACCCGCCTCGGTCAGGCGACGCCCGATCCATATCACCAGCCACAAAAAGCTAAGTACAATCACCTCATACGCCACGTCGTTGCCGGATGGGATCCCTGTCCCTACGACCCTCGTGAAGTGTGTCGGTTCTTTTTCGCGTGAGTCGCTTGCACGTTAAAAGGGGAGCTCGTGAGCATCGCGCCTTAGGGGCTCCTACTGACTCTCGACCCCTCACCCCCTGGCCTTGTCCCAGGCATCGCGACCTGGCATACCAGCGGCGGCTGAGCATCACTCGAGGGCCGGGTCTTGAGGATGTAGAGCATTTTGACGAGCGAGAAAAAGAGAGAGGCATGCCTCACGAGGAGACATGGGAATGAGGGTTGCAGTTCAGTTGTGTTGATATTGGTTGAGACACAAAGGACGTTGATTTTTCTTGCACTCCTATCGGGGCATGTATTGATTTATCGCACAGTAGAAGGTGGCCAGGAAGCCAAGCTCCAAGGAAGCATGCCCTCACGCTGCAAGGATCCCCCTATTGGGTAACGTTGCATGGAAAACAAACAAAAATGTATGCACAAGCAAGATCTATCCATGGAGACGCATAGCTATGCACAGGCAAGATCTATCCAGGCAGCCAGGAGGCGCCCCAAGGGTGGCCGCCGGCCCCTTTGGGCTCCTGCCCCATGGCGCCGCCCAACCTTGTTTGCACAAGGGGGAGGAAAGGGGAGGAGAGGGAAGGAAGGGGGAGGCTGACTCCACCCTTTCCTTTTCTCCCCAAGGGCTGCAGCCTTAGGAGGGGCGCACAAGCCCCTTGTGGGCTGGTGTGTTCCCCCCTTTGGCCCATAAGGCACATTAACATCGCGGGGGTTCCCGGAACCCCTTTCGGTGATCCGATGACTACCCGGTACCTCCTGAAACTCTTCCGGTGTCCAAATAGCATCGTCCTATGTATCAATTTTTACCCCCGGACCATTCTGGAGCTCCTCGTCATGTCTGTGATCTAATGTGGGACTCCGAACAACATTCAGTCAGCAAATCACATAACTCATATAACACTATATCGTCAATGAATGTTAAGCGTGCGGATCCTATGGGTTCAAGAACTATGTAGACATGACCGAGACACCTCTCCGGTCAACAACCAATAGCGGGACCTGGATGCCCATATTGGTTTCTACATATTCTACAAAGATCTTTATCAGTCGAACCTTATGACAACATACGTAATTCCCTTTGTCTATCGGTATGTTACTTGCCCGAGATTCGATCGTCGGTATCTTCATACATAGTTCAATCTCGTTACCGGCAAGTCTCTTTACTCGTTTCGTAATACATCATCTCGTAACTAACTCCTTAGTCACTTTGCTTGCAAGCTTCATGTTATGTGTATAGCCGAGAGGTCCCAAAGATACCTCTCCGATACACGGAGTGACAAATCCTAATCTCGATCCATGCCAACTCGACAAACACCTTCTGAGATACGTGTAGAGCATCTTTATGATCACACAATTACATTATGATGTTTGATAGCACACAAGGTATTGCTCTGGTATCCTGGAGTTGCATGATCTCATAATCGAAGGAATATGTATTTGACATTAAGAAAACAATAGCAATAAACTGAACAATCATATGCTAAGCTAATGGATGGGTCTTGTCCATCACATCATTCTCCTAATGATGTGATCCCGTTATCAAGTGACAACACATGTCTATGGTTAGGAAACCTTAACCATCTTTGATACGAGCTAGTCTAGTAGAGGCTTACTAGGGACACGGTATTTGTTTATGTATCCACACATGTATTTAAGTTTCCGATCAATACAATTCTAGCATGAATAATAAACCTTTATAATAAGGAAATATAATAATAACAATTTTATTATTACCTCTAGGGCATATTTCCATCACCCCATGAGATGCAGATACTCTACACTGCACCCCAAGCTTAGTTTTCCGCCTCGTGTGGCGCACAAGTCTCGCTAATAATGTTTCACATATCCTTTGCGCAACCTCATTGGGATGGAAACATTTTCTCTCTCATGAGCCATTTGCGCGTTAAGGAGGACCTCTTCAGCATCGCTCCTCAGGAGCTCTTGCTAGACCTCGAGCCCCTCAGCTCCTGGCCTTGTCCAAGGCATCGCGACCTAACATACCAGCGACGGCTGAGGCCTGCTCGGGGCTGGGTCATAGCATCGCAGAGCATTAATGTGATCACGAAGAAAATCTAAGTCTAAACAAGGGGCGCCATGATAAACCTAAAACACGAGCCAAATGCATTTAAATCAAGGCGCAAGCGCCGGAGTTCTTACACACCCCCGCGGGGTCCATGTCACTTTGGTGCAGGAAATGAAAGAAAACAAAAGAAACTTCTTCGTGGAGGTCGCCACCCGCGGAGCATCGTGCCCAACATCCTCGTGCCTAGTCGGAGTCCTCCTCCTTAACACGGCGGCGTGGGGGCTCGTCGGAGTCATTGCCGCTTTCACTTTCCTTTGGGGAGGTGCTCCTGTTGTCGTTGGAGGAGTGGCCGCTGTTGTCGCTGTCGCTCTCCATCTAGCACTCCCGGCGGTCGCTGGCCTCCCAGAAGATCTTCACGAAGAGCGTGGCGGCCCCGTCGAACTTGAATGGAGGGTATGCCCCCCTTAGGTGAACGACTTCCACCCTTGCTTCAGGAACATGAAGCCGGGGGAAGGGAACTCTGTGCCACCTAGGAGGCCCTGTGGCAGCAGCCGTCTGCCTGCCGCCACAAGCGTAGGGGTGCACGGTCCTCCATCTCTTCAGCGAAGGAGTCTGGGAGCCAGAGCCAGGTCCGGGCCTGGCCGTCCATCCCCATGATGAACTCGCAGCCAGGTCAGCGGAGTGGTTCCACGACTGGGGTGGCCGGGCGCTGGCACCATTCCTTCCCCCACGGGCATGGCTGCCCCGGTTTTCGCGCCTGCGCCCGCGGGATGAGTTCTGGCCATGGCTGCTCAAGCAGGCGTAGGGGGACAATGGAGGATGTGTGCGTCCCTAGGGAGGCACCCGGGATGGGCTTACGATGATGGCCTCGCCCCCTCGCTAGTTGCGGCTACTCGGCTTGCTCCAGTGCTGCTCTTCGTTTCTCAGCGGCAGAAAACCTTCTCATGGGTGCCATGGCTATGACAACGATGGTTGAAGATGGAGAGGCGAGAAGATGGAGATGGTCCAAGGGGTCCGACCCCTCGCCTTTTTATAGCGATCGGAGGAGACCGGTTCGTGCCCCTTCGCCTTAGAGCAATGATGGCCCCGCAGTGTCGCTAGGCTTTATGTCAGCCTGGGCAGTTTCCGAGGCGATGTGGGGAAGTGGGGGCGTCTGGTCCCCCCCCCCCCCACACTCCACGCATCAAGCCTGGCTTGCAGGCGGTTGGGGCCCATGTTGCTTCGCCCCCTCTCTTCTCCTCCACCGCAAGCGGTGTCGTGCATGCCATGGGCCCGGGGGCTACTGTCAGGACCATGGGACGGGGGGTACCCAGACCCGTCTGCCTGCGGGCCATTACGTGGCATCATCCAAGGGCCCAGCGTGGCTCGGCATCAAGACTTCATGAGTGAGACCCTCGCGAGGGCCCCCGCCTCGTGAGGCAAGCATCAGCAAGGGTCATCAAGGGCTCCTGAGGGCCTCCCGTGGGGTGGTCTCTTGAAGTCGTCTCCCGAGGCCCCTCGCGGGGCAGACATCTCTAGCCTCGCCACCCTGCCTCACGCCGTATGTGGGTGACAGGAGCCACGCTGAGCGGAGCTAGGAGGGCGCCAACGGGCGCAGACAATGACACTTTCCTCTCTTGTGCTAAAGGAGCAAGGCAGCTCGCTGGTCCCCAAAGCGATGTCTGAAGGTTGCCATTCCGGTGCTAGAAGACCAGGACCACAGACTCGCTAGGACGGAGGTCATCACCGAGCCCACCGACGTGTCCTGCCCAGGAGCTTTATTAGGCGGAGGCTGCTTTTGCTAGGATAAGCTGTATTCCTGCCCCCCTTTCAAAATTGGCTGTTAAGGCATCCCTTCCAGAATAGAGTCTTCGGGGCAAGATGACCAAGGCCAGCATAAATATAGCCTAGTCTCCACCGTAGAGAGGGGTCGAATCCGGAGCCCTCCAGAGGTAGTTCATCCTTGTACCTGCTCATACTCATCCTCCCTTGTAAGGCAATCAACACAAAGCAGGAGTAGGGTCTTACACCGCAAGGTGGCCCGAGCCTGGATAAATCGTCGTGTTTTGTCTTCCTTTCCTCTCACTCGAGAATGCCAGAGCATCGCTGTGAGGCAGTGAGGAGCGAGCCGTAGCTGAGTGGAGCTCTTCGTGCACACCCTAGAGGTCGAACCATTCCATGGGTCCCCGGAGCCCCAATTCCGATAGATAGGTGCAGTTTAAGTGAGTGATGTTGCGTCTTGAAACAATATATTTCATGTTATTTATGAAAAAAACATTGAGAATATATTCTGTAGTTGGTCTTAACAAGCTAATGGTTCTCTGTTGCACACTAGCTGATTTGCACCGTGATAACTAGTTCTCCATTTCTTGCAAGAAGTGATTTTCAAGTTTTTGTGATGTCCTCTTTTTGCGAGAAGGTAAATTCCATATGGAGTATTAAAACTGCCCAATCCTTACAAGACCATCTTAAAAAATATAAATGTTTGGGGTATATCAACTTCGTCTTCTTTGTGCACTCAGCGGTGACGTGCCATGCACAAAGCTCGATGTCGCCTCCGGATTTCCAGAACACAAAGCTAGTATAACGTTTTTCATGTTGTAAGTGGGAATTCATTGGTCGAAATCAGAAGATGCCAACAACGATGAATAGAGGATTGGATCACTGCCCTCGGAGAAGAAATCAACAAGGATGGCTCGACAACCATCTTATATCCATCTACACATAAGTGGGGAGGCCTAACTTAACTGGCTTCCTCACTAAGTTGAATACAGATGCGCTCCACTATCTTCCTAATTGTGTATTATATCGGGGGTGGCATGTCAGTCGAGAAGCCGGTTAATGGGCCAACCTCAGGGCCCAACAAGCCAGGGCATGGCCAAGGACCCTCATTCTGCATGAAGCCCTCCTTCTGGATGTTGGGGAATGTAGTAATTCAAAAAACATTCCTACGATCACGCAAGATCTAACTAGGATATGCATAGCAACGAGAGGGGAGAGTGTGTCCATGTACCCTCGTAGACCGAAAGCGGAAGCATTTGACAACGCGGTTGATGTAATCGAACTTCTTCTCGTTCCGACCGATCAAGCACCGAACGTATGACACCTCTGAGTTCTGCACATGTTCAGCTCGATGACGTCCCTCGAACTCTTGATACAGCAAAGTGTCGAAGGAGAGTTCCGTCAGCATGACGACGTGGTAATAGTGATGGTGAAGTGATCCGCGCAGGGCTTCGCTTAAGCACTACGTGAATATGACCAGAGGCGTAAACTATGGAGGGGGCGCCGCACACGGCTAACAATGCTTGTTATGTGTTCTATTGGTGCCCCCCACATATATATAGGTTGGAGGGGAGGAGAGGCAGCCAAGGGTGCTCCCCAAGTAGGAGGAATCCTACTTGGGGTCATCCCAATTCGGCCTCCCCCTTTCATATTCCTATTCAGAGTAGGAAGGGAAGAGGGGGAAGGGAGAATCCTATTCCCTTTTTCCTTTCCTTCTTCCCCTTTGGCCCTACGTTTAGCAACAATCTTTCTTTGTGGCAAGCAAAAGTAATCAAAAGGGCTAAATTTAATGGGACAAAAGTCCCCAAGATCAAGCTCGGGAGGTACTGGTTCCTCGTTTGGCCCCTCATATTGCACAACAAATTCATCATTATAAGCATTCTTTTGGCAAAAAGTCATGAGCCTTTGTTCAAGGGAAAAACCCAACCCATTATTTTGGATAGCAAAATTATCATTAAGTATAGAGATCCTGTCAAAAAGAACATTGGTAGGAACCTTGTTTTTAAGGTTTTCGTTAAAAGCAACATGATCTAAAGATCGTAAGCGCATTATGTCTTCTTGATAAAAAAAGATTGCTTCTATGGGAGGACGGCCGGCGTCCACGCTATAATGCGCAAAAAATTCATTGGCTTCTTTTATTATGAATGTGAACTCATGAGCCAAAAAGATGGTAGCTGCTCGCTTAACAGAAGAATGCTCAATATTAGAAAATTATAGAAAAATTCTTTGGATGCAAGGGTGCATATGAATAAATTGTCTTTCAAGTTCAACTATGAGCAAAGATATAGCATCCGCAAAACTACTATTTCTATGGAGAATAGACCCTCCCATAGTAGGTAAAGCACCGGCACAAGTAACGAAATCTTGAATAATTGTTGGGGAACGTAGAAATTTCAAAAAATTCCTACGCACATGCAACATCATGGTGATGCATAGCAACAAGAGGGGAGAGTGTGTCCACGTACCCTCGTAGACCGAAAGCGGAAGCGTTAGCACAACATGGTTGATGTAGTCGTACGTCTTGAAGATCCGTCCGATCAAGTACCGAATGCACGACACCTCCGAGTTCTGCACACGTTCAACCCGATGAAGTCCCTCGAACTCCGATCCAGCCGAGCTTTGAGGGAGAATTCCTTCAGCACGACGGCGTGGTGACGATGTTGATGTTCTACCGTCACAGGGCTTTGCCTAAGCACCGCTATGATATTATCGAGGTGGACTATGGTGGAGAGGGGCATCGCACACGGCTAAAAGATCCAAGAGATCAATCGTTGTGTCTATGGGGTGCCCCTCTCCTCCGTATATAAAGGGGGGGGGAGAGGGCCGGCCAAGGGGAGGAGGCGCGCCCAAGGGGGGAGTCCTACTCTTTGGAGAGGGAGAGGGAAGAAAGAGGAAGGAGGGAGGAAGGAAGGGGGGCCCGCCCCCCTCCATTGCTCCTTTCCCCTCCTTTCCACTAAAGCCCATTAAGGCCGATATACCTCCCGGGGGGTTCCGATAACCTCCTGGTGCTCCGGTATTATCCCGATCTCACCCGGAACCATTCTGGTATCCAAATATAGTCGTCCAATATATCGATCTTTACGTCTCGACCATTTAGAGACTCCTCGTCATGTCCGTGATTACATCCGGGACTCTGAACTACCTTCGGTACATCAAAACACATAAACTCATAATATAACCGTCATCGAATTTTAAGCGTGCGGACCCTACGAGTTTGAGAACTATGTAGACATGACCGAGACACATCTCCGGTCAATAACCAATAGCGGAACCTGGATGCTCATATTGGCTCCTACATATTCTATGAAGATCTTTATCGGTCAAACCGCATAACAACATACGTTGTTCCCTTTGTCATCAGTATGTTACTTGCCCGAGATTCGATCGTCGGTATCTCAATACCAAGTTCAATCTCGTTACCGGAAAGTCTCTTTACTCGTTCCATAATACATCATCCCGCAACTAACTTATTAGTTGCAATGCTCGCAAGGCTTAAGTGATGTGTATTACCGAGTGGGCCCAAAGATACCTCTCCGACAATCGGAGTGACAAATCCTAATCTCTTAATACGCCAACCCAACAAGTACCTTCGGAGACACCTATAGAGAACCTTTATAATCACCCAGTTACGTTGTGATGTTTGGTAGCACACAAAGTGTTCTTCCGGTAAACGGGAGTTGCATAATCTCATAGTCATAGGAACATGTATAAGTCATGAAGAACGCAATAGCAACATACTAAATGATCAAGTGCTAAGCTAACGGAATGGGTCAAGTCAATCACATCATTCTCCTAATGATGTGATCCCGTTAATCAAATGACAACTCTTCGTCTATGGCTAGGAAACATAACCATCTTTGATCAATGAGCTAGTCAAGTAGAGGCATACTAGTGACACTCTGTTTGTCTATGTATTCACACATGTATCATGTTTCCGGTTAATAAAATTCTAGCATGAATAATAAACTTTTATCATGATACAAGGAAATAAATAATAACTTTATCATTGCCTCTAGGGCATATTTCCTTCAATAACTCCTTTTCCAATAATATTACCACTACCAATTCGAAACTTTTTAGTGTGTAAAATAGTAGGTTCTTCATGAGGATCAACAAAAGCATCAAAGTTTTCCATGTTATTACCACTATCCTTATCAACGATAACCTCCCCAATTTCAGGCATGATGGCAGCAAGAGGCAAGCAGAAAAAGAGGGCAAATAAAATGGCAAGGGTGAAGTGGGGGAGAGGAAAACGAGAGGCAAATGGTAAATAATGTAATGTGAGGGATAAGAGTTTGTGATGTGTACTTGGTATGTCTTGACTTTTGAGTAGATCTCCCTGGCAATGGAGCCAGAAATGGTTTGTTGACGGGTGATCAAATCTTGACTTGACTTGGTGCAACCTCCCCGACAACGGCGCCAGAAATCCTTCTTGCTACCTCTTGAGCACTGCGTTGGTTTTCCCTTGAAGAGGAAAGGGTGATGCAGCAAAGTAGGGTAAGTATTTCCCTCAATTTTTGAGAACCAAGGTATCAATCCAGTAGGAGACTATACGCCTTGTAACACAGGCAAGAACCCTTTCTTTGTGTAACATCCCAAATTTTCAATTTGGAATGTTATACATTAGATCATCCTTGCATATCATATTTTATTGCACTTTAGTTGATCCTAGAAAATTCTACGCAACTCAAGGACCCTCGGAGAGAGTTGGGGATTTTGTTATTTTCATATTTGAGTTTTCTCAAATTTTGAAAATAGGATCATTTGATTTTATTTATTTTTTCTTCAATTATTTCTATTATCAAAATATGAGAGAGGGAATAAAATGACTTTCCCAAAATAAAGAAATATTGAGGATTAAATAAAAAAAATCAAATAAGATTTTATTTTGGTTTTATTTGATATTTTATTTGAATTAAGGAAAAATGCATGTTTTTCAAAATTTCATTTAGGCCCCAAATAAATGTTCATCCTGTGCGGCTTGATTTTAGAAGCCGGGGAAAACTTATTTCGGGATTTTTGGAGTCCGTTTAGTATTCCTTTTGTTTTTTCTGAGCGTAACTATTTATAAAAAAAAAGATCCGAACCGACTCTGAGCCTTAACAGGCCAGGACTCCGCCTGGCCGGGCCTTTAAATAGCCGCCGCCCGAGGCCCGACAGCCCAAGCCGCGCCCCGCCCCAAACCCTAACCCTAGCGCCGCCGTCGCCCCACAGCCGCCGCCGTCGCCCCGCGGCGGCGCCCTACCGCCGCCGCCGACGATCACCGGAGCCGCCGCCCCGCCGCCGCCGGAGCTCGCTGCCGACGAGGTCGAGACGCCCGCCGGTTTTTTTAGAAAACCGTTAGATTTTCACCGGTTTTTTTTCGGTTTTTTTGATTCGTTTTTTAGATAGATCGATTTTTTTCTTTTTCGGTTTAGTTATTTAGCGGGTGTTCGCTCGTTCGTTCGTTTTAACGAACGCGTTCTTCGTTTAGATCCAGATAACGAACGTTCATTCGTTAATCTGTTCATCATTTTTCTTTTTCTCAGATTAAATCCGCATTTTTTCTGATCGCGATTCCTGATCCGATTTTCGTTTTAGTTTAACTTTTCGCTCGTTTATCGGAATCAGGCGATTCAAGCGCCTGGAGTTTCGTCTCGAAACCCTCTTTCCGTTTAACCAACTCAAACAAGTTTTTGCCACTGTAAAAATTTCCCTAGATCTAGAATATTAAACAAAGCTTGTTTCTTTTGCCGTTTGACTTTCGTTGCTTCGATCGATTTGATTCTTTTTGCCAACCAGAGTTCTTAAGTTGAACTTTCTGGTTAGATCTCTTATTTGAGTTTTACCTGTGCATTAGTTGAGTACTTATTGCATGCTTGTTTGTTTGCGATAGAGTACCCGGAGTGCGCCGCTTGCTACTTCGAATCGCTAGGTTTCGCGGATCATCAGCAAGGCAAGTAACACTTTGATCATACTTCCACTTACCCAATTTCATTGCATTAGATCAATCCTCACACATTGCATGATTAGGATCTAATTAAATTGTGGGTTTGGGAAGTAGTTGAGGTAGTACCTGTTACCTGTTATTATCAAACCTTTGGGAGTTACTTCTACGTTTGCTTATTATGCCATGCTATGCTAGTAGACGTGGATTGGGTGAGTGAATCCATGACAGATGTGAAAATTTTAAATTAATGGTTTATCTAAGGTGGCAACTTAAATACACATCTGGGTGGATTGAGCCACCCGGGTATTCCAGCGATTGCCTGTTTTCTTTTGGATCGCCACCCAGGCTCAAAGGGATCATGAGATTATTCATGCTAGAAACTTCCGTGTGCAGCCACAAGCTATTATGGGCTCTAGCATAGTTGATTAAGTTGTGCGAACTCTTACAGTGGTAGACTAGCAGATGTAGGGGAAAGTAGGTGTAACGGTCTACCCGATCGTAAGGTGCTAGCGCTTCTGAAAGGCTATGTCTCGGTCATCCATTTCTCAAACACCATGTAGTGCGAGAAATCAAACGGAGGCGATCGAGTCTTGTGGGGAAAAGTGCGCAAACCTCTACAGAGTGTATAAACTAATCATGGTTAGCCGTGTCCCCGATTATGGACATCTTGAGTATCTAGTACTTGGATTACCATGTGAATCTCATCATGTTACTCTAAAATTAATTTTGTTGGGGTTTTGTTTAATGATGATGCTTAATTGGGATTGAGAATGCTGTCAACCATTCTCAATGTTTAATGACTACCATGATAGTTAAATAAAATTTATTCCTTTGCAGTAGGGAAAAATTGGCTTTACGCAAAACTGTAACCATAGAGCTTTCCACCAGCCAAATATGCATATAGTATAGCATATTTCTTTCATTGCTCTCTATGTGTTACATTGCCAGCGTTAATGTTGCAGACTTTTCAGACGACGATTAAGGTGCCTTAGGTCATGGTTCTATACTCAGTGATGCCGTTGGAGTTGATGGACTCACTTATCTTCCAAGCCTTCCGCTGTTATCGTTATTAGATGGCCTTAAGCCATATTTATTGTAATAAGCTCTCTTTCAGACACTCGATGTAATAAGTGTGTGATTGCTACTCTGTTATAAATCCTTCAAGTACTGTGTGGTGTCAGCATTACTGATCTAGGGATGACACCTGAGCACAGAGATTGGACCGTTTGAGGTCTGGTCGCTACACTTTGCTTGATCCATTTTGAACTTCTTCAAAACTTTGTCAAGGTATGTGCTTTGTGAAAGTCCAATTAAGCGTCTCGATCTATCTTTATAGATCTTGATGCACAATATATAAGCAGCTTCACCGAGGTATTTCATTGAAAAACTCTTATTCAAATATCCTTTTATGCTATCCAGAAATTCTATATCATTTCCAATCAACAATATGTCATCCACATATAATATCAGAAATGCTATAGAGTTCCCACTCACTTTCTTGTAAATACAGGCTTCTCCAAAAGTCTGTATAAAACCATATGCTTTGATCACACTATCAAAATGTTTATTCCAACTCCGAGAGGCTTGCACAAGTCCATAAATGGATCGCTGGAGCTTGCACACTTTGTTAGCTCCCTTTGGATCGACAAAACCTTCCGGTTGCGTCATATACAACTCTTCTTCCAGAAATCCATTCAGGAATGTAGTTTTGACATCCATTTGCCAAATTTCATAATCATAAAATGCGGAAATTGCTAACATGATTCGGACAGACTTAAGCATTACTACGGGTGAGAAGGTCTCATCGTAGTCAATCCCTTGAACTTGTCGAAAACCTTTTGCAACAAGTCGAGCTTTATAGACAATAACATTACCGTCAGCGTCAATCTTCTTATTGAAGATCCATTTATTCTCGATGGCTTGCCGATCATCGGGCAAGTCAACCAAAGTCCACACTTTGTTCTCATACATGGATCCCATCTCAGATTTCATGGCCTTAAGCCATTTTGCGGAATCTGGGCTCACCATCGCTTCTTCATAGTTCTTAGGTTCGTCATGGTCTAGTAACATAACCTCCAGAACAGGATTACCGTACCACTCTAGTGCGGATCTTACTCTGGTTGACTTACGAGGTTCAGTAACAAATTGATCTGAAGTTTCATGATCATCATCATTAACTTCCTCACTAATTGGTGTAGACGTCACATGAACCGGTTTCTGTGATGAACTACTTTCTAATAAGGGAGCAGGTACTTTTACCTCATCAAGTTCTACGTTCCTCCCACTCACTTCTTTCGAGAGAAACTCCTCTAGAAAGGATCCATTCTTAGCAAAGAATGTCTTGCCTTCGGATCTGTGATAGAAGTTGTACCCAACAGTTTCCTTTGGGTATCCTATGAAGACACATTTCTCCGATTTGGGTTCGAGCTTATCAGGTTGAAGCTTTTTCACATAAGCATCGCAGCCCCAAACTTTAAGAAACGACAAATTTGGTTTCTTGCCAAACCACAGTTCATAAGGTGTCATCTCAACGGATTTTTATGGTGCCCTATTTAAAGTGAATGCAGCCGTCTCTAAAGCATAACCCCAAAATGATAGCAGTAAATCAGTAAGAGACATCATGGATCGCACCATATCTAGTAAAGTACAATTACGACGTTCGTACACACCATTACGCTGTGGTGTTCCGGGTGGCGTGAGTTGCGAAACTATTCCGCATTGTTTCAAATGTCGACCAAACTCGTAACTCAAATATTCTCCTCCACGATCAGATCGTAGAAACTTTATTTTCTTGTTACGATGATTTTCAACTTCACTCTGAAATTCTTTGAACTTTTCAAATGTTTCAAACTTATGTTTCATTAAGTAGATACACCCATATCTGCTTAAATCATCTATGAAGGTGAGAAAATAACAATACCCGCCGCGAGCCTCAACATTCATTGGACCACATACATCAATATGTATGATCTCCAACAAATCAGTTGCTCACTCCATAGTTCCGGAGAACGGCGTTTTAGTCATCTTCCCATGAGGAATGGTTCGCAAGTACCAAGTGATTCATAATCAAGTGATTCCAAAAGTCCATCAGTATGGAGTTTCTTCATGCGCTTTACACCAATATGACCCAAACGGCAGTGCCACAAAAAAGTTGCACTATCATTATCAACCCTGCATCTTTTGGCTTCAACATTATGAATATGTGTATCACTACTATTGAGATTCATCAAAATAGACAACTCTTCAAGGGTGCATGACCATAAAAGATATTACTCATATAAATAGAACAACCATTATTCTCATATTTAAATGAATAACCATCTCGCATCAAACAAGATCCAGATATAATGTTCATGCTCAACGCTGGCACCAAATAACAATTATTTAGGTCTAAAACTAATCCTGAAGGTAGGTGTAGAGGTAGTGTGCCGACGACGATCACATCGACTTTGGAACCCTTTCCCACGCGCATCGTCACCTCCTCCTTAGCCAGTGTTCGCTTAACCCGTAGTCCCTGTTTTGAGTTGCAAATATTAGCAACAGAACCAATATCAAATACCCAGGTGCTACTACGAGCTCTGGTAAGGTACACATCAATAACAGGTATATCACATATACCTTTCTTCACCTTGCCATCCTTCTTATCCGCCAAATACTTGGGGTAGTTCCGCTTCCAGTGACCAGTCTGCTTGTAGTAGAAGCACTCAGTCTCAGGCTTAGGTCGAGACTTGGGTTTCTTCTCTTGAGTAGCAACTTGTTTGTTGTTCTTCTAGAAGTTCCCCTTCTTCTTCCCTTTGCCCTTTTTCTTGAAACTGGTGGTCTTATTGACCAACAACACTTGATGCTCCTTCTTGATTTCTACCTCCGCAGCCTTTAGCATTGCAAAGAGCTCGGGAATCGTCTTATCCATCCCTTGCATGTTATAGTTCATCACGAAGCTCTTGTAGCTTGGTGGCAGTGATTGAAGAATTCTGTCAATGATGCTATCATCCGGAATATTAAATCCTAGTTGAATGAAGTGATTGTTATACCCAGACATTCTGAGTATATGCTCACTGACAAAACTATTCTCCTCCATCTTGAAGCTGTAGAACTTATTGGAGACTTCATATCTCTCAATCCGGGCATTTGCTTGAAATATTAACTTCAACTCCTGGAACATCTCATATGCTCCATGACATTCAAAACGTCATTGAAGTCCCGGTTCTAAGCCGTAAAGCATGGCACACTAAACTATCGAGTAGTGATATGTACATTTTGCATCATGCTTTTATATCGATATTTATTGCATTATGGGCTGCTATTTCACATTATGTCACAATACTTATGGCTATTCTCTCTTATTTTACAAGGTTTACATAAGGAGGGAGAATGCCGGCAGCTGGAATTCTGGGCTGGAAAATGAGCAAATATTAGAGACATATTCTGCACAACTCCAAAAGTCCTGAAACTCCAGGAATACCTTATAATCAATAATGAAAAATCCTCGCCAAAGATGAAGACCAGGGGCCCACACCCTTCACACGAGGGGGGGGGCGCACCCCCCTAGGGCGCGCCCCTACCTCGTGGGCCCCCTGGTGGCTCTCCGATGACCATCTTCTCCTATATGAAGTCTTTCGTCGAGAAAAAAAAAGAAGCAACCTTTCGGGATGAAACTCCGCCGCCACGAGGCAGAACCTTGGCGGATCCAATCTAGAGCTCTAGCAGAGCTATTCTGCCGGGGAAACTTCTCTCTCGGAGGTGGAAATCATCGCCACCGTCATCACCAACGCTCCTCTCATCGGGAGAGGGCAATCTCCATCAACATCTTCATCAGCACCATCTCATCTCAAAACCCTAGTTCATCTCTTGTATCCAATTCTTGTCTCCAAGTCCGGGATTGGTGCTAGTAGTGTTAATTACTCCTTGTAGTTGATGCTAGTTGGTTTAATTGGTGGAAGATCATATGTTCAGATCCTTTATGCATATTATTACCCCTCTGATTATGAACATGAATATGCTTTGTGAGTAGTTATGTTAGTTATGGAGAAGAAAGATGCTAGACCTAGACTTATTAGATAGGTTCTCTTGCTACAAGAATTGGATTTACATATTGTTGATAGAAAAGGAGCTGAGAACCCCGTTGCAGACAATTTATCTAGGTTAGAGAATGTTCTTGATGACCCACTACCTATTGATGATAGCTTTCCTGATGAATAATTCAATGTCATAAGTACTTCTCGTAGTACCCCTTGGTATGCTGATTATGCTAATTACATAGTTGCTAGATTTATACCACCTAGCTTCACATACCAACAAAAGAAAAAGTTATTCTATGATTTGAGACATTACTTTTGGGATGACCCACATCTTTATAAAGAAGGACTAGATGGTGTTATTAGACGTTGCGTACCTGAGCATGAACAGGAACAGATCCTACACAAGTGCCACTCCGAAACTTATGGAGGACACCACACGGGAGATAGAACTGCACATAAGGTATTGCAATCAAGTTTTTATTGGCCTACTCTCTTCAAGGATGCCCGTAAGTTTGTCCTATCTTGTGATGAATGTCAAAGAATTTGTAATATTAGTAGACGTCAAGAAATGCCAATGAATTATTCACTTGTTATTGAACCGTTTGATGTTTGGGGCTTTGATCATATGGGACCTTTTCCTGCCTCTAATGGATATACACATATTTTAGTTGCTATTGATTACGTTACTAAGTGGGTAGAAGCTATTCCAACTAGTAGTGCTGATCATAACACTTCTATTAAAATGCTTAACGAAGTTATTTTCCGAGGTTTGGAGTCCCTAGATATTTAATGAGTGATGGTGGTTCACATTTTATTCATGGTGCTTTCCGTAAAATGCTTGCTAAATATGACGTCAATCATAGAATTGCATCTCCGTATCACCCACAGTCTAGTGGTCAAGTAGAATTGAGTAATAGAGAACTCAAATTAATTTTGCAAAAGACTGTCAATATATCTAGAAATAATTGGTCCAAGAAACTTGATGATGCATTATGGGCCTATAGAACTACATATAAAAATCCTATGGGTATGTCTCCGTATAAAATGGTATATGGAAAAGCATGTCACTTACCTCTCAAACTAGAACATAAGGCATATTGGGCCGTTAAAGAGCTCAACTATGATTTTAAACTTGCCAGTGAAAAGAGGTTATTTGATATTAGCTCACTTGATGAATGGAGAACCCAAGCTTATGAAAATGCCAAGTTGTTTAAAGAAAAGGTTAAAAGATGGCATGACAAAAGGATACAAAAGCGTGAGTTTAATGTAGGTGATTATGTATTGCTATACAACTCTCGTTTAAGATTTTTTGCAGGGAAACTTCTCTCTAAATGGGAAGGCCCCTATGTTATCGAGGAGGTCTATCATTCCGGTGCCATAAAATCAACAACTTCGAAGGCACAAATCCGAAGGTGGTAAACGGTCAGAGAATCAAACATTATATCTCAGGTAATCCCATAAATGTTGAAACCAATATTATTGAAACCGTAACCCCGGAGGAATACATAAGGGACACTTTCCAGAACGTTTCAGACTCCGAAAAGGAATAGGTATGTGGTACGGTAAGTAAACCGTCTCCAATACAATTTTTAAGGCAATATTTCTCCGTTTTGGAATATTTAGAAAAATAGAAAATTAAGCAGCAGTCCGGGAAGGACACGAGGGCCCCATGAGGGTGGAGGGTGCGCCCTACCCCCCTGGGTGCACCCCCTACCTCGTGAGCTCCTCGTGTGCTCTCCGGACTCCGTTTTCTTACAAAACACGTATTTTGGTCGGTAAAAATTCATTATATTATCTCCAGAGGGTTTTGACTCCCGTAACACGGGAAAATCTCTTGTCTTTGTTTTGAGCTGTCCTGCTGCAGATAGAGCAACATGTCGTCCCAGGATTCGGAAGGAGAAAGCTACATAGCTGATTACCTCGCAGATCCTAAGGTCTATGGGGAGTTGGAGCATTGCGGTTGGACTACGGAAGAAGAAGAGGACTATGAACCCAAGGGAATGGGGGAAACGAGCTCAGATGAAGATGAAGTCCCACTACCTCAACCTGGGGACATGCATGTGGAGTTCAAAAAGTCAAGCCTCCCGGATAGGGTAAAGAAACCTAAGATCGAGTTTATCCCTTTTCGCCTCTTGCAGGAAAACAAGAAGGAACTATGCAAAAAGATACTGAGCTTGGAGCAGGAGATCGAGGACTTAAGGGACCAAAATTCTGTCCTCAAGCGCAAATTAAGGAAGAAGCCTACGCCATCAACAAAATCACCACCGTCTCCACCAACAAAGAAGAATTGAGTATTTGGTATGGGCACTCCCCTTGGCAACTGCCAAGCTTGGGGGAGGTGCCCCGGTATCGTATCACAATCACAACTCTTATCTTTACCGTTTTCCTTAGTTCGATCCTATTAGTAGTATTTTGATCTAGTAGAATAAAGTTTATGGCATGATCTAGTTTTGAGTTTTGCTTTGTGATCTCTCTATGTAATCAAGTCTGCGAGCTATATAATAAAGATTAGTGTTGAGTCCAGGGCTTGATTTTCTTGCTATGATATTGGGTGAATAAAAGAAAAGAGAAAAAGAATAAGAAGAAACAAAAGTTCATATTGATCTTATTGATAGTAATGACTTCACATAGAAAGAGTGTGATGATTAAAAGTTGTTGGGAGTTGACAGACATAGCTTTGGTCATCGTTGCAATTAATAGGAAGTACTAAGGAAGATAAGTTTCACATATAAATATACTATTATTGACATCTTTTATGATTGGGAGCACTCATCAAAATATGACATGCTAAAGGGTTGATGTTGGACAAGGAAGACAACGTAATGGGTTGTGTTTTCTTATATCTGAGATAAAGTATGTTGTCATGGATCATCCAACATGTTGAGCTTGCCTTTCCCCCTCATGCTAGCCAAATTCTCAGCACCAAGTAGAGATACTACTTGTGCTTCCAAATACCCTTAAACCAGTTTTGCCATGAGAGTCCACCATATCTACCTATGGATTGAGTAAGATCCTTCAAGTAAGTTGTCATCAGTGCAAGCAATAAAAATTGCTCTAAATATGTATGATTAGTGTGGGAGAAACAAGCTTTATACGATCTTGTGATGTGGAAGTAATAAAAGCGACAGACTGCATAATAAAGGTTCATATCACAAGGGGTAATATAAAGTGACGTTCTTTCGCATTAAGATTTTGTGCATCCAACCATAAAAGCGCATGGCAACCTCTGCTTCCCTCTACAAAGGGCCTATCTTTTATTATTATCTTCTACCTTATGCAAGAGTCATGGTGATCTTCACCTTTCCTTTTTACATTTTATCCTTTGGCAAGCACAGTGTGTTGGAAAGATCCTGACAGATATATCAAATTGGATGTAGGGGGCATGAGTTATTATTGTTGACATTACCCTTGAGGTAAAAAGGTTGTGGGGCGAAACTATAAGCCCCTATCATTCTCTGTGTCCGATTAAAACTCTGTAACCACAAGTATTGCGTGAGTGTTAGCAATTATGAAGGACTAGATGATAGTTGAGTATGTGGACTTGCTTTTTAGCTCTGACATAGACCCTTTCTGATGTTATGATAAATTGCAATTGCTTCAGTGACAGAGGTTATAGTTTGTTGGTTCTCAATAAGGTTTCTGATTCATACTTTTGCATTGTGAATAGATCATCACTTGAACATAAGTAATCATATGACAATATCCATGTATGTTGCTGTTATGAGAATAATCATGATGCCCTCATGTCCGTATTTGTTTTATCGACGCCTCTACCTCTAAACATGGGGACATATTTATTGTTATCGGCTTTCGCTTGAGGACAAGCGAGGTCTAAGCTTGGGGGAGTTGATACGTCCATTTTGCATCATGCTTTTATATCGATATTTATTGCATGATGGGCTGTTATTTCACATTATGTCAAAATACTTATGGCTATTCTCTCTTATTTTACAAGGTTTACATAAGGAGGGAGAATGCCGACGGCTGGAAAAGGAGCAAATATTAGAGACCTATTTTGCACAACTCCAAAAGTCCTGAAACTCCACGGAATACCTTATAATAAATAATGAAAAATCCTCGCCAAAGATGAAGACCAGGGGGCCCACACCCTTCCCACGAGGGTTGGGGGCGCGCCCCCCAGGGTGCGCCCCCTACCTCGTGGCTCCCCTGGTGGTTCTCCGATGACCATCTTCTCCTATATGAAGTCTTTCGTCGAGAAAAAAAAGAAGCAACCTTTCGGGACGAAACTCCCCGCCACGAGGTGGAACCTTAGCGGATCCAATCTAGAGCTCCGGCAGAGCTGTTCTATCGGGGAAACATCCCTCTTGAAGGGGGAAATCATCGCCATCGTCATCACCAACGCTCCTCTCATCGGGAGAGGGAAATCTCCATCAACATCTTCATCAGCACCATCTCATCTCAAAACCCTAGTTCATCTCTTGTATCCAATTCTTGTCTCCAAATCCGAGATTGGTGCTAGTAGGTTACTAGTAGTGTTAATTACTCCTTGTAGTTGATGCCAGTTGGTTTAATTGGTGGAAGATCATATGTTCAGATCCTTTATACATATTATTACACCTCTGATTATGAACATGAATATGCTTTGTGAGTAGTTACGTTAGTTCCTGAGGACAAGGAAGAAGTCTTGCTATTAGTAGTCATGTGAATTTGGTATTCGTTTGATATTTTGATAAGATCTATGTTGTCTAGCCTCTAGTGGTGTTATGTGAACGTCGACTACATAACACTTCACCATTATTTGGGCCTAGAGGAAGGCATTGGGAAGTAATAAGTATATGATTGGTTGCTAGAGTGACAAAAACTTAAACCCTAGTTTATGCGTTGCTTCGTAAGGGGCCGATTTGGATCCATATGTTCCATGCTATGGTTAGGTTTACCTTAATACTTCTGTTGTAGTTGCGGATGCTTGCAATAGAGGTTAATCATAAGTGGGATGCTTGTTCAAGTAAGAACAGCACCCAAGTACCGGTCCACCCACATGTCAAATCATCAAAGTACCGAACGTGAATCATATGAACGTGATGAAAACTAGCTTGACGATATTCCCATGTGTCCTCAGGAGCGCTTTTCCTTATATAAGAGTTTGTCCAGGCTTGTCCTTTGCTACAAGAAGGATTGGGCCACCTTGCTGCACTTTATTTACTTTTGTTACTTGTTGCTCGTTACCAATTATCTTATCACAAAACTATCTGTTACCACTTATTTCAGTACTTGCAGAGAATACCTTGCTGAAAACCGCTTATCATTTCCTTCTGCTCCTCGTTGGGTTCGACACTCTTACTTATCGAAAGGACTATGATAGATCCCCTATACTTGTGGGTCATCAAGTAGTCATCATCTTTGCTCTGCCAGACGTTCATAACATCTGGTGTTGCTCCTGTAGCAGGTTTGGCACCTAGCGGTGCTTCCAGGATGTAATTCTTCTGTACAGCAATGAGGATAATCCTCAAGTTACGGACCCAGTCCGTGTAATTGCTACCATCATCTTTCAACTTTGCTTTCTCAAGGAACGCGTAAAAATTCAATGGAACAACAACACGAGCCATCTATCTACAACAAACATAGACATGCAAAATACTATCAGGTACTAAGTTCATGATAAATTTAAGTTCAATTAATCATATTACTTAAGAACTCCCACTTAGATAGACATCCCTCTAATCATCTAAGTGATTACGTGATCCAAATCAACTAAACCATTCATGTGAAATGGAGTCGTTTTCAATGGTGAACATCACTATGTTGATCATATCTACTATATGATTCATGCTCGACCTTTCGGTCTCAGTGTTCCGAGGCTATATCTGCATATGCTAGGCTCGTCAAGTTTAACCTGAGTATTCTGCGTGTGCAAAACTGGCTTGCACCCGTTGTAGATGGACGTAGAGCTTATCACACCCGATCATCACGTGGTGTCTCGGCACGACAAACTTTGGCAACGGTGCATACTCAGGGAGAACACTTTTATATTGAAATTTAGTGAGAGATCATCTTATAATGCTACCGTCAATCAAAGCAAAATAAGATGCATAAAAGATAAACATCACATGTAATCAATATAAGTGATATGATATGGCCATCATCATCTTGTGCTTGTGATCTCCATCTCCGAAGCACCGTCATGATCACCATTGTCACCGGGGCGACACCTTGATCTCCATCGTAGCATCGTTGTCGTCTAGCCAACTATTGCTTCTACGACTATCGCTACCACTTAGTGATAAAGTAAAGCAATTACAGGGCGATTGCATTGCATGCAATAAAGTGACAACCATATGGCTCCTGCCAGTTGCCGATAACTCAGTTACAAAACATGATCATCGCATACAATAAAATGTAGCATCATGTCTTGACCATATCACATCACAACATGCCCTGCAAAAACAAGTTGGACGTCCTCTACTTTGTTGTTGCAAGTTTTACGTGGCTGCTACGGGCTGAGCAAGAACCGTTCTTACCTACGCAACAAAACCAAAATGACAGTTCGTCAAGTTAATGTTGTTTTAAACTTCTCAAGGGCCAGGCGTAGCCACACTTGGTTCAACTAAAGTTGGAGAAACTGACACCCGCCAGGCACTTGTGTGCAAAGCACGTCGGTAGAACCAGTCTCACGTAAGTATACGCGTAATGTCGGTCCGGGCCGCTTCATCCAACAATACCGCCGAACCAAAGTATGACATGCTGGTAAGCAGTATGACTTGTATCGCCCACAACTCACTTGTGTTCTACTCATGCATATAACATCAACGCATAAAACCAGGCTCGGATGCCACTATTGGGGAACATAGTAATTTCAAAAAAATTCCTACGCACACGCAAGATCATGGTGATTATTAGAAACGAGAGGGGAGAGTGTGTCAACGTACCCTCGTAGACCGAAAGCGGAAGCGTTAGCACAACACGGTTGATGTAGTCGTACGTCTTCACGATCCGACCGATCAAGTACCGAACACATGGCACCTCCGAGTCCTGCACACGTTCAACTCGATGACGTCCCTCAAACTCCGATCCAGCCGAGCTTTGTGGGAGAGTTCCGTCAGCACGATGGTGTGGTGACGATGTTGATGTTCTACCGTCATAGGGCTTCGTCTAAGCACCACTATGATATTATCGAGGTGGACTATGGTGGAGAGGGGCACCGCACACGGCTAAAAGATCCAAGAGATCAATATTTCTGTCTATGGGGTGCCCCACTCCTCTGTTCATAAAGGGGGGGAGAGGGCCGGCCAAGGGGAGGAAGCGCGCCCGAGGGGGGAGTCCTACTCCCACCGGGAGTAGGACTCCTCCTTTTGCTATTTGGAAAGGGAGAGGGAAGGAAGAGGAAGGAGGGAGGAAGGAAAGGGGGGGGGGCAGCCCCCCTCCCAATTCGGATTGGGCTTGGGGGGGGCACCCCCCTCCCTTGATCCTTTCCCCTCCTTTCAACTAAAGCCCATTAAGGCCCATATACCTCCCGGGGGGTTCCGATAACCTCCTGGTGCTCCGGTATTATCCCGATCTCACTCGGAACCATTCTAGTATCCAAATATAGTCGTCCAATATATCAATCTTTACGTCTCGACCATTTCGAGACTCCTCGTCATGTCCGAGATCACATCCGGTACTCGGAACTACCTTCGGTACATCAAAACACATAAACTCATAATATAACCGTCATCGAATTTTAAGTGTGCGGACCCTACGGGTTCGAGAACTATGTAGAAATGACCGAGACACGTCTCCGGTCAATAACCAATAGTGGAACCTGGATGCTCATATTGGCTCCTACATATTCTACGAAGATCTTTATCCGTCAAACCGCATAACAACATACGTTGTTCCCTTTGTCATCAGTATGTTACTTGCCCGAGATTCGATCGTCGGTATCTCAATACCTAGTTCAATCTCGTTACTGGAAAGTCTCTTTACTCGTTCTATAATACATTATCCCGCAACTAACTCATTAGTTGCAATGCTTGCAAGGCTTAAGTGATGTGTATTGCCGAGTGGGCCCAGTGATACCTCTCCGACAATTGGAGTAACAAATCCTAATCTCAAAATACGCCAACCCAACAAGTACCTTCGGAGACACCTGTAGAGCACCTTTATAATCACCCAGTTACGTTGTGACGTTTGGTAGCACACAAAGTGTTCCTCCAGTAAACGGGAGTTGCATAATCTCATAGTCATAGGAACATGTATAAGTCATGAAGAAAGCAATAGCAACATACTAAACGATCAAGTGCTAGGCTAACGGAATGGGTCAAGTCAATCACATCATTCTCCTAATGATGTGATCCCGCTAATCAAATGACAACTCTTTGTCTATGGCTAGGAAACATAACCATCTTTGATCAACGAGCTAGTCAAGTAGAGGCATACTAGTGACACTCTGTTTGTCTATGTATTCACACATGTATCATGTTTCCGGTTAATACAATTCTAGCATGAGTAATAAAATTTTATCATGATATAAGGAAATAAATAATAACTTTATTATTGCCTCTAGGGCATATTTCCTTCAATAACTCCTTTTCCAATAATATTACCACTACCAATTCAAACTTTTTGGTGTGTAAAATAGTAGGTTCTTCATGAGGATCAACAAAAGCATCAAAGTTTTCCATGTTATTCCCACTATCCTTATCAACGATAACCTCCCCAATTTCAGACATGAAGGCAGCAAGAGGCAAGCGGAAAAAGAGGGCAAATAAAACGGCAAGGGTGAAGTGGGGGAGAGGAAAACGATATGCAAATGGCAAATAATGTAATGTGAGGGATAAGAGTTTGTGATGGGTACTTGGTATGTCTTGACTTGTGAGTAGATCTCCCCGGCAATGGCGCTAGAAATGGCTTGTTGGCGATCAAATCTTGACTTGACTTGGTGCAACCTCCCCGGCAACGGCGCTAAAAATCCTTCTTGCTTCCTCTTGAGCACTGCGTTGGTTTTCCCTTGAAGAGGAAAGGGTGATGCAGCAAAGTAGCGTGAGTATTTCCCTCAATTTTTGAGAACCAAGGTATCAATCCAGTAGGAGACTACACACAAGTCCCTCATACCTACACAAACAAATAAGAACCTCGCATCCAACGCGATAAAGGGATTGTCAATCCCTTCATGGTCACTTACGAGAGTAAGATCTTATAGAGATAATAAGATACATATTTTTGGTATTTTTATGATATAGATTGAAAGTAAAGATTGCAAAATAAAATAGATGGGAAACTTATATGATAAAAGATAGACCCGGGGGCCATAGGTTTCACTAGTCGCTTCTCTCAAGATAGCATAAGTATTACGGTGGGTGAACAACTTACTATCGAGCAATTGATAGAAAAGTGCATAATTATGAGAATATCTGAGCATGATCATGTATATAGGCATCACGTCCGCGACAAGTAGACCAAAACGATTCTGCATCTACTACTATTACTCCACACATCGACCGCTATCCAGCATGCATCTAGAGTATTAAGTTCATAAGAACAGAGTAACACATTAGGCAAGATGACATGATGTAGAGGGATAAACTCAAGCAATATGATATAAAAACCATCCTTTTATCCTCGATGGCAACAATACAATATGCGCCTTGCTGCCCCTGCTGTCACTGGGAAAGGACACCGCAAGATTGAACCCAAAGCTAAGAACTTCTCCCATTGCAAGAAAGATCAATCTAGTAGGCCAAACCAAACTGATAATTTGAAGAGACTTGCAAAGATAACAAATCATACATAAAATATTCCAGAGAAGAATCAAATATTGTTCATAGATAATCTTGATCATAAACCCACAATTCATCGGATCTCGACAAACACACCGCAAAAAGAATTACATCGAATAGATCCCCAAGAAGATCGAGGAGAACTTTGTATTGAGATCCAAAGAGAGAGAAGAAGCCATATAGCTAATAACTATGGACCCGAAGGTCTGTGGTAAACTACTCACACATCATCGGAGAGGCTATGGTGTTGATGTAGAAGCCCTCCGTGATCGATTCCCCCTCCGGTGGAGCTCCGGAAAATGCCCCAAGATGGGATCTCTTGGGTACAAAAGGTTGCGGCGGTGGAAATAGGGTTTCGTGGTGCTCCTGGATGTTTTCGAGGTATATGGATATATATAGGAGGAAGAAGTAGGTCAGTGGAGCTGCGAGGGGCCCACGAGGGTGAGGGGCACGCCCAGGGGGCATGCGCACCTCCCTGCCTCATGGCCTCCTCGCTTCTTGCTTGACGTCTACTCCAAGTCCCTTGGATCATGTTTGTTCCAAAAATAACTCCCCCGAAGGTTTCACTCTGTTTGGATTCCGTTTGATATTCCTTTCCCGTGAAACACTGAAATAGGCAAAAAGCCAACAATTTGCAATGGGCCTTGGGTTAATAGGTTAGTCCCAAAAATAATATAAAAGTGTATAATAAAGCCCATTAAACATCCAAAACAGATAATATAATAGCATGGAACAATAAAAAATTATAGATACGTTGGAGACGTATCAAGCATCCCCAAGCTTAATTCATGCTCGTCTCGAGTAGGTAAATGATAAAAACAGAATTTTTGATGTGGAATCCTACCTAGCATAATTCTCAATGTAATTTTCTTTATTGTGGCATGAATATTCAGATTCGAGAGATTCAAGACAAAAGTTTAATATTGACATAAAAATAATAACACTTCCAGCATACTAACTAGGCAATCATGTCTTCTCAAAATAACATGGCAAAAGAAAGTTCATCCCCACGAAATCATATAGTTTGGTCGTGCTCCATTTTCATCACACAAGAATGCTCTCATCATGCACAACCCCGATGACAAGCCAAGCAATTGTTTCATACTTTAGTAATCTGAAACTTTTTTCAACTTTCACGCAGTACATGAGCGTGCGCCATGGATATAACACTATGGGTGGAATAGAATATAATGATGGGGGTTATGTGGAGAAGACAAAAAAAGGAGAAAGTCTCACATTGACGCGGCTAATCAAGGGGCTAGGGAGATGCCCATCAATTGATGTCAATGCGAGGAGTAGGGATTGCCATGCAATGGATGCACTAGAGCTATAAATGTATGAAAGCTTAACAAAAAGAAAGTAAGTGGGTGTGCATCCAACTTGCTTGCTCACGAAGACCTAGGGCATTTGAGGAAGCCCATTCTTGGAATATACAAGCCAAGTTCTATAATGAAAAATTCCCACTAGTATATGAAAGTGACAAAATAAGAGACTCTCTATCATAAAGATCATGGTGCTACTTTGAAGCACTAGTGTGGAAAAGGGATAGTAGCATTGTCCCTTTTTATTTCTTCTTTTATTTCTCTCTTTTTTTTATTTTTTGGGCCCTTTTTTATTTGGCCTTTCTTTTTTATATGGGACAATGCTCTATTAATGATGATCATCACACTTCTATTTATTTACAACTCAATGATTACAACTCGGTACTAGAACAAAATATGACTCTATATGAATGCCTCCGGTGGTGTACCGGGAAGGGCAATGAATTAAGAGTGACATGTATGATAAATTTTGCATGGTGGCTTTGCCACAAATACGATGTCAACTACATGATCATGCAAGGCAATATGACAATGCTAAAGCGTGTCATAATAAATGAAACGGTGGAAAGTTGCATGGCAATATATCTTGGAATGGCTGTGGAAATGCCATAATAGGTAGGTATGGTGGCTGTTTCGAGGAAGATATAAGTAGGTTTACGTGTGACAGAGTGTATCTTATCACGGGGTTTGGATGCACCGGCGAAGTTTGCACCAACTCTCAAGGTGAGAAAGGGCAATGCACGGTACCGAAGAGGCTAGCAATGATGGAAAGGTGAGAGTGCGTATAATCCATGGACTCAACATTAGTCATAAAGAACTCACATACTTATTGGAAAAATCAAAAAGTCATAAAAAACCAAGCATTATGTGCATGCTCCTAGGGGGATAGATTGGTAGGAAAAGACCATCGCTCATCCCCGACCACCACTCATAAGGAAGACAATCAAAGAACACCTCATGTTTCAAATTTGTTACACAATGGTTACCATACATGCATGCTACGGGACTTGCAATCTTCAACACAAGTATTTATAAAATTCACAACTACTCAACTAGCACAACTCTAATATCACCATCCTCATATCTCAAAACAATTATCAAGTATCAAACTTCTCATAGTATTCGATGAACTTTTATGATAGTTTTTATTTACCCATCTTGGATGCCTATCATATTAGGACCTATTTTATAACCAAAGAAAATTACCATGCTGTTCTAAAGGACTCTAAAAATAATATAAGTGAAGCATGAGAGATCAATAATTTCTATAAAATAAAACCACCACCATGCTCTAAAAGATATACGTGAAGCACTAGAGCAAAATTATCTAGATCAAAAGATATAAGTGAAGCACATAGAGTATTCTAATAAATCCCGATTCATGTGTGTCTATCCCAAAAGGTGTGTACAGCAAGGATGATTGTGGTAAACTAAAAAGCAAAGACTCAAATCAAACAAGATGCTCCAAGAAAAACACATATGATGTGGTGAATAAAAATATAGCCTCAAGTAAAGTTACCGATGAACGAAGATGAAAGAGGGGATGTCTTCCGGGGCATCCCCAAGCTTAGGCTTTTGGTTGTCCTTGAATTTTACCTTGGGGTGCCTTGGGCATACCCAATATTAGGATCTTGCCACTCCTTATTCCATAATCCATCAAATCTTTACCCAAAACTTGAAAACTTCACAACACAAAACTCAACAGAAAATCTTCAAAAACAAACCACCACTTAAGAAAACAAACCACCACTTAAGGTACTGTAATGAACTCATTATTTAGTTATATTGGTGTTAAACCTACTGTATTCCAACTTCTCTATGGTTCATACCCTCCGATACTAGCCATAGATTCATCAAAATAAACAAACAACACATGAAAAACAGAATCTGTCAAAAACAGAACAGTCTGTAGTAATATGTAGGTTTCGAATACTTATGTAATCCCAAAAATTCTGAAATAAATAGTTGGACGTGAGTAATTTGTCTATTAATCATCTTCAAAAAGAATCAACCTAATCGCGCTCTCCAGTAAAAAATGGCAGCAAATCTCGTGAGCGCTAAAGGTTCTGTTTTTTACAGCAAGAACGCTAAAACTTCCCCCAAAGTGTTCCCAAAGGTTCTACTTGGCACAAACACTAATAAAAAGCATAAAACCACATCTAAACAGAGGCTAGATGAATTATTTATTACTAAACAGAACCAAAAATCAAGAAACAAAAATAAAATTGGGTTGCCTCCCAACAAGCGCTATCGTTTAACGCCCCTAGCTAGGCATAAAAGCAAGAATAGATCTAGGTATTGCTATGATAATGATAAGGTAAATCGCGAAAACTCATCTCATACTCCTTACGTTTAGCAGCAGGCTTTCTTTTTGGCAAGCAAAATTAATCAAAAGGGCTAAATTTAATGGGACAAAAGTCCCCAAGATCAAGCTCGGGAGGTATTGGTTCCTCCTTTGGCCCCTCATATTGCACAACCAATTCATCATTATAAGCATTCTTTTGGCAAAAAGTCATGAGCCTTTGTTCAAGGGAAAAACCCAACCCATTATTTTGGATAGCAAAATTATCATTAAGTTTAGAGATCCTGTCAACAAGAACATTGGTAGGAACCTTCTTTCTAAGGTTTTCATTAAAAGCAACATGATCTAAAGATCGTAAGCGCATTATGTCTTCTTGATAAAAAAAGGATTGCCTCTATGGGAGGACGGTCGGCGTCCACCCAATAAAGCACAAAAATTTCATTGGCTTCTTTTATTATGAATCTGAACTCATGAGCCAAAAAGATGGTAGCTGCTCGCTTAACAGAAGAATGCCCAATATTAGAAAATTCTAGAAAAATCCTTTGGATGCAAGGGTGCATATGAATAAATTGTCTTTCAAGTTCAACTATGAGCAAATATATAGCATCTGCAAAACTACTAGTTCTATGGAGAATATACCCTCCCATAGTAGGTAAAGCACCGGCACAAGTAAAGAAATCTTGAATAACTCCTTTTCCAATAATATTACCACTACCAATTCGAAACTTTTTAGTGTGTAAAATAGTAGGTTCTTCATGAGGATCAACGAAAGCAACAAAGTTTTCAATGTTATTACCACTATCCTTATCAACGATAACCTCCCCAATTTCATACATGAAGGCAGCAAGAGGCAAGCGAAAAAAGAGGGCAAATAAAACGACAAGGGTGAAGTGGGGGAGAGGAAAACGAGAGGAAAATGGTAAATAATGTAATGTGAGGGATAAGAGTTTGTGATGGGTACTTGGTATGTCTTGACTTGTGAGTAGATCTCCCCGACAATGGCACCAGAAATGGCTTGTTGACGGGAGGTCAAATCTTGACTTGACTTGGTGCAACCTCCCCGGCAACGGCGCCAGAATTCCTTCTTGCTACCTCTTGAGCACTGCGTTGGTTGTCCCTTGAAGAGGAAAGGGTGATGCAGCAAAGTAGCATAAGTATTTCCCTCAATTTTTGAGAACCAAGGTATCAATCCAGTAGGAGACTACAAGCAAGTCCCTCGTACCTACACAAACAAATAAGAACCTCGCAACCAACATGATAAAGGGATTGTCAATCCCTTCACGGTCACTTACGAGAGTGAGATCTGATAGAGATAATAAGATAAATATTTTTGGTATTTTTATGATATAGATTGAAAGTAAAGATTGCAAAATAAAATAGATGGGAAACTTATATGATAAAAGATAGACCCGGGGGCCATAGGTTTCACTAGTGGCTTCTCTCAAGATAGCATAAGTATTACGGTGGGTGAACAAATTACTGTCGAGCAATTTATAGAAAAGTGCATAATTATGAAAATATCTAGGCATGATCATGTATATAGGCATCATGTCCGCGACAAGTAGACCGAAACGATTATGCATCTACTACTATTACTCCACACATCGACCGCTATCCAGCATGCATCTAGAGTATTAAGTTCATAAGAACAGAGTAACACATTAGGCAAGATGACATGATGTAGAGGGATAAACTCAAGCAATATGATATAAACTCCATCTTTTTATCCTCGATGGCGACAATACAATACGTGCCTTGCTGCCCCTGCTGTCACTGGGAAAGGACACCGCAAGATTGAACCCAAAGCTAAGCACTTCTCCCATTGCAAGAAAGATCAATCTAGTAGGCCAAACTAAACTGATAATTCGAAGAGACTTGCAAAGATAACAAATCATATATAAAAGATTTCAGAGATTAATCAAATATTGTCCATAGATAATCTTGATCATAAACCCACAATTCATCGGATCTCAACAAACACACCGCAGAAAGAATTACATCGAATAGATCTCCAAGAAGATCGAGGAGAACTTTGTATTGAGATCCAAAGAGAGAGAAGAATCCATCTAGCTAATAACTATGGACCTGAAGGTCTATGGTAAACTACTCACACATCAACGGAGAGGCTATGGTGTTGATGTAGAAGCCCTCCATGATCGATTCCACCTTCGGCGGAGCTCCGGAAAAGGCCCCAAGATGGGATCTCTTGGGTACAGAAGGTTGCGGCGGTGGAAATAGGGTTTCGTGGTGCTCCTGGATGTTTTTAGGGTATATGGATATATATAGGAGGAAGAGGTAGGTCGGTGGAGCTGCGAGGGGCCCATGAGGGTGGGGGGCACGCCCAGGGGGCAGGCGCGCCTCCCCGCCTTGTGGCCTCCTCGCTCTTTCTTGACGTCTACTCCAAGTCCCTTGGATCACGTTTGTTCCAAAAATAACTCTCCCGAAGGTTTCATTCCTTTTGGATTCCGTTTGATATTCCTTTTCTGCGAAACACTAAATAGGCAAAAAAACAGCAATTTGCACTGGGCCTTTGGTTAGTAGGTTAGTCCCAAAAATAATATAAAAGTGTATAATAAAGCCCATTAAACATCCAAAATAGATAATATAATAGCATAGAACAATAAAAAATTATAGATACATTGGAGACGTATCAAGATACTCTAGCTAATTGCTCCCACTTTCAATTCGTATCCAGATTGAGACTCAGAGTCATCTGGATTGGTGTAAAAGCTTGCATCGACGTAACCCTTTACGATGAACTCTTTGTCACCTCCATAACCGAGAAATATTTCCTTAGTCCTCTTTAGGTACCTAAGGATAATTTTGACCGCTGTCCAGTGATCTACTCCTAGATTACTATTGTACTCCCTTGCCAAACTCATGGCAAGGTATACAATAGGTCTGGCACATAGCATGGCATACTTTATAGAACCTATGACTGAGGCATAGGGAATGACTTTCATTCTCTCTCTATCTTCTGTCATGGTTGGGTTTTGAGTCTTACTCAACTTCACACCTTACAATACCGGCTAGAATTCCTTCTTTGACTGATCCATTTCGAACTCCTTCAAAATCTTATCAAGGTGTGTGCTTTGTGAAAGTCCTATTAAGCGTCTTGATCTATCTCCATAGATCTTGATGCCCAATACATAAGTAGCTTTACCGAGGTATTTTATTGAAAAATTCTTATTCAAGTATCCTTTTGTGCTATCCGGAAATTCTATATCATTTCCAATCAGCAATGTGTCATCCACATATAATATTAGAAATTCTACAGAGCTCCCACTCACTTTCTTGTAAATACAGGCTTCACCGTAAGTCTGTATAAAACCATATGCTTTGATCACCTAATCAAAGTGTATATTCCAACTCCGAAATGCTTGCACCAGTCCATAGATGGACCGCTGGAGCTTGCACACTTTGTTAGCACCTTTAGGATCGACAAAACCTTCTGGTTTCATCATATACTACTATTCTTTAATAAATCCATTAAGGAATGCAGTTTTGACATCCATTTGCCAGATTTCATAAAATGCGGCAATTGCCAACATGATTCGGACAGACTTAAGCATCTCTACGAGTGAGAAAGTCTCATCGTAGTCAACTCCTTGAACTTGCCAAGAAACCCTTTTTGCGACAAGTTGAGCTTTGTAGATAGTAACACTACCATTAGTGTCCATCTTCCTCTTGAA
Organism: Triticum aestivum; assembly: GCF_018294505.1. Lineage (NCBI taxonomy): Eukaryota > Viridiplantae > Streptophyta > Magnoliopsida > Poales > Poaceae > Triticum > Triticum aestivum. The sequence continues at coordinate 330,948,284 of NC_057794.1, forward strand.
CATCCATTCATTCTCAATGGCTCGCCGATCATTGGGCAAGTCCACCAAAGTCCACACTTTGTTGTCATACATGGTCCTATCTCAGATTTCATGGCCTCAAGCCATCTGTCGGAACCTGGGCTCATCATAGCTTCTTCATAGTTCGTAGGTTCATCATGGTCTTGTAACATGACTTCTAGAACAGGATTACCATACCACTCTGGTGTGGAACGTGCTTTGTTTGACCTACGATGTCCAATAGTAACACGATCTGAAGTTTCATGATCATCATCATTAGCTTCCTCTCTAGTTGTTGTAGACATCACGGGAAACAAATTTCTCTGATGTGCTACTGTCCAATTCGAGAGAAGGTACAATTACTTCATCAAGTTCTACTTTCCTCCCACTCACTTGTTTCGGGAGAAACTCCTTCTCTAGAAAGGATCCATTCTTAGCAACAAAGATCGTGCCTTCGGATTTGTGGTAGAAGGTGTAACCAACAGTTTCTTTTGGGTATCCTATGGAGATGCACTTCTCCGATTTGGGTTCGAGCATATCAGGTTGAAGCTTTTTCACATAAGCATCGCAACCCCAAACTTTAAGAAACAACAGCTTAGGTTTCTTGCCAAACCACAGTTCATACAATGTTGTCTCAACGGATTTAGACGGTGCCCTATTTAATGTGAATGCAGCTGTCTGTAATGCATAACCCCAAAATGATAGTGGTAAATTGGTAAGAGACATCATAGATCGCATGATATCTAAGAAAGTACAGTTACAACGTTCGGACACACCATTACGCTATGGTGTTCCAGGTGGCGTAGTTGTGAAACTATTCCACATTGTTTTAAATGAAGCCAAAGCAACTCAAATAATCTCCTCCGTGATCAGATCGTAGAAAATTTATTTTCTTGTGACGATGATTCTTCACATTGCTCTGAAAATCTTTGAACTTTTCAAATGTTTCAGACTTGTGTTTCATTAGGTAGATATACCTATATCTGCTGAAATCATCTGTGAAGGTCAGAAAATAATGATGCATGCCGCGAACCTCAACACTCATTGGACTGCATACATCGGTATGTATTATTTCCAATAAGTCATTGGCTCGCTCCATTGTTCCAGTGAACGATGTTTTAGTCATCTTGCCGATGAGGCATGGTTCGCAAGTATCAAATGATTCATAATCAAGTGATTCCAAAAGTCCATCCGCATGGAGTTTCTTCATGTGCTTTACACCAATATGACCTAAACGGCAGTACCACACGTATGTTGCACTATCATTATCAACTTTGTATTCTTTGGCATCTATATTATGAATATGTGTATCACAACGATCGAGATTCAATAAATCATTTGTATTGAGTGTATGACCATAGAAGGTTTTATTCATGTAAACAACATAACAATTATTCTTTGACTTAAATGAATAACCGTATTACAATAAACATGATCCAATCATATTCATGCTCAACGCAAATACTAAATAATATTTATTTAGGTCCAACACTAATCCCAAAGGTGGAGGGAGTGTGCGATGGTGATTTTATCAATCTTGGAATCACTTCCAACACACATCGTCACTTCGCCCTCAAATAGCATGGGGCTACTATGAACACTAGTAAAGTACACATCAATAACATGTATATCAAATATACCTTTGTTTACTTTGCCATCTTTCTGATCTGCCAAGCATTTGGGGCAGTTCCTCTTCAAGTGACCATTCCCTTTGCAGTAAAAGCACTTAGTTTCAAGCTTAGGTCCAGCTTTGAGCTTATTCACGGGAGTGGCAACTTGCTTGCCATTCTTCTTGAAGTTCCCTATCTTTCCCTTGCCCTTTTTTCTTGAAACCAGTGGTCTTGTTAACCATCAACACTTGATGCTCTTTCTTGATTTCTACCTTTGCTAATTTCCGCATCGCGAAGAGCTTGGGAATCATTTTCGTCATCCCTTGCATATTATAGTTCATCATGAAGTTCTAGTAACTTGGTGATAGTTGTTGGAGATATGCCCTAGAGGCAATCATGTATGATGATATTTCCTATGTGTTTATGAATAAAGATAGTCCTTGGACATTATCAATGATGTGTATCAGCAAGTACCTGACTTGTTTGTGGGACTATACATTGTATGACGACTGTCCTAAAAGGTCCCTAGTCGAAAGGGCTGTGTGGATGCACAGCCGACTAGACTAGCATATGACACGGTCGATGGCTTGGTTTCACTAGCCATGGAGCATTGGATGCAAACTTGATAATATGGACTCGGAAGGATCTGGTCGGATTCGACGTAGTCAGATCCGAGTTGAGATAAGGTCCGAGTCGGACAGACCCAACTATGAGACGCAACGATATTTCATCTGTGAGTCTCTAGTACAACATACGTTCTATGTCCTAAGACCTGAGCTGGCACATGTACCCAAGATGGTGACGGACTTGCTTTGGGCCAACCAAATGCTACTCTGTGACTGGGTAGTTACAAAGGTAGGTTTCGGGCTTGTCCAGACCCATGCTGCGAGACATGGTCGAGCAAGATGGGATTTGCCCCTTCGATCAGGAGAGATATACTCTGGGCCCCTCGTGTGATCCGACCAGGATAAGCCTGGCCATGCTACAAGGATTATGAGATAATCTGGTTTGTGGTCGGCATCACTGGAATGAGAAAGAGGTCGGGCTAGCACAAGGATGACAGACTCGCCTTGAGCCCAACAACATATATCGTGTGGCAAAAGCAATGGAAGTATGATGTACAGGTTCGCCTAACCAGCTTCATAGTCTGCTTGGTGTTCGGCATGCCTTGCTAGGGCCGCTACCAACCGTGTAGTTCGGAGGTGATCCGAACTACGACCAAGCCGGCTTGAACCTAAGGGGCTGCGCGCTTATGGGAAGGAACCTAAGAGGTCGGATCCAAGGACACGGGTCGGATGTGATCCGAGTTGTGTTCGGATTCTGGCTGAGTAGACTTATGGGCTTTAGGGTCCGTGCGAGGCCCAAGTGTTGAGCCCTCTACAAACGCCTATATAAAGTGGGGGTGCGACACACTCATGCGGTTGATCGCTTTGACGATGTCACTAGGGTTTGCATGTGTTGTGAATAGACACCGCCACTTGCCGCCGGTTGTGTGATCGGACCTAGCAGTCCACCGCATGACATTCCTCCTGCACGTGCAGACACCGTTAGAGGTGGTGCACTTGCGCTGCTCCGGTGAACCCCTATACTCATGGTAGATCAACTCTTGTAACCCCTATACTCATCAAAGTCAATCAAGCAGGAAGTAGGGTATTACCTCCATCAAGAGGGCGCGAATCTGGGTAAACATCATGTCCCCTGTCTCCTGTTACCATCGATCCTTAGACGCACAGTTCGGGACTCCCTACCCGAGATCCGCCGGTTTTGACACCGACATTGGTGCTTTCATTGAGAGTTCCATTGTGTCGTCGTCGAAAGGCTCGATGGCTCCATCAATCTTCTACAACAATGCTGCTGCGAAGGAGATTTTTCTCCCTGGCTAGATCTTTGTATCCGGTGGCTTTGCACTACATGCCAACTCGGTTGGCCACCTGGAGCAGATCGACAGCTACGCCCCTGGTCACCAGATCAGTTTTCAAAATATGAACTATGTCGCCGATATCCGAGGAGACTTGATCTTCCAACGGTTCGCGGCCTAACCACCGCTCCGACCTTAGATCCGAAGCGCGTCATCAGGTCTGAAGACGGGAGTCTAGAGCCCGCCAGACTCTCTGTGGCCTTACAGCTCAACACCGAGAGAATAGCGTCTATGGAAATCATTGCAAGGCCGGACACTTCTCTGGACACTAATTTCGAACCCTGGAGGCCCGCGTCACGCAAGCTCGGCCCACAAACTTCCGACCCCATCCAAACCCCTCTCTTAAACGAGGCTCTGGACTTAATGCGATCCCTCGTCATCACAGAGGAACCGCTTCTGAATCACGCCCAGCCTGGACTAGGGGCTGGGAATAGGGAATTTTACTTCCCATCCACCAACCACTTCATAGCCACTATCGAGGACCTAACCGACATGCTTGATTACGCCTCCGAAGACATCGACGGTATGGACCATGATGCCGGAGAGGAGCAGGGCCAAAACCCGCCGGTCACTGGACGTTGGACGGCCACCTTCTCGTATGACATATACATGGTGGATACACCTAAAAACGGCAACGACGATGACGAGAAATACCCAGTCGAGGACGAACCTCCTGAGATACCGCCGAAACATTAACGTCAGCGGCGCCGCTCTATATCGCGCCGCGATAAGAACATCAATACCAGCACCGAAGACAATGATACTCCGGAGAATGCCGAAGACCAAGAAGACCCTATCAAACCAACATCCGAATGGGATGATCGGTAGGACGGGAAAGTTGACCCTGACGAACAAACAGGGAACAACGACTCGGAGGACAGCAACTATCTGCCACTCTCCGAGGATGACGTAAGCCTCGGCGATGAAGATTTTATCATGCCAGAGGAACCCCTCGAACAAGAACACTTCAAGCGGCGGCTAATAGCCACGGCTAGAAGCCGAAAAAAGAAACATCAGAAGCTTCATGTTGACCAAGACCTACTCAACGACAGATGGACTAACGTCCTGGCAACCGAAGAATACGGCCTTGAACGCCCAACAAAGAGTTACCAAAGGCGCAAGCTGCTACCCTAATTCGATGACGAGGCGCTGGAGCCTATACCACCCACGCGTAACGTGGCTGACGGACCTGACCGCCCACCGCGTGGTCAGGACAGAACGAAAACTCAAACCGAACACCAGCCCGCACCATCCCCGCCGTAAGAGCAGAGAAACAACAGCTCGGGGATACAAATACGACCTACGATAGGACCTGGAAAATAGGGCTGGTCAGACCAGGTCAATATATGGAATCACGGGGGCGTGCGCTGGCGCGAGAGGAGGGCTATCAAGCCTGGTGCGATAAACATAACCAACCCCGGTCTGAAAACCGCATACAGACTCCATCCAAACTGCGCCATGACATGGCCCAATACAGAGGCGCCGCACACCCCCTATGCTTCACCGATGAGGTAATGGAGCACGAGTTCCTTGAAGGGTTTAAACCCGTGAACATCGAATCATACGACGGCACAACAGATCCCGCGGTATGGATTGAAGATTTTCTTCTCCACATTCACATGGCTCGCGGTGATGATCTACACGCCATCAAATACCTTCCCCTTAAAACTCAAGGGGCCAGCTAGGCACTGGTTAAACAGCCTCCCAGAAAACTCTATTGGAAGCTGGGAAGACTTGGAAGATGCCTTTAGAGACAACTTCCAAGGTACTTATGTCCGGCCTCCGGATGCCGATGACCTCAGTCATTTAGTCCAATAGCCCAGAGACCCGGCCAGGAAATTCTGGACCAGGTTCCTAATTAAAAAGAACCAGATTGTCAACTATCTGGATGTTGAATCCCTAGCGGCCTTCAAACACAGCATCCATGATGAATGGCTCGTCCGACACCTCGTCCAAGAAAAGTCAAAGTCCATGGCAGCCCTTATAGCACTAATGACTCGCTTCTGCGCGGGTGAGGATAGCTGGCTAGCCCACAACGGTAACAGTACCAGTGACCCCGTCACTTCTGGAGCCCGAAACAGCAACGAAAGACCCCGATGCAACAAACATAAGCGTCGGAGCAACAATGATGATACAGAGAATACTGTAGTCAACGCCGGATTCAGTGGCTCCAAATCCGGTCAACGGATGAAGCCATTCAAACGAAACAAAGACGGTTCATCAAGCCTGGACCAAATACTTGATCGACCCTGCTAGATCCACGGCACTCCTGATAAGCCTGCCAACCACACCAACAGAAGCTGTTGGGTCTTCAAACAGACCGACAAGTTAAATGACGAACATAAGGATAAAGGGTCGCCCAGTGAGGATGACGACGAGGAACCTCGCGCACCGAAAACAAGGGGCCAGAAGAAATTTCCCCCCAAAGTCAAAATGGTGAACATGATAGACGTCACCCATATCCCCAAGAGGGAGCGCAAGTGCGCGCTAAGGGATGTCTATGCGATAGAGCAGTCTCCCCAAAATTCAACCCATGGTTGGCCTGTCCGATCACCTTCGATCGCAGGGACTATCCGACCAGTATCCGTCACGGAGGTTCGGCCGCATTAGTCCTCGATCCAATCATCGATGGATTCCACCTTACGCGAGTCCTCATGGATGGCGGCAGCAGCCTTAACCTGCTCTATCAGGACACAGTCCGCAAGATGGGTATTGATCCATCAAGAATCAAGCCCACTAAAACTACCTTTAAAGGAGTGATACCCGGTGTAGAGTCCCGCTGCATGGGCTCAATCACATTGGAAGTGGTCTTCGGTTCGCCGGACAACCTCCGCAGCAAAGAATTGATCTTCGACATCGTCCCCTTCTGCAGTGGCTACCATGCACTGCTTGAGCAAACCGCATTCGCTCGCTTCAATCCAGTCCCGCACTACACCTATCTCCAACTCAAGATGCCCGGACCACGCGGAGTTATAGCGTTGAATGGAAACATGGAACGCTCCCTCTGCACCAAGGAACATACCACGGCCCTGGCATGTCACAACCCTAGAGTTTGATTGCAATTAGTTTCATAAGCATCCTTGCATCATGTCTATATTTGTTTGAAATTTGAAATGGGGATTGCCTAAAACCCTGGCATCAAAGGAATTCACTAGGTTCACCTAAAATATTTATAGTAAATCCAAATAGCTTTCAAAAATGTTCATCATTTATGGAAAATGCTGTAAACAGTAACCAGAGGTGATGCACATTTTTCCATGACCTATTTGGTCTCTGAATTAAATCATACTCTATTTGCATTTGGACATTTAAATGCTATAGAATATTTTAAATGTCCAAATAATCATAAACTTAAATGTTTACTGTTGGATATATTCCAAACAGTGGGCTTGAGAAAGTTTCATGATTTTTGAGTGTGCCTAAGTATTTTTAATAAAGCCCTGACACTACAGAAGAAATAGAAAAACAGAAAAGAATTAGAAAGAGAGAGAGAGAGAGAGAAAACCCACCTGAGGTTACCTGCACAGCCCACCTGGTGGCCCACTTACCTGGCCCAGCCCACCAGAGCCGCCACCATCTCCCACCTCGCGCCAGAAGGACGCGAGGCATGTGGCCACCGCGCACCAGCACGCGCCCGACCACCTCCTCCTTCCCTGCCTGCCTGGCTCCTCCTCGACATGTCCGGACGACGCCACGCTATCCCCAGAGCTATCTGGCTCTCCTTCTCTCTCCCCCGAACGCTCTCCCCCTCGTCTCTGAACGTGCCCGCCGCCACCGACAAGAACCACCATGGCCACCGTCCACCCCTCGCCTTGCCGAAGCATCCAGAAGGACCAGCGTCGTCTCCTTCATTGTCTACACCAGTCCGTTCGACCGCGGGAGCACCGCAACGACGTTTCTGCCTCGTCTTCAACCTCGGGCACCCGAGCTTGCCTTCGGTCGATTCGGCACCGCCAGGACCTCCCTGGGCTCGCTGACCTCCTCTTCGGCATCGCTGTGAGCTCCCGCTCCGAACCCCTCTCTTCCCCGCCTCTTTTGCACCGCGTAGCCCTAGTTTCACCGGAGCCGATAGCTCCTTGCCACCGGCCATGCTGCCACCGCGGCTACGGCCACGCAAGCTCGCCTTCAAGCACGTCAACGCACTCAGGGAGTCTCTAGGATCTCGAATCACTCGCCCGTTAGGCCTGCCCTGCACCGTAGCCACAACCCCGCACTCACCCGAATTCGGGCGCCGTCGTGAGCTCACTTCCGACGAGCTCCGACCACCCCGCAACCTCCCACCTGCTCCGTTGGATGACGCCACTAACTAATCCCTCTTTCACTAACTATTGGCCCCATGCCTTAATTTTTTTTGACCATGAAGACTACAGCGCTTACACCCCGCAGCATTTTATTAAAATAAAGCAGAAGACATACAGTGTTTCCTCAAGGTGAGGAAAAGAAACAAGAACAAAGAAAAGAATAAACAAAACAAGGCTATACAAAGGAGGGGTGCACTACATCTAATAGTTACAGTTTTACATAGAAGCAACTCTCCTCAAGGAGGAAGAAAATCAATCCACTTAAGTAAGGATTCTCTATAGTTCCGTTTGATTCTGTGAGAAAGTAGAGTGAGATCATGAATGAAGCCATTTTTCCACATCCTGAAAGATGGCTTGATGTTCCTGAAAGCTCTATCATTCCTAACCTTCCAAATATTCCACCATGTAGTGAAAATCACCTCCCCAAAGAAAGGTTTTTTGAAGTCCTTTCTAGCATGGCAAGCAATCTCCACCATGTCATCACTGTATTTCCATATAATTTGCAGGTAATTCTACACACGTACACTGAAATTGCACTAGAAAAAGAGATGATTTCTGTCCTCCAAAATCCCAGTAGGACAAAGAACACATTCTGGTCCCTCATTAATCCTCCAATGCCTCCTCTGGATCATGTCTTTAGTGTTAACTCTGTCCATTATTACAAGCCAAGCAAACATTTTAATCGACATTGTATAGCAGCTTTTCCATATCCACCCCAGAATGGGGTTAGCTACCATTGGCTGATAGACAAAGTCATAAAACTTTTTTGCAGTATATTCAGACTTCTTTCTGTGCCTCCACCCCCAAGAGTCATGAGAGGTACTGTCCAAATGGAAGGACCCCATTAAGGAGGAAAGCTGCTGTAGTTCCTGAAAGGCTTGTTTAGAAAGAGGCAAGTAAAAGAGTTCTTGGAAACTGCTAGCCTGAAAGACTTCCCGGACTGAGAGGTTTTTGTGGAGACAATATGAATAGAGTCTAGGAAATCGATCTTGAAGAGGTACATCACTGTTTCCTAGTTGCCAATAATCAGACCAGAACAGCACAGTATCTCCACTATGCACCTCAACCGAAGTAACTGCTCTGAAATTCTCCATCAATTTGCAGACATCCTTCCACCAAAAAGAGCCACAAAGAATGGTATCATGTGGAATCCTTTGATAATAGTAAGAACCCCAAACTAACTAAACCCAAGGCACATCCATCTTATTATAAAATTTGTTCAGATGTTTCAGAAGGAGAGCATCATTTTGCAAACCAAGGTTTAAGATTCCAAGCCCACCCTTCGACTTAGGCCTGCAGACAAGTGGCCAAGCAGCCAGCGAATGGCCCCTTTCCTGCCCATATTTCCTCCACAAACACTGCCTCTGAATCCTTTCCAACTGTTTCAAAATACCCCGAGGAATTGACAAGCTGCAAAGGAAGAAGATAGGCAAAGAGGAAATGACAGAGTTTACTAATTGCAATCTACTCCCTTGAGGCAAAAGCCAAGAGCTTGTTGTCAATCTTCTCTCCATACAATCCACAAGGGGAAGAAGATCCACAATTTTTCGCCTGGCAGTCCCCACTGGCAGACCCAGGTATGTGAAAGGCATTTTGCCTAACTTATAGCCAAAATAGGCAGCAAGATCAGTAGCATCCTAGTCAATCATATTAATAGGGTACATGGAGGACTTATGATAGTTAATCTAAAGTCCAGTTGCTCCTGAGAAAGAATATAATACTGATTTCAGTGTCCCCAATTGACCTTTTTCAGCATTTAAGAAAAGCAGTGTGTCGTCGGCATATTGGGCTACAGGAAAATCAGGATCATGGGTTGGGAGAGGCCTGCTTATTAAACCTTGCTGAAGAAGATCATTGATCAATGTCTGCAAGAGATCAGCCGCTATAACAAAAAGCAAGGGAGAGATTGGGTCCCCTTGCTTAACTCCACATGTGCATTTAAAATGTTTACCAGGAACTCCATTCAGTAGGACAGAAGAAGTGCTTGATGACAACAACTGCTTAATCCAAATAATCCATCTGTCATCAAAACCTTTTGCAATAAGAATCCTTATGATAGCCTCATGCTGGATAGAATCAAAAGCCTTTTCAAAGTCTAACTTTAGCAAAAGGATGGGCCTTTTAGTCTGATTGCACTGACGGATATATTCAAAGGTCCAAGCAAGACAATCCTGGATTGTTCTTGATTTTATGAAGCCATATTGGTTTTTATGCACACATTTGGTGATCTCCTGTTGAAATCTGTTAGCAGCAAGCTTTGTAAGAAATTTTAGGCCAACACTGGTGAGTGAAATAGGCTTAAAGTCTCCCACACTCTCAAGTGTCTACTTCTTTGGGATCAAAGTAATGTATGCATCATTGAGATTTTCTAACTGAACTGTTCCCGCATGGAACTCATGAACCAATTGAATAAAATTAGCAGAGATTATGCGCCAACACTTTTTTTTAAAAAGGCCATTAAAACCATCTGGCCCAGGGGCCTTATCAATAGGCAAGTCTTTAATAACCTGTTCAATTTCTTTTAGATCAAACGGTTTTGTGAGCACCTCCAAGCCCTGAACCCTAGGTATTAAAGACAATATGTTTTCATCCAAAGATATTGGCCGTACCGTCCCCATTCTGCTTTTGAAAGATAACAAGAACTCTTTGGCCATTTCCTCATGGTTTGATGTGACTGTGCCATCAGACAGTGAAAGGCTAGCGATGGAATTCTTTCTATATCTTTCAGTTGCCATGGCCTGAAAGAACTTGGAATTTTCCTCTCCCACTTTGATATACCTGATGGTACATCTCTTTCTCCAGTAAAGATATTGCATGTGAAACAGATGCTCATGATGCAATTTAGTGATTTTCCTGAAATTAAACTCAGGTCTTGAAAGAGATCTCATGTCCTCAAGATTGTCCAACCAAAGAATTACCCAGTTACATTTCTCAATTAACCTTTTAATATGTGACAAACCTTTTTGCCATTTCTTCAAAGCAAAATGCAAAGCCTTTAGTTTATCCTCAATAATTGCTGAGATATGGGTCTTACGAGAGGGACGAGTCCAGACCTCTTGCACACAATCCATAAAACCAGCCTGATGGACCCAAATTTTTTCAAACCTGAAGATATGAGCTTTTGGAATTGTTGTACTGATGGTAACCAGACAAGGTACATGATCAGACGCAGTCTTAGCCAAAGGAGTCACTTGTGTCATGGGATAAATGCTAATCCAACTAGCAGAGGTAAAAACCCAGTCCAACTGTTCTAGGAGAGGGATGTCCTGCATGTTAGACCAAGTGAACTTTCTTCCTTTTAAAGGAAGTTCCAGCAGTCCCAAATGGCCAATAATTTCATTGAAAATTAACATATCATTGATATCACCACCTGGGAGATTCCTATTTTTAGTGGAACGAATAAAGTTGAAATCCCCCATCAACATCCACTTCTTGTCTGGGCCAATGTCTAAATTATAGATCCAGGAAACAAACTCATCACGCAATTCACCCTGATAGGGGCCATACACATTAACCAGAAACCACTGTTCGTTATTATGGACAAAGGTAAATTGCATAACAATGGCATAGGGTTTAACTTCTAGCAGAGTGCCATGAAACACATCGGATCGCCAGACAACTAAAAGACCCCCAGAGGCTCCCCTAGATGGAGACTCAATAAATTGATCAAAACCATAGGGACATATGCTTTTCATAGTTGTTCGCGAGCATGAGGATAATTCAGTTTCTTGCAGACAAACCACCGAACACTGACTATCCATCACTTTCTCCCTGACAGAACGCTGCCTAGCCTCAGAATTCAGACCTCGAACATTCCAACATAAAAATTTCCAACTACGCGTTGTAACACGATTCATTAATGACTGATGCATAGAACAGCAAATAGAGCGTGACACACAATGCCATGCCATCCAAAAGATAACAAAGTTCAGAACCACAAAGTGCCACATCCCAGATCTGTATCAGTTCAACCATAAAGAAAACAAACATAACAGGCACTCCCAGCCTCGACATAAAAGATATCATAAACATTAAGCTGAAGATGCAAAAGAATCCTCCTGTGGAATAGCCATAAGCTTGTCCACTGATAGAAGAGAAGGATCAATCTCCAGCTCCGCGCCCACGGCCTGAAGAACTCGAATCGGAGTATGTGGTGGTGCAGTAGTCTGTGCATCTTCAGAGTTAGCTGTAGAAGTGGGCTGGGCCTTGTCCTCCATGGGCTTTGCGCGGGGGCGCTTCTTTGATGGCTGAAGTGACAGCTGCTCGAAAACCACATTTTTGAATCCATCCAGTTTTGCCGCGCTCCGAGTGCAACGTCTTAATGACGTATCAACAACAGGAGCCTTCTTCTTCTCTCTCCTCTTTATCGCAGTAGATTGTTCCACAAAGAAAACCAGAGGTGGCGACTGAGCAGAGACAGAAAAAGCAGAATTAGCAGATGCAACCTCTTGAGAAACAGAAACTGTATCAGCTTGCAGTTCCTCAAATAAAGCTCTGGCCACCAGACGCTTTACCATGTCAGGCTTTCTGACAGCAGTTACCATGGGCAAAGAGGCCGTCAAACAAGACATCTTTCTTGATTCATCAAAAGCAATGGACCAGGACCTCTTGGAATATATGACTGTGCCCATCGGTTGGAAGAAGAGTGACCTTGGCACTTCCTTAACTAAAAAATCGAACATGAGATTTTGGAAAGACCTCTTCCAAATCATCTCAGGAGGGAGAGGAGGTCCAGCCACAATGCGTGCCATTCCAATAAAGATCTGATGCTGCTGAATCACAGGTGGTTGGTATGGCACAATTACAAGCTGATTCTCCTCATGGACATGCTGCTGAAGATCTGGGAGAGGCTGCTGAGGAGGATCTGGGAGAGGCAAATCATCAAAGCCTTGCTCTGGTTGGTCCACAGAAACTGATCCCTCTGGTTGATCAATCACAATTGAAACTTGATCATGTTCGGGAGCAGCAGGCTGGAGGGCTTGCTCGTTCCCTGCTTCCACGCCCCACACACCATTACCCCAACTAGGCGCTTCCTCATTGACATGCGGAGGAGGAGGAGCAACAACAGGTGCATCATTCCATCCCAACATTAGGTATGGTGGCAAGACAAACATCAAATTATCCTGAACCAGATTACCGGGCAAAGGGTGAGGGTTTCCATCCAGAGGCATTGGGTCCTCATCGTTCGGCATCTGATCTGCAAAGTCTGCACCTAGAACATAACATGCAGCAGTCCAAGACACTTGAGCAACTCCATATTCCACAGAGTCACCAAAACCAACACCCCTTGGGACCAGTGGCGTATCTGGAAAGCTAGCCTCAACCAAAGTCTGGACGAGGTAAGGATCCTCACTATCCCAAGAAATAAACTTTCCAAAAGTGCCTACAGTCTGTGAGATGTACTCTGTAGTGCGGTAATCCAGGGGAATCCCAATGAACATTAACCAGCCCTTGCGAAAACCATGTGCTCCCTTGAAATTTTCTCCCTCGTCATGCTTCACAAATTGTCGGTGTCAAAACCGGCGGATCTCGGGTAGGGGGTCCCGAACTGTGCGTCTAGGCCGGATGGTAACAGGAGGCAGGGGACATGATGTTTTACCCAGGTTCGGGCCCTCTTGATGGAGGTACCGTCCTGCTTGATTAATATTGATGATATGGGTAGTACAAGAGTAGATCTACCACGAGATCAGAGAGGCTAAACCCTAGAAGCTAGCCTATGGTATGATTGTATGTTGTGATTGTTGTCCTACGGACTAAAACCCTTCGGTTTATATAGACACCGGAGAGGGTTAGGGTTACACAAGGTCGATTACAAAGGAGGAGATATCCATATCCATATTGCCTAGCCTGCCTTCCACGCCAAGTAGAGTCCCATCCGGACATGAGACGAAGTCTTCAATCTTGTATCTTCATAGTCTAACAGTCCAGCCAATGGAGATAGTCTAGATATCCGGAGACCCCCTAATCCAGGACTCCCTCAGTAGCCCCTGAACCAGGCTTCAATGCGATGAGTCCGGCGCGCAGTATTGTCTTCAGCATTGCAAGGCAGGTTCCTTCTCCGAATACATCACAGAAGAACTTGAAAACGAGGATAGTGTCCGACCCTGCAAAATAAGTTCCACATTCCACCGTAGAGAGAATAATATTTTCGCAGACCTAATTTGCTAGCTTGTTTTGGCAGCATGATGTTACGTCATGGCCCGGTGATTATTCCAACCGTTTCTTTTAACCAGCCCCGCACATAACGCGAGGCAGTTTTTCGACACGTCTTGTCAAAGCAGAGATCGTGTCCCCTTATTACGGGATTCTCATCAATACGGGCGTGGGTAACCCAACCGCGCCATAAATTGCGGCGCTTGGGGGATAAGCGAGTTTTACCAGGCAAGTGGGGACGCTTAGTTTCGTCCGCCCATATAAAGGGATAAGGATTCACCTTTCTATCCACGCCTTCTTCCTCCTTTGCTCATCGTTTTCGCACACTCGAGCTCTAGCGCCCAATTCCACACTTCCACCTCAACCTTCTCCAACCATGTCCGGAGCGGGAGGCAGGTGGATGATCTCCTCCGTCACGGAGGGAGACATCAAAAAGCTGTGCGGAGCCGGATACTTAGCCGCGAACATCGCGCATCAGCTGCCCGCTGTGGGGCAGATCGTCCCTACCCCGGAACCTCACGAGAGGGTAGTTTTCCCTCACCACTTCCTCCGCGGACTAGGGTTTCCCCTCCATCCATTCGTCCGTGGTCTCATGTTCTACTACGGGCTGGACTTTCATGATCTAGCCCCGAACTTCATCCTCAACATTTCGGCGTTCATCGTCGTGTGTGAGGCTTTCCTCTGCATCTGGCCCGACTTCGGCCTGTGGTTAAACACCTTCAATATCAACCCGAAGGTAGTACGAGGCCAACAAGTAGAATGCGGCGGAGCCATGGTGGGCAAGATGCCCAACGTCATATGGCTCGAAGGCTCCTTCGTGGAGACAATAAAGGGATGGCAATCGGCGTGGTTCTACATCACCGAGCCGCGCGATGCCAAATGGGAGGCAGCCCCTGAGTTTCGATCCGGATTCCCAACACGGCTCACTTCCTGGAAAGAGAAGGGCTTGTCATGGGGTTCATCGGTGGAGCTGGATGGACTCCAGAAATGTATCCGGAGTACGGCGAGCAAGAAGCTCAAGCTTGTCAACATAGTCCAAGTTATGCTCATCCGCCGGATCCTCCCGTGTCATAAACGGGATTTTACCTTGTGGGAGTTCGACCCGGCCCAACACTAGACTTTGAGCGAGCTCTTCGATATGACGCACAAGGACGTCTGGAAGGTGCTGTTCAAGGGCGTCGAGGTCCCCTCTTCTCTCACCGAGGACCGCGGACTAAGCGCAAAGCGTCCAGCGCGTTCGGTGAGTTCAATACGTCCCGTAGGACATTTATTTTCCCTAGCTTAATTATGCGCAAGGTCTAATCTCCATGCCTTTGATAGGACTGGGTGGAGATGTCGGGGCAGATTAACTATCCGGCCCCTTTGCCCGAAGACACTGTGAGCGCTCTCCTGATGGAGATGCTGGCTCCGGCTCCTTACAAGGTGCCGGAGAAGACCAAGAAGGCCAAGGGAACCCGAAAGAGTTCCCGACGCCAGGTGTTATCGGACTCATCGTTCGATAACTCTGTGGCACACTCTTCCCCCGAAGACGAGGAGGAAGAAGAAGATGCTACCCCTCCAGTCGGGGGAGACAAGAAAAGGAAGGCCGCCCCAACTGGGGAGGCCGAAGGGTCCAAGAAGGGGAGGACTCTCCTTCCGGACAGTTCCACCGCCGCCGACGAGGGCGAAGACGAGTGGTTGCCCTGGGCCAAGCCCCCGGGGAGATCGTAAGTACTCGGATACCAGAGTAACTCATAACATTCATTTGTCGCATTGCTTTCCCTAACACCGAACATGATTATGCAGGCCGCCGCGAACCAGCATCGATGTATCATCGGACAGCTCACTAGGCTCGTCGGACATGGATAGAGATCCAGTCCCGAACGCCACCTCCCCTCATCCTGCTGACGACACCGAGGTGTTGTCTCAAGAGGCACCGGGTCTAGGGGAGACAGTCCTGGAGGCGCCTCAATGCGACCTTCCGGACTCTGGGAGCCACGGGGACGGGGCCCCCGAGAGCTCCGAGTTCGGACCTCAGCCGAACACCACACCGGACCCTCCAGCAGTTCCGGGCTCGGGCAAGCGGCCTCCTTCTAAGAGGGGCAAGACACCTATGCCAGTGACCTCTGTCCATCCAGAGGCACCGGACAATTTGCTGGAAGCGCTTCACAACGCTTCCATCGACGAGGAGCACCACACTATCATGAGTGCGGTGATCCAGAAGGTTCAGTCCGCCAAAAGCAGATTGACTGAAGCCTGTGCCAGCCTTCTAACAGGCTTTGAGGTAAGTGTTTTAAAATGTAGTAGAAATATTACCGCATAGACAGTAGCCCCTGATGCTTTGTTCGGTGTTCACAAAGAAAAGCCGAACAGAGGATCAAATAATATCGCAGGACTCTAATATAAGTGTGCCAATACGCATATGCAGGCTTTGCTGCTGGCGTCTGCCGCACTGACTGCGGAGGTCGCCGTACTGAAGCAGGACCTCGAGGGGTCCAGGAAAGAGCTCGGCCTTGCCAAGAGGCAGCTCGAGGAGAACAACGGTAAGTAATACCCCGTCTATAGATATGTATATAACAAAGGACGCGGTTACAAAATGACAGGATCATCGTATGTTTGCCAGGGGCCACGACCGAGGTGGTGACCCTGAAGCAGGCGCTAACCAAGGCCGAAGATAAAGCAGCCAAGGAGCGCACCGAGCGAGAGAAGCACGAGGCTCGGGTGGGCGAGGTGCAGCAAGAGCTCCAGGCTCTTGTGGCGAATCACGAGGCATTGGAGCTTGACTCAAAGACGCGGGAGTCTGAGCTTGCCGCTGCCCTCGAGAGTGTAAAAAGTGCCAAGGCCGAAGCCCAAAAGGTCCTCCAAGAGATCGACATGATGAAGAAGATAGCGGCGGGTAGGCTTTCTATATGCAAAGGAAGCATGTAAAAGTAAATTACCGATTACTTACCCGAATCCGGAGCTCTCCAGGAGCATTCACAGATCTGCCCTGCAGTGTGTCCGATGCCGCACAACTTTACCAGGCC